>NC_143152.1:24175207-24775207 GCF_041381405.1 Jatropha curcas | reverse complement strand
AAAGCAAAATTTCAAGCACTTGTATAAGAAAGAAAACAAATTTGCTCGTAATATATAAATAAAGTGAATTTGTTGATTAAAAAAAAAAAGAAAGAAAGAAAGAAAGTCATTATAGGCAACTTGTATAAGTGGTAAATGGCTGATGACAGGGAAATCAAAATATAAATTAATAAGGACCACAAACTATTTGAGGATCTCAGGGCTGAAAATCTCACTTTGCAACATGAGTTTATTACTAATTGAAAAACTGTCAAAATCCTAAAAAGACTGCAAAATAGCATCCAAATATAAGTAATTCCTAATTGCATATTTGGTCACTCGTATCATTAATTTGAGGATGCAAATAGAAAGGAGTTTAGAGCTGATGGAAAAATCAAATCGCGGAAGCATATCCCATCAAGTTGTATAATATATAAATAATTATAATTTCAATTTTAATCAACATAAAATCATAAAGCATACCTTTAAGATCTCTCAGGTTTGATCTCAAACTATTTCACGCTGATTTTGAGTTCTTGTAGTTATTATTACTCACAGTATTAGAAGCGACAACGAGATTTAGTTTCGATTGTCTGAAACAAACGATGGAACTTTCTCTAATGTATCAATTTAAAGAGACAAATAGCTAGAATTCCAAATCTAACTAGTGAACTTTCTCTGCTGCTAAAACCTAACATGTCTACTAATCCATATCCAATGATGATACATGACAGCTTAATTTATAGTTTAAAGACTTTACATGATTATGAGTATTTCTAATAATGTAAGATTATATTTGATAGATGAAATAATAGTATAATTAGAATAGAAATATGAATTCTTATTTCTATATTTAATATGCAATACAGAAAATATTTTATTTTATTTTTCTATTTTATTATTGGGATAAAAAGAATAGAATGAAAAATCACTAAAAAAATCAAAATGCTCATAATTTTATATTTCAATTTAATTTATTCTACAAAATATATGAAATTGTATGTAAAAAAATTAATTTCTAATGATTTAACTTTTATTTATCAGATTACATTTTTTCCGGTTTATTTTTTTTTTAATTTTTGGATCCAAATAAATTTATAAATCTAAATGACCTTTAATAATTTGATACAATGAACAATAGTTTTTTGGTTCAAATATTTATTTTGTATTAATGATGTAGTGGTAGTAGTGGAGCAGTGGTTGAAGTGGTGACAGTGAAGTGGTGATAGTGAAGTGGTGGTGGTGGAGGTGATAGTAAATGGTGGAACTTAAGGGTTGAATTTGGTTAGAGTTCAACGTTTAAAAGATTTTAATAAAATGACAATTACATAGATTTTTGGATAGATTGACTATTGCATTATTTACGTTATGAAGTAAGAAAAAAAAATTTATCTAAATATCAGGATAACTTGTATTATGTAATTCCATTCCATTACATAGTTAATTGCACCGAACAAAACGTATCTTCAGGATCCAACTATCTAAAAAAGTCATAATAACATGTATCCTTTATAAGGCTTTCTTCCTACCTAAGATAGCCATCGGATGTTGGTTAGTTGGGCCCTTTAAACAATTAGTCCACGTGTATAAATAGAAATAGTATGGAAGCTCTTGTAATGCATGGTGTCATATTTTGATGTTTTATATTTAAATACCTAAATATATAAATTCACTCTTATATTTTTCTTTTTTTGAAGTCTTAATGGTGTTTTTAAATTTTGTTTTGACTTATTGAATATTTCAATTTATAAAATTGTACTAATTAAACAATTCCGTTTTAACACTTTAATTTATAAAATTATACCGATTAAATACTTATTAAATAATTAAAATTATAAATATTATTATTACAAAAGTTCCACTAACCACATATTAAATTAATATTCGTATATAAAAATTAAAGCCACAAAATTATTGTTGCTGATGTGGAGAAGTGGATAATATTATCAAAATATTTAAAGCTTGTTCGGCAACAACGTTTCAGGAAGCTTTTACTGTATTGACCATAATCAAAGCACTATATTTATCAATTAAATTATTCAGTAACTTAATATTTGTTATAGCTACGAAAGGTTAGAGAGCATTTCATAAAATGTTGAATTCCTTAACACTTAAGCTTTTTAAATTTTACTAGTGTTAGAACCCGCACGATAATGGAGCAATATTAAAAGATGAAATAATCTTTTATAACATCATTTAAAAATAACAAAATTGTATAATAAAATAATCGTAAAATGCATTACAAAATTATATCTCATTGAGATATGTCGAAAAAGTTGCAATGCTAAGATATATTAAATATCCTGCAAAGCTTTTCGTCAAGGTATGCAATAGTAAAAGCTATGCATAGTATGACATGCATCAAAAAATGCACACACACTATTAATGTAATTTTCAATAGTGATAATAATTTTGAAAATTTAACTAATTATACTAAAATAAGAAATTAAGTGTTTTTTTATTTTATATTAATGGTTTATTATAAATGATTGTTTATTTATTTGAAATACTAATGTATTAGACTTATTTGGTGTAGTGTGTCCCACGCGTGTGGATATCATACATTTTTAAGAATTATCGTATCCCATATACATTTTTGCACCTCGTGTTCCGTGCACGTGCAACCTTACTCTTAGTATATGAGACTACTCCATACACCAAGTTAATCAACCAAGGTTTTTTTTTTTATTACCAAGAAAAAATGAAGTGTTTTTTTAAAATTTATTTTTGTGTCATTTTTTATTAATGAATGATCAGAAATACTCTCGTTACAACTAAAATATATTTCGATAGTTTTGGTAAGTCGTTCATCTTTGCCATACTCTAGAATTATTTCTAATTAAAGAGAGATTTTTTAATGAAAACTACGATAACTAAATTGAAATGGGAGGAGGTTAGCTCTAGGCTCTATATTGATCAGTTCAGTTGAAAATTTAACTAATTATATTGAAATAAGAAATTAAGTTTTCTTTTATAATAAAGTGTCTTTTTTAAATTTATTTTTGTGTCTTTTTTTTTTAAAAAAAATTAGTCCAACAACTTAATTTAGAATTCTAATATTTTTCATTCTATAATCCAAAATACTGCTAAGCGACAAATTGTGCTATTTACATTTTTGTTTCATATAAGGCAAAATACTTTCTTTTTATATATTATATAAATAAATTAGGCCCGGCCAATTTGCTAAATATTGACATTTTCAGAACTAAATTTAAGAAAAAAATAAGGAGCTAAAATTATTTTCCAAAAAAACTTATGTTACTTATTTTTTTTGCATATAAAAGAAAAATAAAATTAATTTTTCTCTATAAATTAATTTTTTTATTTTCCTTATAATTTGAAGAGAAAATTATCAGAATTTTTTTTCTTATATTCCTTTATTATTTCTAAATAATATAGTTTTTGCTTATTAATATTAGTTTAGTTTTCTTTTCTTTTCTTTTCTCTTCTTACATGACATTATTGAAAGTATAAAATAAATTATTTTCTTACAATTGTAGTCGTTACAACTGATCTTCTTACATTTGTGTTAAATAACGTTACATTTGGTAATTAGAAAATTATCAGAATTTTTTTTCTTATATTCCTTTATTATTTCTAAATAATATAGTTTTTGCTTATTAATATTAGTTTAGTTTTCTTTTCTTTTCTTTTCTCTTCTTACATGACATTATTGAAAGTATAAAATAAATTATTTTCTTACAATTGTAGTCGTTACAACTGATCTTCTTACATTTGTGTTAAATAACGTTACATTTGGTAATTTGAAATACAAACACTTGGCTATTATTTAAGATAGACTTTCTACTTTTATATATTATATAATATAGATTTTTTGACACTCTTATCCATTCATTTTTTTTCCGTATTCTTAAGGTTTACAATTCTACTTGCTATAAACACTCCTTTAAATTTGCTACTCTTGTTATTTATTTAATTCTTCTTTTTCAAATCTCAAAGGAATATATTTGATTTTAATTATTTAATTATTTTATTTCTATTGTGATAAGGGCATGTTGTCGAAATTAAATAAAAATTAGAAAATTTTTTTTTCTGCCTTTTCATTTTAATTTTATAAGAAATAATCTTTTGTTATAAAAAATTAGAAAATATATATATATATATATATATATATATATATATATATATATATCATCTTATCTTTTATTAATTATTACATTTTAGTTCTATGGTCATACTTTAAAATTTTAAGTCGATATCCTTTTTTTTTTGTCATTTTAATTTTAACAGCTAATCAAACATCCATTTTTATCATGTTTTAAATCAATTGATAAACAGCTAAAAACTAATAACTAATATCTAACAATTAATAACTACTAAAACAGATAAAAACTACTAAAACAACTAAAAGCTACTAAAACAACTAGCAATTATTATAACAGTCAGACCCTAACTTTAGGAGCATGAGAGATTCTCTGTAAATTAAGAATTGTACAAAATTTTTCATGAAAAATACAAAAATAAATTTATGTATTTACTGTTTAAAAAAAAAAAAAACAAAACATCCCACAATTAAAGTATATTTGTATTATTTTAATATTAATTCCATTTTCCGAAAAATACTCGATGCGGAATAAAGTTTATGTATTAAATCTAATTGTGCTAATAGTCTTAGGATTGAAACCCTGTTGGACAATACAAACAAAATGATTTACATAGATATTGTTTCAATTATAGTCAAAACATATTTGGAAAAATGGAACCTAAGTATATGTTTGTTGACTCTGATTTCCTTTAATTTAGCCGTCTATTATGACTAAGAAATAATGTGGAAAAGGGAAAATATATCTTCGGTTCCATCTTCATTTAATTATTAACATTAAATTTACTTTTCTAAAACAACCAATTTAGATTAAATCATGCACTTTTAGAATTTAGGTCTAATAAATTGTTTCACCTTGAACTGTCGACTGTGTTGTAATTTCACTCTATTTTGATTTATATGTTAATTTCATCCTAAATTTTGATCTTTTATTGCAATAATCCCCTAAATTGTAATTAAAACTTAAATTAAAAAATATATATTAATATGAAACCTACTCTTGACTCTGGGTTAACTTAATCCAAATTTAATCGCTCGCAAAAATTTATTAAATTTAATTGTTATTTTAAGTAGATATATTCTTTTTTATTCCACAATTATAAACTATAAGTTTTCTATTTTGATAAAAAAAATATTACAATTTCTAATAGTTTATGGGTCATTAACTTCATAATAGCTTTGTTTTTTAATTTTATAATTATTTTAAATTTTATATTAAAATCATAGCATAATAATAATTATATTCTATTTTTTTAAAAAAGCGTTGTTGTATCAAATAATCAAATTTTAAATACTACTCATTATCAATTAAAAAAACCATTTAAAAATATTAAAAATAATAATAGACATTGTCCATACTATTAATCCAAACTCCCTCACTCGTACAAATGTATTTAGTTGACGCAAGCCCAAGGTCAAGAATGAAGCTATTTTTATTTATAATTTAGGTCTTAATTATAATTTAGGGTGGCGTTGCAAAAAAAGTTCAAAGTTTAGGGCGATATTGATATAAATATCAAATTAGAGTGAAATTACAACAAAAGATTAAAGTTCATGGTGAAATTGTCACAAAGATCAAATCAGAGTGAAATTGCAACAAAATGTAAAGTTTAGAATCAAACAATATATTAAGCTTAAAATTTACTGCTTCGTTTGTCCTAAAATATAAGTCATCTAAAATTTTCAAATATATGATGGTTAAGAAATCAATTAATTATACTAAATTATAATAAAATCAAAGTTTATTTGACAGAATAACCCGTAATCTTAAAACTGAAAGTAATTTATAAAAATAGTTATTATCTTAAATTATAAAGATAGTTAATATATTCAATATAATAAAGATAACATTAAAAAATATAATTTATTGTATTAAAATATTTAAAACGATTTATATTTTAGAACAAAATAATCAGCATATAATGGCAAGGCCAAACCCTATTGTGTATTAATAAAAGTATATTGTACCGGCTCTTCGCATGGTTATGCTAAGGTGCGAAATTGGAAAATAGTGTCCTCCCTTGAAAACGATTTTGCATTTTGCGGCGTGTATATTACACCTTTACTTTAGTTTGGTGAGCTGTCAAACTTCGGATGACCGACATCAACACGGATTATACTATCTTAAACCAATTTTTTACCAAAAAAAAAAAAAAAAAAAAACTTGACCATTATGAACCAAAACACAAACAATCCAATATTTTTACATTGCATTGGAAAGATAAAGTATATATATATATATATAGATTTGTTTATATATCGAATGCTCCTAGTCATAAGAGTTTCATCACTTTAAGGACCAAAAACAAAAACTATCCTCTGTATTTGTAATATTCTTTCGAACTGTTAAATCTCTAAATAAATAAATAAATAAAATAACCTTATTTGCTATTGACTCATTCTATTCTATGCGCGAAAAGGATTAAATTATTCTGAGTCTATTTTAAGCAATCTCATTCTGTATTATGATAATAAAAATTAGTAAAAGATAAAAAAAAAAAAAAAGATTTATACTAATACAATTGTATTACGATTTATGATAGAAAATCCAATAGCGAGCTCTGAGCTTCAATACCACTTGGAAGAAAAGAGGAACCAGCTAAGTCAATCCGCCAATATATAATTGAATTCGGATTATTAATTAATCACAATCATTGAAGTCGGAAAGGCAGAAAAAAGAATAATATTTTTAAATTAAAAAAAAGAGAGGAATATTCAAGTATATAGAATTTTCTTTCAAACCTTTTACAATGCATATACTAGGGCAAATTCTGGAATGAAGGATTAATTAATTAGCGTAGTGACTGGTGCTAATTAGTATTTTATCACGATTAATTAATGAGAAAAATGCTACAAAGTTAAAGTAATTATACCCTAATTAAGGTTCATCTTCATCTTCTTCAACTTTTTTTTTTTTTGAGCAGTACATCTTCTTCAACTTGAAGACATTCAATTGGGCAAAATTCTTTGAAATCTAATCTAACCTAAGACTTGGTTTGTTGCAGATGCAATTAATTTTCATCTTCAAAATTCATTTACCTTAAAAGAACAAAGAAAAGATTCGAGTTGAACAAAGACCAAAATTAAACAAAAATCTAGCTAGCTAGATCTTATCAGACCAAATTACCCGCATCAGGCAGACCTTGATGGAGATCATTATCTCTAGTCGAAGAAGACGACGTCGTTGTTCTTGTAGTGGAACGTTTAACAGGAGGAACAGAAGCTCGACAGACGGGACAATTAGAATGAGAATTAAGCCACAAATTAATACAATCAAGATGAAAGCTATGTTTACAGGCGCTTAATTGCTTCACTTCTTCTCCGTCGTTAAAAACAGACAAACAAACAGGACACTCGCTTCCAATATCTTTTACGTGAGTCTCTTTTTGATATTTAAGATCGGAAACCACTTCTTTACTCTCAGTTGGATTCTCTCCGCCGCCGGTGGAAAATTCCTCGAAGCCACTTTGGCTCCGGCTCCGGCGACTCCGAAAAGGGCTGGGCGGGCACTTGATAGAGAAATAGAAGGTGTAGATCAAGGCGGGAATGGTGATGACTGCAATCAGAGCAAGAATGAATTCGAGAGGGGATAAATCGACTTTTCTAGGAGGACCAGGAAATGGTGGAGGTTGAGGAGCAAAGAAAATGGACGGTGAATTATCCATGAAAGTGAAGGAAGGTACTTTTTTCTCTTTTTTTTTTTTTTTTGGAATTTATTTAAGCAAGTGTTGGAGAGAGTGGCTGTGGCTGTGGCGGAGGTGGAGGTTTTGTCTTGGAACTTTAAGAGCAATAATTAAAAGAGGAAAGAGCTGGGAGAAGGTAAAAACGACAAAGTTTTGCTCACCATTGTGATGCTACGTGTGTTGGTAGCTCCAAAATAACGAAAATAGTGGTTTTGGAATAATAATGGTAATAAAATAATAATAATAATAATGTCAACAGGCTCTCTCGTGTTGGTTGGTTGTTTCGATTTTTTTTTTTTTTTTAAACTATATAGCTGTCTGGACTTTATTACTAGGGATCGTATAATTCAGTTCCAAATTTAATAACAGTTAAGGCTTTTTTTAATTTCTATTTCAATTAATTTGGATTAGAGATAGGACAATTGACCTTAAAGCCCTTTGAGTACGATACCTCATGTTAGTATTTGATAAAATCTTAATAATTAATAGCTATTAAAATATACTTCATCCGTTTCATTTTATTTCTATGGTTTAATAAAAACGCATATTAAAAATTTAGTCAATAAAAATTATTTTGTTACTTTTTATTCTTAACTCATTAAGATATTAATAAAAGTGCTCGTTTAATGAATAATCATAAAAGTTATTATGAGAAGGAAAATTGTTTAAATATATAAATTTAGAAACTTTGTAAACATTATGAAACATCCAAAAAAATAATAACAAGCAAATAAGATGGGACGAAGGAAGTAATTGTTTTTAAAATTTTAAAGTAAATATATTATTTTATTTTAATAAATTATACAAATAAATAAATTATTATTATTTTTTCAAATAATATTTAATAAAAATTATTATTTTAGACCAAATATAAAGATAATTAAAAATTTTATTTAAAAAAAATTATTACTTATTATTTTATAAGATTAATGAAGTATAAATATAATATAAATATAAACTACCACTTGATACCAAAAAGCTCAAAAATAAAATATAAAATATTACTACTTCTATTCCATAATACTTGTCATATTTGTGGTTTCAAATAGTAATAAATGATTTTTTTTTCATATTTACCCTTTGTATATGACCAATAATTATTACTTCAATTTAATATTTTTTTAAAGAATTAATATTAAATTAAGAGTAATATAGTCAATTTAGTCGATAATTTATAATAATTTAGACACATTTAATGGTTTTTTTAAAGAATGTGAAATTTCAAATGTGATAAATAATATAAAACAAAAATAAAAGTACTGATTATTTTAAAAGTTATTAAATAATACTAATTATTTTAATAACTGTTATAATAACTGTTAATTATTCTATTAACGTACCCACCGATTGTTATGCTGTTTAAAGAGTGGGTTAAATTTGTGAGACATAAATTTGATAGAGGGAGAAGAAATTCGGGCTTAATATAAAAATGAGAAATGGGTTTAATCATGAGAAGCCCTTATTTTCCGTGAAAATCTTTTTATGTCACAACTGGGTATTTTAAAATTTGAAATGCACAATTTGTAAGATAATTTTACAGATAATATTTTAATAAAAGAAAATCTTTTGAGTGCAATTTTAAAAAACTAAAAGAAAGACATTTTTATATAAGGTTAAATAGGCATAATCCTTCTTTATATTTTAACAAAAGTCTATTGATCCTAAACAAAATCACTAATCACTAGGATATTCAATTCTCAAGATTGCTTTAATTTTTGATTTTTAATAAATATATTATGTTTCTGAAAAATAACTTACTTTTGACAATATTTTCCTTAAAAAAATATTTTTCAAGGAAAATATTTTCTTTAAAAAAATTTTTTAAAATAACTTATCGTCTGTTGTTAGATTGTAATTTTGAAAATTAATTAAAAATATTAAAATTTTTAACTCATATTGTTAATGAAAATAATCCAAAAAAAAAAGGTAAATTATAAAAAGTTACAAATGACCTGTGGTGGTGGCCGGCGAATGGTGGCAGTGGCTACCGATGATTAATAAATTAAAAAATATATGGATTTATAAAGTTATAATAAATTTGTCGAAGTTCGAAAAATATTTTACGCTCTTGAAAATAGGAAGCTATTTTCCTTAAAAATGATTTAATTTTTCTTTGATCAAGAAAATATTTTCTATTGATTTATTTTTCTGAACGCTCTAAATAACAAAAAATTATGACAAATATTTTTCTGCAAATTATTTTACGGAAACAAACGATGCGTAAGATTAACTTAAATCTTCATTTGATGAATTTTTCAATAAAAATTCCTGCAAAAGACTTAGCAAAATTGATTTAGTAAATCATTCGATTTATGATTTTGTTAATTATGAAAATAGAGTGTTGTAAAAATCTTGAGCCAATAAAAAGTTCTTTAGGACCAAATCAAAAACATTATCGATATCATATTTTTTCTATCAGCATTTCAAATAAAAGAACAAAGCCCATAGCCTAATTTATTAAGCCATTCAAAGAAATGCATTTAGAGAATCTAATGACCAAAAATAACTACGCTGTCTTTTTTGTTTATCATCTTATATTTTCATGTGCAAAGAATCAAAACCACTCCTTAAAATATCTAATTAATCTTAAAGAAAGTGATTGCATAGTTCATCTATACGGAGATAATGTTTGTCCAACTTGGTTTCGTTATGGTTTTTACAGAGTCAATTAGATATAGGAGTGAAAGAATGGAAGTTGCTTTGATAGTCAAGTGATAAATGTTGGTGTTAGGGATTATAAAGTATCTGGGATATTTTTATAATTTTTTTTTAGTAGTACAATTTTCCCTTCGATACTCTATTTATTTTCTCTCCAATTTAGAGAGGTGGGCAAAAAGGAAAATGCAGCAAATTTTAACTCTGGTTTCCAAACAAAGGAAAATTAGTTTCGCTCGTTATTTTCATTGATATTTTCTTTCCTCCCAAATAATCCACCTAGAGTAACAAGTTAAAAAACTAATTCTTTTATCCTGGTAATTACTATTGTTGTCCCTAGATGTCAAGCAAATATATTAGCAAGTATTTTAGTTGTTAAAATTACATTATTTAATTCATGCATTATAATTCTGTCACATTAATAGAACCTTTTGTCAAAATTCTTTCATTTTTTAATCAATATTGTTAACATACAATAATAAAATATATTAAAATAATAATACTAGACTCCTAAATAAACTTTAAATAATAGATGGTACAGGATTCATAATCCTTGTCCTAATACGATTATCTTGGATCCAATATATATACCCCAAATTTACTCCAAAAAGGAGCGAATTCACAATTTCTTACACTTCAATTTCTGAGAGCTTAACAATTGGTGCTGTGAGCATGGAACATACCTTCACACCCTAAAAACCCTGATCCTTGTCACTCTTGAAAGCTATGACTAACGATTCAGGCGATCATCCTACCATGGAAGGCCAAGGCGATGGCCGTGACGAGGCAATTATGCAAATCATATTGGTTCCTCCACCAACAATTGATCTTCAGGTGGCGGCAGACTTAGCGTATGCCTACGCTCAATTCACCACTGTGCTAAAACACTTCTTAGAGATGCCACCTCCTACCTGCGAATTGACACCGCCAGACAGACCACTAAACCCTCCTCATCGAGAGCACAACATACCTCCGCCACCACCTAAGTCACAAAGTCGTCTAATATCTAAACGATTCTAGGAAGCGGAGTCGAAGGCGAACCCTAGCGTAATCGCCCCTTACAGTCAAGAATCGAGCCACACTCAGCCAGTCTTGGATAGTGCTAATCTTTGTAATGTTGTCAAAGAGCTGGTTAGAGAATGTTGTGAGACAGGAGAAGCAGGAGATTACGGTTTGCGGCAGGACTTGCCATTATCAGCCAATATTTTAGGCATAGCGTTTCCTTCAAAATTCAAAATTTCGACCTTCCAACCATATGACGGATTTACAGATCCTCAAAGTCACCTGGTGACCTTCCGAATCATGATGTATCTCCAAACCGACTCGGAGAACATCATGTCCAAAGTTTTTCCAATCACACGAAAAGGGGCAGCACAAGAGTGGTACCAAAACACGTAAAACAGGGTCCATTCAATCATTCTCACAGCTAGCCATGGCGTTCCGAGCTCGGTTTATAATAAGTGTACCATCTAGGAAAATATCATTCGACCCAGTTGACTTGAAAAAGGAAGAGGGGGAGACTCTGAGGTAGTATGTCTCTAAGTTCCAAACGATGGTGATGCAGGTGGAAAATTTGAATGATGAGATAGCTATCAGTGTTATGGCCAAGAATTGCAGGTACAATAAGTTATTTGAGAGTCTGAGTATAGATCCACCTTTGACTTTTGCCGAACTCATGGCACGAGCCTACAAATACATAAAACTAGATGAAGCCCACGAAGCTCAGCATTGTAGATCGCCTAAAGAGGAGAACCTCAAGCATAGAAGACACCCTTCCTCAGTGAGCAGACACTCGCCTAGGAGGAGATCGCCCCTAGCATAAAAGATGCTCGCCTAGGATAGAAGATGCTTGCCTAAGATGTAAAGTAACTTTATATTTAAATAATAAAAGGACCTCGAGTTTTTTCACTTAATGCATCATACCTTATAAAGGTAAGCAAAACATGATGCATTAAGTTTTTCTTGAAGGATCTTACTTAGAAACTTTTCAGCATTCTTTTTAGTTCTTCAGTTCAGACCTAGGCGGTCCTTTAACTAAGTCGATCAATTCAGACAAAACTGGTACTATAGCTCGGACCTAAACGGTCCTTTAACTAAGTCCATAGGTCGGACATACATGGTTCTCCTGCTCGAACCTAAGCGGTCCTTTAACTAAGCCCATATCTCGGACATACCTAGTTCACCCAGATGACCTAAGCAGTCCTATTCACTAAGTCCATGGCTCGGATAGCTCGCCCAAATGACGTAAGCGGTCCTATTTGCTAAGTCCATAGTTCGAACATGCATAGTTCGCCTAGATGACCTAAGCGGTTCTGTTCACTAAGTCCATAGCTCAGACATACCTAGTTCGCCCAGATGACCTAAGCAGTCCTGTTCACTAAATCCATGGCTTGGACATATTTAGCTCACCCAGATGACCTAAGCAGTCCTGTTCACTAAGTCCATAGCTCGGACATACCTAGTTCGCCCAGATGACCTAAGCAATTCTATTTACTAAGTCCATGGCTCAGACATACCTAGCTCGCCCAGATGACCTAAGCGGTCCTATTCACTAAGTCCATAGTTCGGACACACATAGTTCGCCTAGATGACCTAAGCGGTCCTGTTCACTAAGTCCATCGCTCAGACATACCCAGTTCACCTAGATGACCTAAGCGGTCCTATTCACTAAGTCCATGCCTCAGACATACCTAACTCACCCAAGTGACCTAAGTGGTCCTATTCACTAAGTTCATAGTTTGGATACACATAGTTCGCCTAGATGACCTAAGCGATCCTGTTCATTAAGTCCATAACTGGGACATACCTAGTTCGCCCAGATCACCTAAGCGGTTCTATTCACTAAGTCCATAGCTTGGACACACCTAGTTCGCCCAGATGACCCAAGCGGTTTTATTCACTAAGTCCATGGCTCGGACATACCTAGCTCGCCCAGATGACCTAAGCGGTCCTATTCACAATTCGGACACGCATAGTTCGCCTAGATGACCTAAGTGATTCTGTTCACCAAGTCCATAGTTCGGACATACCTAGTTCGCCTAGATGACCTAAGCAGTCCTGTTCACTAAATCCATGGCTTGGACATACCTAGCTCGCCCAGATGACCTAAGCGGTCCTGTTCACTAAGTTTATAGCTCAGACATACCTAGTTCGCCCAGATGACCTAAGTGACTTTATTTACTAAGTCCATGGCTCGGACATACTTAGCTCGCCCAAATGACTTAAGCGGTCCTATTCACTAAGTCCATAGTTCGAACACACATAGTTCGCCTAGATGGCCTAAGCGATCTTGTTCACTAAGTCCATAGCTCGGACATACCTAGTTCACCGAGATGACCTAAGCGGTCATATTCACTAAGTCCATGGCTCGGACATACCTAGCTCGCCCAAATGACCTAAGCGGTCCTATTCACTAAGTCCATAGTTCGAATACACATAGTTCGCCTAGATGACCTAAGCGGTCTTGTTCACTAAGTCCATAACTCGGACATACGTAGTTTGCCTAAATATCTCAAGCAGTCTTCTAGTTCAGCTCGGACATACCTGGCTCGCCCAAATGACCTAAGCGCTCCTATTCACTAAGTCCATAGTTCGGATACACATAGTTCGCTTAGATGACCTAAGCGGTCTTATTCACTAAGTCCATAGCTTGGACATACCAAGTTTGCCTAAATATCTCAACCAGTCCTCCAGTTCGACTTGGACTTAAGCAGTACTTTAGTTTGGCTTGGACTTAAGCAGTCCTCCAGTTCGGCTCTAGTTTGACTCGGACTTAAGCAGTCTTCCAGTTCAACTCGGACTTAAGCAGTCCTTCAGTTAAAACGCTCCTTTTAGCCCATAAAATTTTAAGTTAAAGTAACTTAAACAGGTTCACCCTTAGGGATTATAAGGAGAACTTTGCTTTGACAATTTACATATACTACTCCGGTCCAGTGGAAAATATTTTATCAGAAACGCTTAGAAATTGAAATTACACCAACATTCAAAATCATACAAAAAGGATAAATAAAAGAGTTATTGATTAAATAAACTGAAAGGAAATGACTCTTGAGGTTCTCTTTAGGCAGATGAACCATCACCCGGTTTCTCCTAAATAGAACCATCGCTGAATTGACAAGAATAGACAAGGAACTCCATGCTCAAAAAGTACCTATAATAACTAGTAATCACAGTATAAAAAATAAAGTATAAATATATAATATAACACATGACAACATCTTTTGGACATAAATGACCAAATAACTAAAGGGGGACTACTGTTAATATACAATAATAAAATATATTACAATATAATATTATACTCCTAAAATAAATTCTAACTAATAGATAATGCAGAATTTGTAATCCTTATCCTAGTATGATTATCTTGGATCCAGTATATATACCTCAAATTTACTCTAAAAAGAAGCGAATTCATAATTTACTACACCTCAATTTCTGGGAGCTTAAAAAATATAAAAATAATAATGATAAATGTAAAGGTCAAATACCGCAAATGTAATTATATAAAATACCTTTATAACAACTATTTAAACAAGTATAATAGGTTGATCATCCATAGCCAAAATAATATAATTTTGAAAACTAAGATCTTTACTAGTGTATTTCATCCAACCCTAGGAACTACATATTAATTAGTCTTAAGATACTTTTGATATTTTCAATTACTGAAAATTTAATTGTTGAGACTTTATATTATAATGGAATGATAAGAGATTAGATAATACAATTTTAAAATCCATATTTTTAGTAGTGTAATTGACCAAACCCTAGGGACTAAAAAGTAACTATACCATTTTTTAATTTATGCAAGGAATAAAGTAATGCAGTATTGCTTTTATTAAAAAATTTTGACATATAAAAAATAATTATAAATAGATTTTCAAATTAAAATTTAATAGTCAAAATAATATCTAACAATGAATATTCATTGGTAATACTTGTTGTATTAACTTAGTGTAATAAAATTGGTGATAACTTTTTTAGATATAATATGATTAATCAGATCACACATGATTGACTATTGATTCGATATATTTATTATGTGAAAAAGTGCACGTTGATTTAATATATTTATTATGTGAAAAAGTGCACGTAGCTAACTGTAGATCAAGTTTCAAATCTCCTTTTTCAACACTAAATAAATAAATAAATAACTGAAATTTTAAATAAACTTCTATCAATTAAAAAAATTGAATAGAAAGATAAAAAAAATTTTGCAGTTTTAAAAACAAAAAATTACTTTTTGTAAATTCTATAGTTTAACCTTCAATTCCTTAATTTTTTACTTATTTGTTTTCCTTGATTCAGAACTTCAAAAATTTAAATTGTCGGCATTCCTCCCTATTACTCTTTGGTGCATTGAATCTAGTCAACAATTTTTGGCCACTTACTTAGCTAGTTAACAATTTGTATTTGACTTTTCCAGTGAAATATTCAATGGTCAAAAATGTTGATGGTGTAATATTACTTAGCTAAATGATAAAATAAATAAATATCCCTAACTCTTAAATGACAGATATCCCTTCTACCTTAAGTAGAGTCTCGAGTTCGAGTCTTAGATATGGATTTGAATTTTAGATATGGAGTTTCTTTAAATACTAAGGAGGGAGCATTTTGCCCATTTTATAGATCTACTCAGCGTGAATTCGATTAATTGGATCAATGGACTTTGAATACCAGATGATTAAAATAAAAAAATAAATATCCATATTCACTTTGTAAAAGACATTGTGCATCCACTTTTCTGAGACGCTAGCAGAAATTCTCTCTAAGCAAAATTATGAAAGCTTACTACTAAAGTAATTTAAATAAACTAGAGTGAATGACTTTTAAACTCCACTTTATATAAAGTCGGATTTACAATTATTAGAGTTTTATAGTATCAATGAACCATAAGGTCGAACTAATACAAAATCAAACTTAATTATAACAGTCTAGAATAAAAAGGCATTATTACTAAAAAAAAAAGCCTGAATTTTTAGTTTTTTTCAAGTTTGATCAATACTTTTAATCTTGTCAATAAATATCCTACATTTATTATTTATTGTCAATTATGGATTTTGTCTAGATTCTGATTGGGTGCGGTTGAGTGATGCATGATGCGATTACTAACGGTGCGAGTTGCTCGATGAGGATCCATCAAGAATTCGTTAATCGTATAACCGTATCAAATTCTTTCAAACTTACAGTTGGATGGGCAAGAGATTGTCTCAATAATGTAATAGTTTAACTTATATTCCAAAAGTAAGGATGAACGGGTAAATAATAATCACATGGATGTGAACTGACATGTTCGGGTGCCAACAGTTAAATAAGCAACAAAGTGATGAACTCAGAATAAAAACCGTAATTGATAAGGAAAAATAAATCTGCGATGGTAATTAATAAAATTAAATGTATTAGCTAAATTAATTTGCGAAAAACGTCAAAATTCATAGATTGTTTTAGTGATTTAACCTATCAAAAATTACCCTCCCAAATCCGACACATGATGCGATTCCTGAGGTGGAGTCCCATCGAGATCCGATAATAATACGACTACATTTACATTCTGCAGAGGTAAATTATAATTAGTCCGACAAAGCGGACAATTAGAGTGTGAACTTAGCCACATATCGATGCAAGCTTCATGAAACGAATGCAAACATTCAGGTAATACTCGAATTGTTTCGCCTTCATTAAAATCAGACAAGCATACTGAACAAGTTTCTTCATTGCATTGTTTGGTATATCTACAAGAAGGAATTCTCGTCACCGGTGCGCTTCTAGTGCTACTAGTCCTTTCTCGGCTATTTCCAGGATTTTGGTCTCTGTTTGGGTTTGGTGAGTTTGTAGATCCCCTTGATTGGTACCCACAAAGTACAATTATGCAATGGAAAGTTGCAACCAAAATGGCTCCACAAAGAACACCAACAAGGCTAATAAGAATCGGGTTAATTTCGATCCCATGGTGATGATCTTCATCCATCAATTGAAAGATTCGGACAAGGACAACAATTTCAGAGATAGGTGAGTTTACTTAATTATAGCCTTGTATATTGTCTTTATGTCTTGTATACATGTCTAATGCTACAAAAGAAAGGCCTCCCCTTTATTTGTTTATGACCATTATAGTTTAATTTTGTGACAAAACTCCATTTTACTCTTCTATCATATGCATATTTAATGTGTTACTTATTTGTTTGCTAGATGAGATATTATGAAAGGATTCCAAGATTGGCTTTGAATTTTTAGCAGCTCAGACAAGTATTTGACTACTAAGTTATGATTTAGTGACCTATTTATTTACATTATTCAATTAACAACATTAGAAATGATTATCATTGAAATTTGAGGAGAGATTGAATTTGAAATCCAATTAGAACTAAATAATCACTCACTCATATGAAAGATAAAATTAGTATTCAAATGGAGAAAATGAACTCTTTGGATTTTCAAAGAACTGAAAATTGGTAGCTTTGAGAGTCATTTGATGTTGGAGCATTTAGAGAGAATGATATCAATAGTTTTTCATATTTCTATCCTAATTTTATCAAAATTTCAGATTTACTTCTGAAGAGTAACTTTAATGTATATATAATTTACCTAAAAAAAGTATGAAAAAAATGAATACTTACTTTTATAATGTCATGATCTCATTGATTAGATTTGTCAAACCAAACAAAATAAAGATTTTTTTGAAAGTTATTCCTCTTTATCATTTTTTCCTAATGAATAGTATGAAATATCATCGTTTGAATAAGACATTATTTTTAATTGATTTGGTTCGTAGCTAGACGTATAAATAGGGCTTAAGCAAGTGAATCACTAGTCTCGTAATGTTAAAGTAGCAGTTTTAGTTTTTAGCTTGTCTAAATCAATGTGAATCTCTTTAATATGGGATATATTTCACCATACAAATTTTGTTACATATGGTGGAAGGTTGAAAAGTTTGACTCTAGTATTACTTGTATTTAAAAATTTTAATATATTAGGAAAATATTTAAAAGAAACAAGAAATATCAAAATTTAAACTTTCTACTTACTATGAGACAAAATATTGAATCATTGGATGGCTGAGTTAATATGTACTTTTTCTTCATTACTTAATAGTTATTAGAGATGTAGATCCAAAGCTATGGTCATAGTATTTAAAGTAATCTTCAAATTGGCAAAGTTTTGGGCTAATCCACATATCAACGCAAAGCACGGGTTAGAGAATTGCGGCCGAATATATAATTTAGTTCTTGAAATTTAAAAGAAGGATTTTGTAGCGCCCTAAATTTTAAAATCGACTCTGCAGCACTTTGAATTTTAATTTTGTACTAATATCACACTGCATCGTGCCGGTAACCATAATTTTTTTAGGTTTTTGATTTTTATGTATAAAATATTGAGTTGATATGCAGTTATTATAATTTTTGGTACTATAATTTTTATATTTTTAACTATCTAATAAGTGTTTAATTAATATAATTTTATAAGTTAAATGTCCAATAGGTTAATCAAAGTGTTTAATATTTGCAATTTTATAAATTAAAATGTTTGATAAGTCAAAATAAAAATGAATGCGTCACAAAGTTTTTCGTGAAAAGTATAAGGGTGAATTTATGTATTCAGAGAAATTTCGTATTCGTTGGATAAAGATTTTTCCTTTCCTTTTTTTTTTTTCTCTTTCTTTTAAAGTTTTATCTCAGTTTGTTTTCCTTTTTTACCCTTTTCCCATGAACGCATACACAGAACCCAGCCAGAACCCAGTACCCACTGTGCCCAAACTCTGGTTATTGAGACTGAGGATTGGACTAGGCTCATGGGCTTGGACACAAATAGTTGTCGGCCTCTGGGTTTGGTTGGTGCCTGCACGTCAAAGGCTATTATTATTATTATTATTATTATTATTTTGTTGAATCAAAATTGGTCCGGACTATTGATTGGATCAATTTTGGTTAAAATTTTCATGGAATATAATCGGGATCAGCCCACTTTCATTTTTCATTGCAAAATCCCAGCTGATTCTAGTTGGTGATTCGAGCTGTTTCCCTCCACACGATAAAGCTTATTCTTATTGTCTAGCGACCCACCTCAATCCCTGTTATTTTGAACTCATATCTAAAAATTTGAAATGAAGTTGTGCATGCTTAATGTTATCCTTACATAGATGGGAAATATACTCCCATAGCAAGTATTTATAACTATAAATATATTTATTCATGTAATGCATATTCCGAGAATACACAAACGTGAGTCATGTGTAAAATTCAACATATATATATAAAAGGGAAAGAAAAAGTAATACTATCATTATTATTATTATTTTTATATAAAGAAGAGGAACATTATTAAATATATAAGAATGGCAGCAATCAAGAAGGTGGATAATGAAGTAATAATACTACTTTGGCTATGAAATATGAATGCAGCATTGAGAATTTATTGATTAATAGATTTTTTGTAATTGGCACATCTTAATTTATCCAACTAACTTCATTCCAAAAAGAAAACAAAACATTGCCCATGTGATGTGATTCCACTTTGACTGACTGATACTTTTTGCATTGTGATCTGATCGAGTATGATCCCAAATCAAACCAATTTCTGTCAAGATCACACCTTAGCTGGTTTCAATAATTGAATTTTAATTGTTTCTATCTCTTTTTACAGTTTTCAATTTTAATTTTTAAGTTCATGAAAATTTAGATGGTATCTAATAAATGTATTTTAATTAGTAAGAATTTAAAAATTAAACTTTAATGATATTTCGATTATTTTTGAAGACAAAAGCATCTGAACAACATCTAGGTGACATCTGAGGCTTTATATGCATTATCATTTGTATTTTGTTTATAGAAATGGAAATAGAAATATTTAATAATTCAATAATTGGATTAATTACGGTTAATATTTTCTCTTGTATTAATTAATATTTTCACTTTTTTAATAGAAAAAAATTATTCAACATGATTTACTTAACACATACAGTAAAATAATAGAGAAAAAAATTTATGTTGAAAAATATGTTTAATTAATTGATTCATTTTATATTTAGAAAAATACATATTATTTTTTTCATATTACTATTACTTTTTTTTTTTTTTGAAAGGACATATTACTATTACCTTAATAAGTAAGAGAAAGCAATTTTTACAGGATATGGTTTGAAATATATATAAGAAATGCATCTAGAATTTTAGAGAAAAAAATGGATTGGAAATACTCGATTTCTGGGATGGGAATACCCGGTTTTTGAGATAGGATGGAACTTAGATTGATATAGATTCATTTTTAAAGAACTAATGTCGTCTCTAAATTAATTTCAGGACGGGATTATTAAAATAATATCGATCTTTATATAAGTATACAGTTAACACAATTCACTGCTGTTTTTTTCTCTCATAATGTCCACGGGGTTGATCGTAGGAGGCTCAGTGATAATTTGGATTTTCGGGAGGTTCACTCTTTTGGCAAATACCTTGGTATGCCTCTCTTGCATGGTAGAATTACCAGGCACACTTACCAGCATGTTCTCTATAAAGTTTCTCTTCGTCTTAATGGCTGGACTGCGTCTCAATTATCTATGGCTGGTCGCATCACCTTGTCCCATTCTGTTCTGTAGGCTTTACCGATTTTCTCCATGCAAACCACTTGCCTTCCACAGAGGGTGTGCAACGCTGTTGATAAAGCTTGCCGCAGTTTTATTTGAGGCTTGACTGAGAGTAATCGCAAACTTGCTCTTGTTTCTTGGCAGCGAATTCAGACCCCTAAGTTGTCTGGTGGATTAGATTAGGCTTTAGGAGTCTCTCTACTCTTAATTCTGCCTTTATGAAGAAATTATGTTGGGGTGTTATTTCCAATCAGCAGGCTCTGTGGGTGCAAGTCTTGCATTCTAAATATAAGATGGGAGAAGATTTAATCCCTATGGATATTTCTTGTAAGGCGTTGTTTGTTGTGGCGAGAGGTATTCAGCGTTTGCTGCCAACTGTCAAGGCGGGTATGGTTTGGGCTCTTGGTAATGGTAATCGAGTTCTTTTTTGGTTAGATGCATGGCTGGGTGTTGGTATTATTTTACTTCATGAAGCTATTTCTGATATTCCGTCTTTTATGCATAATGATCCGGTTAGTGCTTATGTCACTGAATCAGGGCATTGGGATCTTGCTCTCTTGCGCTTATACCTTGATGCAGGGACGATTAGTCGTCTTATCGCCATCCCAGTCCCTTCGCCGATGCTTGGGGAGGATAGTGTCTTTTGGGGTCTGTCTAGCTCGGGGCAGTTTTCTATTAAGACGACTTATGATTTCTTGTCTGATAATAATCAGCTTGATTAGGATCGCATTTGGAAACTCGTGTGGAAATGGCATGGCCCGTAGCGGGTGAGAAGCTTCTTATGGTTATTAGTTCATGACTGAATTCTCACTAACATGGAAAGAAGACGACGACGCTTAACGGAAGATGATATCTGTCCTATTTGTGTTTTGAGTACTGAGTCCAGTATTCATACGGTCAGGGACTGTTCTATTGCTGTTGTGGTTTGGCAAATGATTGTTCCTCCAACAGGGTGGTCGGGTTTCTTTGCTCAAGACTTAGATTGTAAGGAGCGGCTTTTACGGAATCTGCAGCGCACTGATTGGAGGGTCAGAGACATTCATTGGTCATCTCTGCTTGGTGGTTCTTATGGAAGGGAAGGAATAATATGGTTTATAATGATTCTCCCTTGTCTGCTTCTGCTTTTGTTAAGTTGGCGACCAATATGGCTAGAGATTATCTGGCTTTCTCAAGCGTTTGCCCCAGTTTCACAGTTTCCCCTACTGTTAATACTTGGATTTCTTGGAGTTTGCCTCCCCACTCTTTTGTCAAAGTAAATACTGATGCTTCACTCCCTTACCTTGGAGGATCGGCTTTTGTTGGGGATCTGATAAGGGATGGTTGAGGTAGTTGGATTTCCAGTTTCACTGCTAATGTTGGTACTACAACAGTGCTTGGTGCTGAGTTGTGGGCTTTGCTTCCTGGGATCCGTTTGGCCATAAGTCGAGGCTTGACGCATGTTGTTTCGGAATCAGACAGTTTATTAGCCATCCAATTTCTTCAGGGTGTTTTATTCCTCCCGGCTCAATATCGTTCTTTAGCTGGACATATTCTTCTCTGTCTTCGCTCCTTATCTTAGTTTCATATTGCTCATATTTACTGTGAGGCAAATTCTTGTGCTGATTGATTGGCTCTCTAAGAATGCTGGATCTGCCCCTTCGAGTTTTCAAGTTCATGACACTCCTCCTGCTGGTCTCCGTCCATTGCTGCTTAATGATCTTTCTGGTATTGTGCAGGTTCGTTTGTGTTCTACCTAGTGTTGGCTAGCCTCTCCATTTTCACCAAAAAAAAAAAAAAAAAAAAATTGTTATATTATGACATTGTGCCAAGTAGGATGGATTTTGAGTATATAGCGGTTTATAAATTCAAATTGAAGTATATATATATGAAATTATGTTTCTAATACTATAAAAAATTAGATAATATAAAAGAAAATTTATATTCTTTCCATCCCATAATTCTAGTCCCATTTTCTTTTTTTATTTACCCCAAATTGTTATTTTTTTCCCTTTTTAAAAATGAATAATATTTAAAGTTTATTATATTTTACCTTTATTTAATACGCTTCCTTATCAATAAATAAATAGTCAAATTACTTATTGTCAAATAAATAAATAAATAAATATTTTACCCTTACCTGAATATTATTCCAGATTTGGTGTAGAGGTGTGCAAACTTTAGAAAAAGGAAAAAATATTTAAACTTATTATATTGTTTTAATTATAAATATAATATTAACTTTTATCTCATTTTGAAAAATCTCTCTTATTTGCACATAATTGACACTAAATTTATGAACCAAGACAAAATTGATAAAGACAAAAGTTCTGAACAAAATCATAAAAATTTTAATTTTTTTAGTGATTAAACCAATTAATATCATATTAGAGTCTTATACCTTAATTAATTAAATAATAGATTGTGTGTAAGTGCCATGTAGATATTAGAATGTCCTGGACTATAAGTTCTAGACTCCAATTGATGCTCGTTAATCTCAAATCAAGCCTATTCTTATCTGATATGAAGAAAGAAGAAAAAGAAGATGTTACAGCTGAAAAAGAAAACGAAAAAGAAAAAGAAAAAGCATAAGCTCCAACTTCAATTATTTTTCTTATCACTTTCTACCCTTTCCTTCTTTCAAGTTACAAGTTATTAAGTTAGTAAGTTTTTAGCAGTAAATAAGTTGTTAGGTCAAGTCTTAATTAGCTAGTAATTACTACACTTTTCCCGCCAACTATTTTTGTGTATAAAATCAAGATAGCTGCTTCACAACAAACACCAAATTCATTTTCTCCAAATTAATATGTGATATGATATCATAAGATTCGCTTATCTATACCTGATTTATAAGTCAATTTACATATCAAATTAATGAAAAATAATTTTGCATTGAAACGATTAATGAAAAATAATTTTTCATTAAAACGAAGGTGTTTTTTACAATTTACTGACAAAAAGAATAAAGTGAGAATGAATTTTAAAAGAACTTTGCTTTGATTGATTTGATCTACGTATGGACCCATAGGCTAAATATAGACAAGTGTAATTTTGGTATTAGAACAAGTCGGACCTAGTTCAATTATTCCTCAATTTATGGTGCTGCCACTTTGTATTACTTCAGTTAGCCTGGATGTCTAGTCCTAATAAGACCCATGTTTTTTTTAAATTTCAGGGGAGAAAGCTCAATCTGTTTCAAATGAAGGATTTTAAATTTTAAGTATCGACTGGATATCTTATCTCAGTTCCACTTAAATGGAGTATTAAGAATGCCATCTTGTTAAGATACCAAATCCATAAAGTGCATGTACATTAAGGCATAATTTAGTAGTAAGTGCATGTATGACCTGACAATACATCTAATTTCCAATTCGCCTCTCATATACTCAAAAATTCATAAAGTGCAAATAAAGGAGAAAAGCTAGTTAATTAATTAGTTTTCTTTTTTAAAATAAGTTGAGTACATCATGATATTACTATGAGAATAAGAAATATAAATATAGAAAATTGAAATATTCTCTTTGGAGATGTTATTGATCTTGGTAGAAGAGGTCAATCTTTCGAGTAAAAATTAGTCTATTTTCAAATAAAACGACAAAAGAAACTTTTCAATTGTTCGGAATATTATATTTTCAGAAACTTGTTACAACTTACACTCATAGAAGAGTTTAATATATTAAACTTAATTTAATGGAGGCACATACTGCATTACTAGGCTCCATTGGAAAAAAAAGCTTACCCGAACTTGAAGATCTAAAGTCTCCAACCACAAGCAACTAACAATCCATTTTGTATTTTGAACTATCAGAGAGATAAAAGATCCACATAGAATCTCTTCAATAATGAGGAACAATTCCATGAAATGAGAGAAATTAATAACCCAACTAAGAAGGTACCAAAACAATCAAGGTTTATCAAATATTACAAATATGAGAGATTAAATTCAAGTTTTATTACAAACGATCATTAGTTTAAAAATTATTAAAAAGAAAATTAAATTAAATAAAGAAAAACGGTAGAAAAAGACGGAAAGAAACCACAAAGGGACCGAAAGAAACCACCGCTAACCAAAAAAGATGGTTGATAGTGGTTTCGAAAATAAAATCTATAAAAACACCAAAAAAAGAGAGAGCCAGTGAGACGACTAAGGTTTTATAATATCAATTACACATTAACATTAGTTGGCCTAAGTCCAAATTATTCAAATAATATTAGAGCAGCTCAGGCCTAGTTCAATTATTCCATTTTAATATAATTATAATTATTAATGAAAAATATATTTAGAATTTTTTATATGAGATGCTATATAATTGTGAATATATTTTTGGTTTTATTGATCGATAAAATTATAAGTGTATTACATAGGTTCTCATCTTTATTTTTTTAAATATATTAGAAATAACTGAAAGTAAAGGAGTTTTTTTAGTGTTTTTAGGTAGCGTTTGTTGTTGTTTTTAGTTTTTCATTTAATTTTGATTTTTAGTAATAATTTTTCACTTTCGTTGGTACTCTTGATTAAGGCAGCTATCAGTATATAGTAATAGTAATAGTAACCCAAAAATGTTATGAACATATAGGGAAAAAGCTCATAAAAAAATCAGTTTCAAAAATAAAAAATAAAAAATCAGAAACAGTTTTCTGTTTCTTAAAAATAAAAATAAAAAACAAAAATAGTAACAAACAACCCCTTAGTCTTTTACATATATGTGTTATTCATAATATTATATCACTCGTCCTAATTGACCAATAATGAAAAAAGATTACAAAATAACGAAGAAACTTATTTACAGTCAAAAGTAAAGTGAATTTTAATTATATACTTATATGAATTTAAAGTCATATAAAAAATGTTTATATAATATGGAATATATTATTATGTATGTGTTGTGTTTGCATCAAAGAAAACGAAGAAGCAATATTAACTGCATTATTGATGAGAAAGTATGCAAAGGCATTCCCGGCGTTCGAAAATAACTTTTTAAGTAAATTTTAGTTAAAAGGTTAAACGTTATTTAAATGGTTATTCAGTAACACGTCGTCTAAATTAGATTTTAGAGAATAGGATAGTGTTTTGTAAAAAGTTAACTCATGTAATATTTATCTTTTAACGTTTAATGAAAAACTACTCAGATAGCTAACAGCTAAATGCTACTAAAACAATTAATAGTTATCAAAAGAACTAATTTTACCGAATAGATCAATTATCATTTACCAATTATATTTTGGGCCTATAATTGAATTAAACTCTTCTTGGAATGGCTACATTATATATTCAAGATCTCTCCTTATAATTTAATAGAAGACTAGAGAGGAAATTATAACTAGCTACAACACTTTTTTTTTTTTTTCCTAATTTAAACAATAATAAATAAAAAATAAAATTTCAGCAACAAGCCTCGTTGGTATCACAATCAATCCTTTTTGGTTATTTGGCCCAAGCCAATAGAATTAAAATTAAAAAAATTATTTATATTATTTTGAATAGTAAAATTAAAATTAAAATTAAAAGAGACCACAAAATAAATATGCATTTATTTTAAAATAAATAAATAAATTATGCATTTATTAAAAGGAAATAGAAAATCAAGAGCAAAAGAAGCAATAGCAGCCTTAAAAGCTTTCGAAAAGTCGGTTATTATTTTAAAATTGAATAGAAATGTAGAGAAAACTTTTTATGAACCAACAGAAAATAGAAAGCAAAAGTGTTCCTATTTCCTAAGATAAGCAGAAAGCGAAAACCAACACCACAAGCACCGTCCACTACTGACCTCAAATATCAAGAGAGAGTCTCCTTGTAAAGTAAAGGTGCACCGTCACCGTCATTAAACGGCGCCTTCTAAAAGAGGTAATATCTAGTGCAGGCTTCAACCCTTACATACCGACGAAACTTCCATGTGATGAGACGGTGAGTTGCGTTTCCATTTTCTTCTTCCTTTTTTTCTTTTTTAATTTTTTCTTTTCAAACAAACAGAAAATTGAGTTCTCTGTCTTCTCATGTCTGTTTCTTTTGACGGAATATAGGAGGAAAAAAAAAGAAGAAAAAAAATAGAAAATATTAACTTTTTATTTTTTCTAGAAAAAAATTAGAAAAAAAAAGAAAAGAAAATGTTGGTTGTTGACGATGGTGATGATTCGGTGGAAATGATCCGCACCATCGCCTCTGCTCCTACTTCCTCCTCTCGAATCCTCGATTCTTTCTCCAAAAGGTATTCCTTGAAGATCCCCTCCATTTTTGTTTGTTTCAGTTCTCTGTAGGTTTTATTAGTTTACAAGATTTTTCTATTTCTAAAAAAAATCATTGGAAAATTAATAATAATAACAATCAGTAATAAGGTAGCTAAGATATTTGATGGATTTGATGATTTGGGTTCAGAATTTTCCACCTGTGTTTGGCGGATTTCGGGAGATACTTGGGTTAGGCTTAGACATAGTGTTTCTTTAGCGGTTTACAAACCTCTTTCTATAAGAAAGGTAGAGATTGAAGATAGTTTTTTTTTTTTTTTTGGTTTTTAATTTTTTATAGGGTATTTCTATACTTTTATTATTAGAGTTATATATTGAGTAAAAAAAAAAAAAAACTTTTTTCTTCATTTGTTTGGTTTTTTCTAATTGAATTAGTTAATAAAAAAAAAGTTTGGGGGATATTGAATCTGTTCTTTGATTCTGTTTATTGGTTTTTAAGTTGTCTGATTGATAAATCTAGGGTTTTGATGGAGGAGTGATATTCTGGGAATTGATATATTAATGAGTGTGTTTATGAGGTTGTTCTTTTCTTGAATTTGGTTTCAATTTGGGTTATGGATATATTCAACCACCTACTACCAGCAATAAAACCCACCAAGCATATCAGCTGAAGCATGGGAGATTCTCTCTTCACAGCCTTGTCAATGGAGAATCATCATCCATCCACCCTCTTGTCCATGGATTCCAGTGCCTCCTCTCACGAAGAATTGGATTTAGAGATGAATCGTCAAATCGCACTTTCCCGTCCCCCTGATATCAATTTGCCACTGTCAGCTGAGCGTAGTCCGCCACCACAACAGCCGTGGAATTCAGACCCATGTGATATATTGGATGTTGGTCTTGGTCAGCAGGTTTATGAGACGGAGAGTTTCCTTAACATCCCCAAGGTTGGGAGGAAATGTGCCAAGCGAGTTGATAGTATTTGGGGTGCTTGGTTTTTCTTTAGTTTCTACTTTAAACCTGCTTTGAATGAGAAATCAAAAGCCAAGATTATCCACGAAAGCAATGTAGTTTCTGGGTTCGACAAATCTGACCTCAAGCTTGATGTTTTTATGGTTCAGCATGACATGGAGAACATGTACATGTGGGTTTTCAAGGAGAGGCCTGAGAATGCATTAGGTAAGATGCAGCTGAGAAGCTACATGAATGGTCATTCTCGCCAAGGGGAGCGTCCTTTCCCATTTAGTGTGGATAAGGGGTTTGTCCGATCACATAGAATGCAACGGAAGCATTATCGGGGACTGTCAAATCCTCAGTGTGTGCATGGAATCGAAGTTGTTCCCTCACCCAATCTAATGGGTCTTGATGAGGACGAGAAGAAAAGATGGATGGAACTTACAGGCAGGGATTTGAATTTTACAATCCCACCTGAAGCTAGTGATTTCGGTTCTTGGAGAAATCTTCCAAACACGGATTTTGAACTTGAGAGGCCACCTCCCCCCATAAAGAGCGTCTCTAATTCCCACTCAAAGAAGCTGCTAAATGTGTCTGGTCTTAACTTGTCAACTCAGCCATCCAACCATAGCAATGGTGCTGGGATGGACCTATCACCTGTCAGCAGCAAAAGGAGGAAGGACTTTTTCCCACATGGGAGTGATGATGATTGTTACTTGGCTATTAATCCTCCCTCTGATCAGATGGCAGATAGGGAACTTCACCAAAGTGAGCCACAATGGTTGCATGATTTCAGTGGGGTAATGAAGAATGTTTATGGGCCTGTGACAGCTGCTAAAACAATATATGAGGATGAAGAAAGTTACTTGATTATTATCAGCTTGCCATTTGTGGATCTGCAAAGAGTGAAGGTTGCTTGGAGAAATACCCTTACTCATGGTATAATTAAAGTATCCGGTGTGAGCACATCTGGCATGCCATTCATCAAGAGACATGACAGGACTTTCAAGCTAACAGATCCAACCTCCGAGCATTGCCCGCCTGGGGAGTTTATCAGAGAAATCCAACTTTCAACTAGAATTCCTGAAGATGCTAACATAGAAGCATATTATGATGGCCCGGGATCTGTGCTTGAGATTCTGGTGCCAAAACTTCGTGAAGGACCAGAAGAACATGAGGTTCGTGTTTGCCTTCGTCCTCACCTTGGTGGCAATGATCTCATGTTAACCTAAGATTAGGGCATTTATGGAGGTGAAAACTGCAGTAGTTGGAGCTTTATTGTTTTACTAACCATGTACCATACAGTGTATAATCTATGAAACAAAATGTGCGCCTTAGCTTTATCTCTTGCCATTTTTTTTCACTAATTGCCACGGTTTTTAGCTGTTCGTTGGTTGGCATTTGACTGTAACTTTTGTTGATTCTTGAAATTTATATATTTGATTTGACATTAATATAAAGCAATTAAACCTTGAATATCTTTGCAGAGAATTCAATATAATACTTTACTTTTGCAGTAGCTTTGAGTGATAATACATGAAGCTGTTGATATGGTGGATACTAAAGGTGTAGACTTTATTTGCTTTCTTTGTTTCTGTGTGGCCAATATTTGAATCAGAGCCTGATAAAGTTTCCATTTTTGATTCCGAGGCTTAGGAATTATCTTTTACAGATATACTTTTTTGGCTTTTGTTCAATTTCTGTTTGGAGGTGCAAAGAAAATTTACCATTTGTAGCTGGTAATGTGCAGGAAAAGCTGATAGATATTGTTTTTAGAGGTCAAGAAGAAGATGCTCATAATTGACATGAGATTGGAAATTGGCATTATTTTCCAATTGCACCAGGAAAAGAAATTGGAACTTCCAGCTATAAAACCATTTGAAGCATTCTTCGAGTTTTGGTGGGAATCATATGGAGCTTAGACGGAGAGCAACCAGAAGCAACAACATACAATTTTTTTTAACAAAAAAAAAAAAAGGCAAATTAAAATTGAAAATTTGAACTTTTCTTTGGAATATTGTGGAAGGACACTTGGAAATTTGCAACTTTTTTCCATATTACATTTACGAATGTGAATTGAGAATTGAATTGGTAATCAATTTGATACGTTTTAAATTTTTCTGTTGATGAAAAAATAATTAGAGTTTAACCTTTTCTTTAATCTTTTTTTTTTTTTTTTTTTACAATAATAATTTGATAAGCTGATAGATAATTGAATTTTGTTAATCAAAAAGTCAAAAACGACATACTATAAAGAAAAGAAACATTTTTCTTCCCAACTTACAAATTGCGACATCATATCTAGCTTAAACGGTGATTGGATGAGAAGGACTTCTAAAGTAGTTTCTTTATAGGTACAGACCAAGTCAACGACCGTGTCGTTTACGCGTGGCTTTGTGGGTAAAGATAGGCGGTCGCCACGCGTCTGCTGAGAAGCACAATGGCAATTACTTTCATTTGCCCACTTTTTGAATAAAGGTATTACCTACTTCACTGGACTGAATAATAATTATATTTTTTATTTCAAACGCAATATATATATATATATATATAAATAATTTATTAAATATATATATATATATATATTTAGTAAATTATAAAATTTAATTATTAGAAAAAAAAAGTGACTGAAATTATTATTATTATTATATATAAAGTCTCGTAGATATTTAAAAGAATTTAAATACTTAATTTTTATTTTTATAGAGATTTATTTATTTGGAAATATATAATTTAGAAAATCTATTAAAATATAATAATTAATTCATGATTGCATAAATATATTTAAATCATTTGAAATTTCACACTTAAATCCCTGCAAAAATAAACAAATTAACACTAAGGTAAACAAAATATAAAATAAAAATAAAAATGAAAAAACAAAACCGAGTAAACAACTCAAAAAAAGCAATGAAATGCCACAAATGTTTTTCTTTCAACCGACAATGAAGAAGTTAAAGTAAAAATTTAAGTTAAACTTTTAACTTATATAAAAAAGAAAAATGGACTAGTGAATAAAAAAGAGAATTTTGAACTTTCTATTTATATACGACGACATATAAATATCAAATTCTTAATCAGCAAAAAAAATAATTTTTAAAAGTTAAAATCACTAATTTCACATCAACTTAATTCTTTGAATTTTAAATCAAAATAAGAAAAACCGCATATATAGCCTTTTTTATGATAAATTCGATAGAATCATACAAATAATAAATTGAATTTAAAGACCTCATATATTATGAACTTGAAAATATTGAACTTAACATGAGAAGAAAAATTAAACTTGTATCTTTAAGATTTACTTAAAAATTGAAATCATAATTAAACAAATTAAAAGAAAAAAAATTACTCACGATCTTATCTATCGTTTTTAAATTATATTTTATAATCTATATTTTTAACACATGTTTTTTTAACAACTTTCAAATTATTAAATTTTTAAACTTTCAAATTATTAAATTTTTAAACGTATTATATTTGATTTGAAGTTTAGACTACATACAAATAAAAGTTAGTTTTTATATTTGTAAATTATGAAATTTAAAGATTGTATTGTTTTTTATCACATATTTGATTTCTACCAAAAAAATAACATATAATTTGAATTTGAAAATTAATAAAAAATTTTATATACATGTAAATTATGATAATCTAAAAAATATAATTGAAATAATTAAATTTTTTATATTACCATGATCGAATATAAAACTCACAAAAATAAAAGTCAATTCATTATGAATGAGAGAGAAAAAGTGGATAAAAAAAGAAAAATGTTCAAAAATTCACAAAAGCACATAAATCAAAATACTGAAAATCTATACAATCTCACTTTTTTTTTATAGAGAAAGCCATGGATTCTCCTTTATATTTTATAACATAATGATAATGATTTTTATTAGGGAGTAAGTTATAAACATAGTTAGATCCATGTCATCGGTGGCTCAAATGCAGGTTGATTTCACCTGCTGTTACTTTTTATAGAATAGTAAAATGATTTTGGAGAAAAAAAAAAAACAGAAGATGCAAAAGTATTTTAAAACGTATTTTATCACTTTAAAGGAACCGGAACAGAGCTAATCCTTTAAAAGCAATAATAATAATTATTGACAAGGCATCAAATGCCTTAAAAAAATTTAATCGGTAGACAATATTAAACTTGAAGCAGACTAATATCTGGTAAAATATAAAAATGGCTACAGAAACATCAGGCAAAAACTGTAATCATGATTTCCAAAAGATACATGGCTTTGAATAAAGTTATAATAGAGTTCAAAGCCCAAAAATCAGAGCATAAATCCAATAAACTTCATAAGCAGTTGTTTTAAAGAGACCAAATTAAACGCCTAAGATACTGCAAAAACACATTTAGTCAACTTCCTCAATCTTGGGGCCAGCACCGCTTGCACCAGCAGGAGCATCATCATCCATGGCAGCACCACCCATGTCACCTCCAGCACCCTGATACATTTTAGCAATGATTGGGTTACATATGCTCTCCAACTCCTTCATCTTGTCTTCAAACTCATCAGCCTCAGCTAGCTGGTTGCTGTCAAGCCATTGGATAGCAGCCTCAATTGCATCTTCTATTTTCTTCTTGTCAGCTGGAGAAAGCTTGGCACCAATCTTCTCATCCTTCACTGTGTTCCTCATATTGTACGAGTAATTTTCCAATGCATTCTTAGCCTCAACCTTCTTTTTGTGTTCTTCATCCTCAGACTTGTACTTTTCTGCCTCTTGAACCATCTTCTCGATCTCCTCCTTCGAGAGTCTTCCCTTGTCATTGGTAATGGTGATCTTGTTCTTCTGGCCAGTGGTCTTGTCCTCAGCAGACACATTCAAGATACCATTTGCATCAATGTCGAAGCACACTGTAATTTGTGGAACACCCCTGGGAGCAGGGGGAATGCCAGAGAGCTCGAATTTACCAAGCAAGTTGTTATCCCTTGTCCTTGTTCTTTCTCCTTCATATACCTGAATCAACACACCAGGCTGGTTGTCTGAGTAGGTAGAGAATACTTGTTCCTTCTTGGTGGGAATGGTAGTGTTCCTGGGAATCAACACTGTCATGACGCCACCAGCAGTTTCTAAACCAAGGGAAAGAGGAGTGACATCCAACAAAAGAAGGTCCTGAACTTTCTCATTACCCTCACCACTCAGGATAGCTGCTTGGACCGCAGCACCATAAGCAACAGCCTCATCAGGGTTGATGCTCTTGCAAAGTTCCTTTCCATTAAAGAAGTCCTGCAAAAGCTGCTGGACCTTAGGAATCCTAGTAGAACCACCAACAAGCACAGCATCGTGTACAGTGCTCTTGTCCATCTTGGCATCCCTCAAACACTTCTCAACTGGTTCCATACATTTTCTAAATAAATCCATGTTAAGTTCCTCAAATCTGGCTCGAGTGATGGTGGAGTAAAAGTCAATACCCTCATACAAGGAGTCAATTTCAATGGTGGTCTGTGCAGTTGATGAGAGAGTTCTCTTTGCCCTTTCACAGGATGTCCTGAGCCTCCTAAGGGCTCTGGGGTTTCCACTGATGTCCTTCTTGTGCTTTCTCTTGAACTCTTGGACAAAGTGGTTAACCATCCTATTATCAAAATCTTCACCACCAAGATGTGTATCTCCAGCTGTGGCTTTCACCTCAAATATACCCTCTTCAATTGTGAGTAGAGACACATCGAAAGTACCACCTCCAAGATCAAAAATCAAAACATTCTTTTCACCAACACTAGTGGCCTTCTTGTCAAGACCATAGGCAATAGCAGCAGCCGTGGGCTCATTTATAATACGCATCACATTAAGGCCAGCAATTACTCCAGCGTCTTTGGTAGCCTGACGCTGTGAGTCATTGAAGTAGGCAGGGACAGTAACCACAGCATTTTTCACTGTGGAACCAAGATAAGCCTCTGCAATCTCACGCATTTTTATAAGGACCATAGAAGAGATCTCTTCAGCAGCAAATTGCTTTTCCTCACCCTTGTATGAAACAACAATCATGGGCTTATCGCCAGGACCAGAAATGACCTTGAAAGGCCATAATTTGATGTCACTCTGAACAGAGGCATCAGTGAATCTCCTTCCAATCAACCTCTTTGCATCTGCAATATCAATTTTCATTTAGACAATTCGGCTTAAATTGAGCAGATAAATTGTAAATTACAATATAGATTGCGTAATAGTAAAAAAGATAGATTAAAAAGGCCTCCAAATATAAATAAATTTCAAACACTTGATTAAAGTAAAACAGGTAATTGCCGAAAAAAAAAAGAACTACAGTAACACAAATGGTGACCAAACAGTTGACTAAATGTGATTTGCTAAATTTCATCAGAGTTTTTCACTGTAGCACAAAGTTAAATTACCCATATTTTAATAGCAAAGTATAAATGGCTTCAAACACATTAACTTAACAATTAAAAAAAAAGGCTAGTAATAATCACCTTCATATCAAACTAATAGATTTCAATATACAAAGACATTTTCATTACAAGTTCACAAAAACAATATACAAACACAATATACAAACATTTCATTTGTGATCGCAACTCAATGAAAGGTTATACAATTTATTCAATAACAGATTTCCGCAATTAAAAAAGAACATATATAAACCCCATTATACATTTAACTGTGCACGTTTAAAACACACAGCTAAATACAGAGATGTCATTTAAAATATATGAAACAAAATAAACAAATTACTACCTACAAGGGCATATCAAGGCAATTGCTTATATAGATTCAGAAAACTAACCTAAGAGACAACAGATCTAATCTACCAAACAGATCTACAAGTCAGGAACAACAGATCTTACCAAAAACGGTGTTGATTGGATTCATGGCGACTTGATTCTTAGCAGCATCACCGATCAAGCGCTCCGTATCAGTAAAAGCAACATAAGATGGCGTCGTTCTGTTTCCTTGATCATTAGCAATGATCTCAACACGATCATGTTGCCATACACCAACACACGAGTATGTGGTACCGAGATCGATACCGATCGCCGGACCCTCTCCCTTTCCTGCCATTTACAAAGCGTTTTTTTTTCCCTTCTTTTTTGTTAAAAAATTCAAAGTGATGAAGAGAAAAAAACTAATAAGAACTAGGGTTTCAAGTGGGAGAAACGTGAACAAGAAGTGCTGTATATAGAGTTAGTGCTGAGCTTCGAGAATGTTCGAATTCTTCAGTTTAGGAGCCGTTAGATCCTTGGATATAATCGACGGTTTCGAATTGGTTCCTCATTTTGCGCGCCCGAAAGAAAAGGACTAACTTGTTTTTTGATTTGTTTTCACTCGTTCGACTTAATTCAATTTAAATAAAACGTGGGCCCTTTGTTTAGTTTGAAAATGTATTTAGACCGTTGGATGAAGTTAACGTATCAGATAAGAAAGCATTTTATTAAAGCGGTCGCACAGTGATTCGTCACCGTCAAGAGAGATTCTAATTTCCAAGAGAGTTATTAATTGAGGACCTTTTCTTTGCTGGCGGCCGACACGGACGCCACCATGCACGTGCTTTAAAGGTCAGAGAAAGAGGAAAGTAGACCATTTTGTTTGGCTGGCCCATGGCCTTTAAGCCATCATATCGTAGGCCTAAAGAGGGAAGGAGGCCTGTATCTAATTACAAAGAAGCTGGGCGGGCTATAAATTTATCTTGGGCTAAACAAAATATTCAAAATCGATCAAATCAAACTGACTCGTTACTCGCACAAGCAACTTGATTCATTCAAGAATTGGAAAACCAGCTATTCAGTTTGATTACGGTTTCATTTATATGTAATCTCTCGCTATTTTTCTTAATCTATCTGTAATCTATAGTATATTAATATAGCCCATTGTTCCGGTATAAATAGTCATTATTTGTTCCTCCACCGTGAGCGGAGCAGATTGGAATTGTTTGAGCAGTTCGTGATATATTTTCTTCACTTGTATTAATAGCACTTATTATTCATTCTTGATCATTCTGAAAAATTTAGAAGCCATTTGTTTCGGTTTTTGTTTTTGTTTTTGTTTTTTGGCTTTCAAAAATAAACAAAATGTATTTATTTTAAATTGTTTAATTTCTTTTCTAGCTTTTTTTTTTTCCTAAAAAATTGCTATAAATATTATTAATGCAAAGTAAGCATATTGGTGATTTAATTAAGAGGCGTATCCCCTCGAGTTATGAACGTAAAGGTTTTTAGTCCTTCCCACAAAGTGTACTTTCCAATATTAAATTTGTATTTTATCTTTACAAAAATTGAGATCGCTTACCACTCCAATCGACAAATTATTAAAAGCAATAACAAAAATATTAATTAAAGGCCGTTTATCTAAATTTGTTCCTCAAAATCAAAAGAGAGAGAGCTTTCTTTCCAACGGAATGAACTGTTTATTTTATGTTCTATGGGGCAATGGGTGGAAGACAAAGAATTGCAATGACTAACTAGCAATTTTAGATAAGTAAAGAGATGAAGTATATGTAATAAACTCAAAATTTATATCCTAAATTTAAAATCATAAATCTAAAGAAATGAAGTAAACAAGTGATAAACTCAAAATGTATATCCTAAATTAATTCAAAAAGTAATTTTGAATCAAATTAGACATCTAGCAAAAACCGAAGCACCAAATTGAATATTTATCTTTTATTTTCCTTTTTAATAGAAATTTCAAGTAAATTCCAAATTGAGCAATGCTAGTGATGCCTTTCCTGCAATAACTGCTATACCCAACTGGGATTAGGAAAATGAAAGGGCGACAACCAAAAAAGAGTATTTGCCACATCAATTCAACCTTATCAAGTTTGAAGCAAAGTTTTTGTGTGGTGCAGTTTGATTCCCAGAAAGAGAGACTCAGTAGATTTTATGAAAAGTATATAAAATCTTATCTTTGATATTTGATTTTTGTTTAACATCTAAAATGGAAAAGTGACAATAAAAATTCTCCAAGCTAAGGCCACCATTTGTTACGGCCGTTTGTTTTTAGTTTTTTTATTTATTAGAAATATGAAGTAGTTTTTAGTTTTGATTTTTTTTTTCTGAATTTTTTTTTTTGTTTATAATGTGAAAAATTCTTCCAATTATCAAATCTCTCCCTTATTAAGCCATGAAAGATTTTACTTAATAATAAAAATTCTAAAAATCTAAAATTTCAGACAAAATAACTAAAAATATTTCACAATTTAATTTTGAAATTTCAAAGTTATAGTAACTATTAATTGTTATGTTGAATATGCTAGATTATTTAATAATCTATATGTGACTCATGTGATTAAAGGGCTGGTTCTAATTAAGGTGGCCCAAGATGATGGTTATTGGGTTTAATGTATAAGAGCCAATTAGGGTTTTAATACCCTTTCTCTGCCTTATAAAAGGAAAAGAATCAACAGCTTAGTGAAAACACAGAAAAGAAAACAAAATAGAGAGTGTGAAGGCTGCCTCAAACACATACAGTGATAGCTTGTTTGAGAGAGCTCATAAAAGAAACTTTTGTAGCTGTTGATTATTCTCTGACCATTGAGAGAAAACTTACGGACAAAACGCCAGAGGAAGAAACGTAGATCTGCTGTTATGGAGAGAATCGAATTGCCGCAACGAGGTAACCCATAACATAGATCTGCTGTTATGGATCAAGGTACACTTCCGATTATTGTATATTATTGTCAAACAAATTCTATGAACAATAGATCTGGGCTATATTAAAGATTATTCAACATGTGGTATTAGAATCTGTACTTGTTCTAGATTTGTTTGATAGCGTTTTATTTGGCTTAATTAATGAAAATTAATTTCGTATTATGAAGTTGATTTATATGGTATAAGCGAAGCCAAAATTATAGAAATTTGAAAACTGTTTGTTTTCTTTATGCTCTATAAATTATTATGCTATTATTTATAGAGAATGGTTATGACATATTATTGAGTTATGTAGTTAAAGTTTTGAGATCTTAATTTAATCTCATAAAAGTTTTGCATAAATCAATGTTTAATGAATGGAAAACTTGTTAGTCACCAAAGTGGCATTGTTTGGATTGTTTTAGACATTGATTATGCAGTTTTCAATTGTTCATATTTGTGTGATGCCGTTATATGTCATGAAAGTTAAAATTGAACAATTGAGTTCGTTGATTATAATTTGTTAGGTTACCCAAAGGTAGACCATTAATTATAATCAATGGCATTAAAGAGACTTTTCATTGTACTAATTAATATGAATGTATATCCAAAGATAACATGCATATTGTATGGAGTATTATTGAATAGTTGAATGGAATAAAAAAAAAAAAAAGGTAACTGGATTCCACAAAGGAGCACGGGCGTGCTGTAATGAAGCACGGGCGTGCTTCTCTCTGACTTGCATAAAGGCTCGCAAGTTGCTTCACAATGAAAGTCTATTAAAGTATTTTTCGTCTTGGCATCATTATTGATTAAAGCTATGCATTTAAATATTACCCAAAGGTGAATCTAGATGCATAATTGAAGTTGTTATTGGTTTGAATCTATTTTATGTTTACTCAAAGCATTAACGTATGAGTATATATATAATGTTGCAGCTTCTTTTAACATGTTTGCTATAGGCACTGGGTTGATTAAGTTCAATGGATTGAACTATGCTGATTCGTCCGAACAAATACATTATCAGTTAGGAGTTTTGGACTTGGATTTGGCATTAGTCTCTGAAAAGCCAGCATCCATTACAGAGACCAGCACTGAAGCTGACAAGTCCCGTTATGAGGCTTGGGAGCGGTCTAACAGGCTGAGCTTGAACTTAATGAGGATGACAATGGCTGAAAATGTTAAGCCATCAATGCCCGTAACAGACAATGCTAGAGAGTACATACTGAAAATTAAGGATACTCCCAATCAGACATAGCTGACAAGTCCATCGTAGGATCCTTAATGAGTGAGTTAACGACCAAGAAGTTTGATTGGTCACAATCCATTCATGATCATGTGACAAGCATGCAGAATTTGGCAGCCAAACTGAAATCAATGGGAATGGATGTGAGTGAATCCTTTTTAGTTCAATTTATTATTAACTCACTTCCTCTTGAGTTTGGTCAGTTCCAGGTGAATTACAACACCCTTAAGGAAAAATGGAACATTCAGGAAATCAAGGCCATGTTGATACAAGAGGAAGGGAGATTAAAGAAATTGAAGGAACACTCTATCAATCTGACATTTCATAATGGAACTAGTAGCAGCAATAACAAATCAGGGAAGAAAGGCAATAAAAGGGACAGTTCCCCAATGAAGGTTAATGATGGCCAAATCCGTAAGGAATTGAAGTGCTACTTCTGTAGGAAGAATGGTCACTTCAAGAAGGACTGTCCTAAAAGGAAGATTTGGTTTGAAAAGAAAGGTATATTTTATATTTCAATATGTTTTGAATCAAATCTTATTGAAGTACCTAATAATACCTGGTGGTTAGATTCTGGTGCAACTACTCATGTGTCTCATATTATACAGGGATTTCTTTCGATGCAACCCATAAACGAAACTGAAAAGTTCCTCTTCATGGGAAACAGAATGAAGGCACAAATAAAAGGAATTGAGACTTATAGATTGATCCTGGACACTGGTTGTTATATGGATCTTGAAAAGTGTCTCTATGTTCCTGAATGTGCTAGAAATCTTGTTTCTGTAGGGAGGTTGGATAATGTTGGTTTCAGTTTTAAGATTTGTAATGGTGTTTTTTCATTATACAAACTTAAGTACTATTATGGTTCTGGTACTTTGATTGATGGTTTGTATCGTTTTAATCTTGATGCTGAATTTATTGAATCCCGGTTTAATGTTGAACACAATATAGGTATTAAACGTAGTGCACATAATGAATGTTCTACTTTCTTGTGGCATCAAAGGTTAGGTCACATATCCAAAGAAACGATTTTGAGGTTAGTGAAAGGTGGAATCTTACCTCAATTGGATTTCACTGATTGGGAAGTGTGTATAGATTACATTAAAGGTAAGCAAACTAAGCACACATTAAAGAATCCAGACACAAGAAGCAGTGAATTGCTTGAAATTGTACACACTGATATATGTGGCCCTTTTGATGTTCCCTCTTAGGGTGGTGAAAAAACATTTTATTACCTTTATCGATGATTTCTCATGGTACGGTTATGTATCTTTACTGCATGAAAAAACTCAATTAGTAGGTATCCTTGAGATATTCATTAATAAGGTAGAAAGTCAGTTAAATAGAAAAGTTAAAGTGGTGAGATCTGATAGAGGTGGTGAATATTATGGTAAATTTAATGAAAATGGACAATGTCCAGGTCCATTTGCAAAGTTCCTTGAAAGTCGTGGCATTTGTGCGCAATACATAATGTCAGGTACACCTCAACAGAATGATGTAGCTAAAAGGCGGAATCGTACTCTTATGGAAATGGTTAGGAGTATGCTAAATAATTGTACTGTACCTTTATCATTATGGATGCATGCATTAAAGACTGCAGTATATTTACTTAATAGGGTTCCTAGTAAGGTAGTTCCTAAGACCCCTTCTAAACTGTGGACGGGAAGGAAACCTAGTCTGAGGCATCTTTATGTTTGGGGTTGCCCAGCGGAAGTAAGGATATATAATCCACATGAAAAGAAGCTTGATGCTAGAACGGTTAGTGACTTTTTCATATGATATCCTAAAAAGTCAAAAGGGTACAGATTTTATTGTCCTAACCATAGTACGAGAATTGTTGAGTCTGGTAATGCTCGGTTTATTGAAAATGGCCAAATTAATGGGAGTAGTGAACCACGTAAGGTGAATGTGCAAGAGATTCAGATTGAAAATCCAACTCAGATGGATTTTCCTAATGTCTCTTCTTCGGTTGTTGTTCCACTTGTTGTATCACGGTTTAACAACATGGTTGAACAACAAAACAACATTCCGAACCCACAAAATGACCATGTAAATGATGAACCAACAAATAATGAACAATTCACGAATGATCAAGTGGTTTCACAAGAAATAGCATTACAAAGGTCATAAAGGCAAAGAAGACTAGCTATTTCTAGTGATTATGAGGTTTACTTGTGCATGAATGTGAATTGAGCATTGATAAAGATCCAGTCTCTTTTCAGACAGCCATGGAATGTGATAATTCTGAAAAGTGGTTTAATGCTATGAAGGAAGAAATGCAATCAATGAGTGATAATCAAGTCTGGGATTTAGTCGAGTTGCCTGAGGGGTCAAAACAAGTTGGTTGTAAATGGGTTTTTAAGACCAAACGGGACTCTAAGGGCAACATTGAAAGATATAAGGCCAGACTTGTTGCTAAAGGTTACACTCAGAAGGATGGCATTGATTATAAAGAGACTTTTTCTCCAGTTTCCAAAAAGGACTCTTTAAGAATTATTTTGGCTTTGGTGGCTCATTATGATCTAGAGATTCACCAAATGGATGTAAAGACAGCCTTTCTTAATGGTGACTTAGAGGAGCAAGTATATATGGACCAACCAGAGGGGTTTGTGGTCACAGGAAAGGAAAACTTGGTGTGCAAGTTAAAGAAGTCAATATATGGACTGATGCAAGCTTCCCGTCAATGGTATCTTAAGTTCAATAATACCATCACTTCATATGGTTTTATAGAAAACATTGTTGATCGGTGTATTTATATGAAAGTCAGTGGGAGAAAGCTCATTATATTAGTCCTATATGTTGATGACATTCTTCTTGCTGTGAATGATGTTGGGTTGTTGCATGATGTAAAGGGTTTTCTCTCTAAGAACTTTGAAATGAAAGATATGGGAGAGGCATCCTTTGTGATTGGAATAGAAATATTCCGTAATAGATCACAAGGACTATCACACCCGACTCTAATCTCTAGAGGAATTGTCCGCTTTGGTCACGAGGTTGTGCCCCGGCCTAATCCGACCAACACATACACCCGCCCTCACGGTTTTGTCCCGCAGGTGAAATGGGAAACTTCCCAGGAGGTCACCTATCTTGAGATTTCTGTTAAATGAGCACGCTTAACCCTGGAGTTCTTCCAACTCTTCAGCCACTCCACCAAAAGGCGCCTCTAATGATTAGTTTCTCCCTTTTCAAGATATGATTCGATTCATTCTAGTGTCCCGCATTCCACTACCCTAGCTAGCCTGCCATCTTTAGGATCGCTTTGCCGGGTCGGGATGTCACAAGGACTGTTAGGATTGTCTCAAAGAGCTTACATTGATAAGGTATTAGAGAGATTCATAATGGAAAAATGCTCCGCAGGAATAGTTCCAATTCAGAAAGGAGATAGGTTCAACGCAATGCAATGTCCTAAAAATGATTTGGAACATAAAGAGATAGAGTCTATTCCATATACATCAGTGGTTGGGAGCTTAATGTATGTTCAGACATGTACTCGACCGGATATTAGTTTCCCCATAGCAATGTTAGGGCGATATCAAAGTAATCCCGGGATGGACCATTGGAAAGCTGCAAAGCAAGTACTTAGGTATTTACAAGACACTAAGGATCATATACTCACTTATAGAAAGTCCAGCCATCTAGAAGTGGTGGGATACTCGGATTCAGACTATGCTAGTTGTGTAGATTCGAGAAAGTCTACATTTGGCTACTTGTTTCTTGTAGCTGGAGGAGCAGTATCATGGAAAAGTGGAAAGCAGTCTGTCATTGCTACTTCCACTATGGAGGCTCAATTTTTGGCATGTTTTGAGGCCACTGTTCATGCATTGTGGTTGCAGAACTTTGTCTCAGGTCTAGGCATTGTCGACAGTATAGCTAGACCGTTGAGAATTTACTGTGACAATTCCGCAGCTGTCTTCTTCTCTAAAAATGATAGGTACTCTAAGGGTGCAAAGCACATGGATTTGAAGTACCTATCTGTGAAAGAAGAATTGGAAAAACACAAAGTGTCAATTGAGCATATCGGTACTGATCTGATGATAGCGGATCCGCTAACTAAAAGCTTACCGCCCAAAATCTTCACTGGCCATGTTGATAGAATGGGCATTATAGATAAGTCCTTGTTAGCATGATATTCAGACTTGTGTCTATATATATATATACATATGGGTATTTTGCTCATATTATTGTGACACTTGGGAATTCAATTAAAGGTGTTTTTTTGCTTACTTATGTGTTATCCACATTATAGATGTATACAATAATGGTTTGAGTGAGATAATAATAACAGTTGATTGTAACAATGTATTGTTTGTTGAATAGTTTCTCCATTAAAGTTTTATGAATTGAAGTGGTCTGTGATATATGGAAGGAATCATGTCGTTTAATGACTTGTGAGCGCCATAATCCGATCATCTTAATTCTAATTAAGGTAAACATGATAGATTCAAGAAATGCACATGGGCCAAGTGGGAGATTGTAAGATTATTTAATAATCTATATGTGGCCCATGTGATTAAAGCTCTGGTTTTAATTAAGGTGGCCCAAGATGATAGTTATTGGGCTTAATGGATAAGAGCCAATTAGGGTTTTAATACCCTTCCTTTGCCTTATAAAAGGAAAAGGAATCGACAGCTTAGTGAAAACACAGAAAAGAAAACAAAATAGAGAGTGTGACGGCTACCTCAAACACATACGCTGATAGCTTGTTTGAGAGAGCTCATAAAAGAAACTCTCGTAGTTGTTGATTATTCTCTGACCATTGAGAGAAAACTTACGGACAAAAGGCCAAAGGAAGAAACGTAGATCTGCTGTTACAGAGAGAATCAAATTGCCGCAATGAGTTAACCCATAGCATAGATCTGCAGTTATGGATCAAGGTACGCTTGCGATTATTGTATATTCTTGTCAAACAAATTCTATGAACAATAGATCTGGGCTGTATTAAAGATTATTCAACAGAATAAAAATATAATATTTGAATATTATAATAAATAAATAATACTAAATTACATTAGATTTATATAGATAGAGAAAATAATAATAAATATAAAAATAATAGTAAATAGAGTAGAGATAGAAAAAAAATTGAGAATTTGAATAGAGATAAAAATATATGTTTGTATATTTTGGATAAATAAATGACATCATGGATAAATAAATAATATTAGATTTATATAGATAGATAAAAATAATAATAACAACAATAATTTTATGAGGATAAATCTTATAAAAAATGAAAAAAATGAGAAATGTAGAATTAAAAACAGAAAATACAATTCAGTAAACCGCAATTTATAGTTTCATAAAATTTATTTTTTATTTTAAGAACAATTTTTTTAAAAGCAAAGAAAAAAAATAAACAAGTTTAAACAAACAAGTTTTGTTTATTTTTTAAGGAAAAAAATGAAAACCAAGAAACTTAATCGAAAATAAACATCACCTAATTTTATGAAATTTCAATTCAATTCCATGTTTTAGGGTTTGGTAACCAAACTAAAATGTAGAATTCAATTTTGTAGAATTAGTTATAATTAAAATCAAATTTGGTGGAATTTGAAATAAATTTCATATAATTAACATAATATATTTGTAGGACTAAACTTATAACATGTACAGTAAATATTCTATATAATTATCGACTATTTACATTCTAATTATAGTAATTATCTAAAAAAATTCACATCTCTTCAAATTATTGAATATTTCAACTTTGAAATAAACCAATTAAATAAATTATTTAATTTAAAAAAACTAAAAATAAAAACAATAAAAAATTACACGTAAAAAAATAATACCAGATGTTTTAATATTAAATTTTTAATATCTAAGTCTATTATTATGCACTTACTAATGACATTATGTTTGTTATTAAGTAAACCTCCTTTATTGTCAGCATATGAATTAATTTTATATTGATTGTTAGAATTTTTTTAAATCAAATTTATTAATTAGTATATTATTAATTGGCTTTTATAGTTGATAATGATCCATTAAAATTATTAGACATAAGACTTTTTAATTTAATTAAAAATATTGTTTCTAAATATTATTGTCGGATTTTTTTTTAAAAAAAATTATTATTGAGGGTATTTAGAAAAATAAGTACAAATGAAATTCATATCAAATAACTATAAAATGGAATTTTATTAAATTCTGCATTTCAAGTTATACTAAATCAAACAACTCTAATAGAATTCAATTAAACATTATCATTAGTATTAGGCTATTCGCAATTTGCATCCAAAATTATGTCAGTTATAGAACTCAGCTATAAGCTTTTTGTTTCTTAAATTCAATAAATTTCAATTGTGATTTTGATTTTTGAAATTGTTTTTTTATAATAAAGTAATAATTTTTAATCCATAGAGAGTAGCATGAGTAGGTTTAAGTTTAGTTGAATAATTTCAATAAAGTCAAGAGTTTAATACACGTAAAAGTATTTATAAACAGTAATAGGCCATGAATTAAAATTAAAGAGGCTAGAATAATTTCAACAATTAAAGGAGAGCGAAATTAAAAAAAAAAAAAAAAAAAAACTATTTTAAAAGCTAAAGAAAAGATTTCAATTTTGAATGGAATAATTTTTTAAAAAAAATTTTGATTAAGGGGTGGGGGCCACCCATGGCCCCCCTCCCTCCATCATTCCTTAAGAGACTATCGTCGACTAATGTATAACGGTGATTTTAAACTAAAATTGATTGACGTACTAGAATAAATTCTGAATAAAATGTTTATTGCGAGTATTTTTTTCATTAATGAGGATTAAACCCTCGACTTCACTTAAATGAGAAGAGTGCCGAATCACTCATCTCAATACTCGTCGATCGAAAATTAATTTTTTTTTTAAATTCTTTGACTTCATGTTTATTCACATTCGAACAAGGGTTTAGTTTCTTTCTTTTTGTAAGTGTGAATAAAATTTTGTATTCACATTTTGCCCTAGTAGTCTGTTCTTATTTGTCATTCTTCACTTGGACTAGAGCAATGAGAATTAATATTGATATGAAAATGACCAGGACTTTCAGTCTAGTCTAGTATTTGCTTCTACCGTCATTAGTATTTTTTCCCCATCTAGACCTTCCTCCAAGATGACCTTAAATATTCCAGGGGCATTATTTTATTGTTGAATTCTAATTTTAATTGTTTTATTGTTAAATTTCAGTTGTCTAAAAATATATAATATTATCAAAATTTATGTAAAATCGGTTATCTGTAAAGTTCAGAATATATTTATATATTCAACCAAAGTAAATTAATGAATAATAAAAAAAAGTGATAAAAATAGACGAACAAACAAAAACTGTTTTAAAAAATTTACATATTCATTTTTAAATATTTAAATAAAACTATGTTATCTCTTAATGCGGTGGGCAACGCGGAGCAGCACTCTTCTAGAAGGAGATCTTAGCACTGGATTCCAGACACGAGTGTTTTTTCGTGGGTGTTCTTCGGCCAACTTTGGCTCCTCGCCTAATAATCCAATTAGATTAAGAATTTCTAAACTATAAATAGGATTGAAAACCACTTTAGTTCTTTTTATGGTTTAGTTTGTAAATTAATATGACAATATATCTAAATTTTCAAATGAAGGTGTCCGAATACAAAGGCGTTTTTAGGTGATTTTGTAACAAGTTCTATAATTCGAAGTATTTTTGTAGTTAAAGCTAAAATATTTACATAAAAAATTTTTTTTTTACATGAAATATCATAAATTTAAATTTTATAATAATTATACAACATGACACTATTGACAATATTATAATAATTTAAATTTTAATAATTTTTTTTAAAAAAAAAACTTCCTATGAAGTAATGAAAATTTTAATTTTATCCTTTAAAATAACAAATTTTTTTTTTTTTTATTTTGTCCCTTAACTTTTGAAAAAATTTTTAATCCCTCATCTTCAATTTCTGGCTCCATCAGTAAAAACCATCATCTTGGTAGAAATATAGAAAGACTTTTTCCTACTTTTAAATAAAGGTATCATTTGAACTAACAAAAAATTCCCTGAAAATTATTTACCATTAAGTAACTACTAATTATTACTATTACTTCTAACATTTTTTTTCACCCAACCCAAAAACCTTTATATAAAGCCTCACAATCCTAAATCTTTTTGTAAAATTTTAAGATGTCAGCAACAAAGGCAAGCGATCCAAGAAAAGCATTATGGCTCATGCGCCTAAGCTCCGCGTTAAGAACCTTACTTGCCTGCACCATCGTCGGTTGCACCACCCTCTACGGTCCTGCACCGCTCCGCCACTTTTTATCATACCCATCCATTTCTTATGTTACAACAATTCTAATTGTATCAGATTCTACACTCGGCGACACTCTTAGAGGCAGTTTCCATGCTTTATACGCTAGCATTCAAGCAATTATTCCTTCTATGTTAATTTTATGGGTTATCGGACCGGCTAGGTTCACTGTTGCGTTAGCAGCGGCGTCAGTGGCGATTACTTCCTTGGCGGTGGCTTTTCCGGCGTCAACTCCTTTGATGGCTAAGAGAATTGCATTTGCACAGATTGTGACCGTTTATGTTGGAGCAGTTATTTATGGTACAAGAACAGAGGGGGTGATGCACCCGCTTCATGTCGCTTCAAGTACGGCCTTGGGGGCTTTGGCTTCTGTATTGGCTCTGCTGCTTCCATATCCTCGGCTAGCTTACTGTGAGGTATTTAAATTAATTAATTTGCACCGGTCACGTGGCACTGAATGTTAAAATTTGACTAGTAAGAGACTATTCAGCAAAATTAGCTATTTTATTAACTGTTAGACAGCGTTTCATTAATATTAATAAAATGAGTAATATTAAATAATTTGATCTTTTAAACTCTAAATTAAAACTATTTACTGAACACCGTAAATAATTAAATATAGACATGAATCATATTGAAGCTGTAACTATTATAAAAATTAAATAATTAGGTTCCTATAGATAAAATTAAAAAAAGTGATGAAAATTGTAAAAATAATTCAAAATAATTAATTTTTTAATTTTCATTTAGACATTATAATTCATTATAATAATAATAGAAGCCTTTCTGTAATTTTCCTTATCCTATGGTACTCGATGACTGTGTAAAGAGCCCTCCATGCCAGGAGAGGAATAAATACTACAGTCTAAACTATTAGAGAGCTTTAGAATATTCTGAGCAAAACGTTCTAATTATCTTATTACACAGTGCTACAGAGGAGTATTTTTGTACTCCACAGCATCGTTGATAGTTGTGTTTGTTGGCAATAATGCCAGAGAATATTTCCTCTTGGTGACGCTGCTCATTTCTTTCTTTATGCTCTTCAAATTTTACAATTTTTAGGAACAATAATAATTAATTAATTAAATATCTAAAATACGCAAGACACTACGTTTCTAAGTTTAAGGATTCGATTTCTAGATGGCTGAGAGCTAATAGTAACGGCTAATAGTTGTTACTTGTGATTGTTTAGCATCCCTCCATTCATAAATATAAGTTAAATATAATTTGTTTAAGATTTTTGCACCGTGATTGAAAAAATAATTAAGTCCTCTAAATCATAAATTTAAACTACTTTTTATCCCCGTGTCATTAATAATACATGTATTTAATATATTATAAGATAAAATTAAAAAAAATTTATTAATTACTCTTTAATATTCTCGAAACGATTTATATTTACGAAAAGAGGAAGTAAAATTTAGCAATGATTGATTTATATTTATGAAAAGAGGAAGTACAATTTAGCAATGATTAATGTTGAATGTAAAATGACCATTATATAATTATTTTTAATCATGTGCATAAATATACCCATATACGTTGCAGAAAAAATCTAGCGACACTCCAAACTCTACAAGTGACCTATTATGTCCCTGAGGTTTTAAATTTTGCTAATATTGTATTCATCTCTATACTGGCAATAATATTTTTTCTGGTGTTTTTGCATTTACATGCATGATATTCACTTAAAGTGTGATTGGTATAATTTTTAGAACAATAATTTCACAATTTTCAACGTCTAATAAATATTTAATTGATTTAATTTTTATTTTAAAAACTTTAATTGATCTAATTTTAAAAGTTTGAGTATTCAATAAAATAATTTTTGCAAATTGAATTTTATAAATAAAAGTGTTCAATAGGTTCAAATAAAAGTTGAGGGTGCCACAAGATTTTTTACTTAAAATATATTGATGAATTTATGCATGGGACAATTATTTTCATATATTATCATGCATCATATATTTTTTATTTTTAAAGTGATATATTATTCTTCTGTTTTAATATATCATATAAACAATATATTGATTAAATTATTTAATAATTATTTTATTTTTAAATAATTATAAATAAAATAATCATATAAAAGTTTTTAATTTGAAAAAAAGAGGAGATTATCAATAATTCTTTTAATAATGTTAATATATTCCAACTATAATATGAATATAAATAAATTAGTAGCTGATACAAATCTCAAAATGAAGTTAATTGAGATTTTTATCAACTCCTTAGAGATATTGTTTAATACATCCTGTATTTATATATGTGCATTCTCTTTTTCATTCATCTATATGGATTGATGAATAGAAGGCATGTTATTTCTATAACACTCAAGTGTATTTGATAATTTTTCTATTTTAAAAAATTTGAAAGTTACAAAAAAAATAGAAAGAATATACTAGTTTAACTATAATAAATGAATCAAAATTTCATTTAGGAGCTTTTAGAATTTTTAATTCAAATGTATTTACTCTACATCTAATGTTTTTTTTTCTCTATTTATATTTACTTTTTTCATTTTTTACATAATTTTTTAACTGAACGGTTTGTCTTTTCCTTACACGCAAATTGAACGAAAAAATAAAAAGAAAACTCGTAGAAGCCTTAACACATGAATATATGTATATATATGCAGGTGAACAAAACATGCAGATTATACGTTGAGAATGCTTCAAAGAGAATTAACCTCTTTATGGAGGCCTTCAATGCCCAAGACAACCAAACTGCGAGACATTTCATTTCACAGGCAGAACTCTTATCAGAAACAGGAATCAAACACCTCCAAACCATAAAAAATGCTCAAGTCAGTCATACCTACATGTCTGTATTTTCCTAGATATAAAGCTTTCTCACAATTTCAGTTTGCTAATTCAAATCTGCATTTTCACAAACAGAGAGGTATCATCTGGGAAAAGCCGCAGATCAATTTCTCAAAGCCTAATTGCATCGACCCAGTTCAAGTTTTGCAGCAATTAGAAATACCAATAAAAGGAATGGAAATTGCTCTTACCTCTCGCTCTGCATTTCCTGTTAGTGTAATCAATGAAGGGCTTACAGAAGTATTACTGAGCATGAAAGGTAAAATAGGCTTAAAATTAGAGCAAGCAAAGTGTTTTGCACCTTTTGATGCAACAACAGAACCAGAGACAACGGGGGAATTTTCAGACAACCCTCTTTGGAGTCGCACAACTATTGCCGCGAACCACGAGGAATTGCCTGATTTCTTCTTCTTATACTGTATGGAACTTCTGCAATGGGACTCGCATATCAGTCGAAGTCCAGAATGCACTGTAAGGAACAAACAGAAAGTAGAAATTAATAATGGAAAAGATCAAGTAATTAAGGGTATCCTCCAAAGGATTTGGAAAGGCACCGGTATGATATTAAGCAGGGAAAGATGGATGTTTGCGGTCAAATGTTCACTTTCTCTGGGTTTTGCTGTTCTATTTGGACTGATATTTGATAAAGAAAACGCATACTGGTCAGGACTAACTATTGCCATTACTTTTGCGGAAGGAAGGGAACCTACATTTACGCTTGCAAATGCTCGTGCACAAGGGACTGCAATGGGGTCAGTCTACGGAATCCTGTGTTCGTTCATTTTCAGAAGATCTTTGGACTTGAGGTTCTTACTTCTTCTCCCTTGGATCATTTTCACCAGTTTTCTCAGGCATAGCAGAATGTATGGACAAGCCGGCGGGATTTCAGCTGTTACAGGAGCAATGTTAATCTTGGGCAGGCAAAATTATGGCTCTCCCAGCCAGTTTGCAATTGCAAGAATCACGGAGGCTTGCATTGGATTAATATGCTTCATTACAATAGAGATCCTACTGCAACCAGCAAGAGCAGCAACTCTCGCAAAAACTGAACTTGTCTGTAGTCTGAGGGCAATCAGAGATTGCATTGAGGATATTGCTCTTTTATCTGATAAAAGGAGCATTTCCTCATCACTTCCTCTAGATTTAAGAGAAAAGCAGAAGACTCTGGATTCTCGTATCAACCAAATGGAGAAATTCATTGTTGAAGCTGCATTAGAGCCTAATTTTTGGTTCTTGCCTTTTCATGATGTTTGTTATGATAAAGTCTTAAGATCTTTAAGAAAGATGCAAGACCTCTGGCTATTTTCAGCCTATAACACTGAGATTTTCTCAGAAATATCAGAAAAGTTAGGACTAGATTGGGAGGAGCTAGCAGAACATATTGAATATGATCTAGATCATTTTCAACGAAAGATTTGCCCTTCACTGAGATGCCTTGAAGAGTTGATCTCAATCAAGTCTATGGCAGCGCTTGAAAATGAGCGGCAGAAGAAAAGCATGACTCATGACATTGAATTGGGAAAATCAACAAAAATAAATGTGTCTACAAATCAGAGTCTAGAGGAGTTTGCAGTTCCAGAGATTGTGAATTCTTTCCTTGAAAATTCAAGGGAAATAGCTAGAAAGGTTAATGCGTCCAAAGGTGAGCAGAAGCTTAAGAGTTGGATGATACTTTGCTTAAATGGCCTAGGGTTCTGCATCAAGAATTTGCTCAGAGAGACGATAGAGATTGAGAAAGAAATAGACAAACTAATTGCATGGGAGAATCCCACAAGGCACATTAACTTTGCATGAAATTTACATTAAAATCAAGGTTCTGCATGCAAAACAGTATATCTCTACCACCATGTAATATCATAAATATGGGTCATATACAATGTAGTATTTTTTTGCTTTTTGTTTAGACAAAAAAAAAAGGATGGAAGTTCAAAGTTCCTTACCAGTGTTCACAGATTGCCCAAACAACCCAAGATACATTCTCATCACATAAGAAATCCTTAAAACTTTTCCTGGGAACATTATCTAGCAGTTCCAACAAACATGTTCAGAATTGCCTGCAACACCAAATGGGCATTGCCACCAGCACCAAGTCCATGACCAATAAGATACAAGTGGACCAGCATCTCATCTATCGTTATTATTTTTTCACACAATTTCGGAGAGTAGTATACAATCTGAGCTTGTGGATGTGAAGACTTAATAAGAAGTGAAGATAAGAAACTTATGAAAATAGCAGCAAAAAAATTACATCCATAGGTGCAACCAGCTGTTTTAACATAATCAAATTATATCCTTTGATGAAACATCTTGGTCCACATAACTAGCACATAGAATGTCTACCTACCATAATCATAACAAAAAGGGAAGAAACCTTAGTTTCCTTCATATTTAGGATCAGCCATCACATAATGATACGCTATTACCAGTACAAAAATAAAGATGCCAAGAAAATTGGCAAAGAATCCCAGGTCCTGATCATCAAACATCTGTAAAATCCAAAAATAACAACATAACTATCAGTATCATGCTCAAAATATCATACATTTAACAAAGTTAAAAAAAATTATGTCAATATAACTAGCAGTATTGGCTCCAAATAATTGGTTACCTCATACTCAAAACTACAATTCTACAACAGCAGACAAATAGACAGATTGCAACTGATTTACAAATTCACATGTCCTAAGGAACTCAAGAATATGAAGGGATACATGAAATACTTCAAAGCAAGGTTAATCAATTAAAAGCCCAATTAACAGGCACAAGAAATTAGGCTCCTTTCATTTTTATATTCTTTTTCCAAAAGGTTTTCACAAGAACATTAAAAAAACAGACTTTTCGATTCATTTCATTTGAATGGTAGTCACACAAACAACTTTGTTCCCAATAATTAGGCTATCAAATCTCTATAAAAAAGGGAAAATTTTGTAGAATTCAATTTCATTTTCATGTTTATTACATAAAAATGACAAACCCACTCTGATGAATTCAATTTTATACAAATTCAAAAAAAAAAAAAAAAAAAAAAAAAAACCATATTCTATCGTTTACAAATGAATTGAACTCTATATTTCAAGTTCATGAATTCTAGAATTTGATTTTCAAATTCTATAATGAAAATCCAAATACGTTCAGAAGCCAATTTCTTACGACAACAATTGATTTGTATATGTATATACCTATAAATCAATAACACTATAAGCCAGTTCAATGATTAGTTAATCGTGCAATAATTGAAATTATAATAATAAAAGCTAATCAATTTAAAGATTCAAACACGGATCGGAAACAATTATGAAATCTCTAATTGAGGACATCGAGAAATTAGCAAATGAAATCGAAGATCTAGAAACCTAGCTTTGTTTGATTCTTAAAATTTTGAGAGAGAAAAGAGAGTAGATTGAGAAGCTTACGGTGGCTCACAGCGCAAAATGGGAGAAGATCGCGGAATTTCAATCTCCGATGCAGTGAAACAGCTGAACTGAGCTCAAGAAGACTTCTAAGAGTCAAGACCGGTAGAAACTGCACTTAATATGAGCCATGAGGAGATCGCGAGAGAGAGCGAGTGACTGCAATGATGTCGTTTAGCTGATGCGGCGACGAGCAAAAGTCGTGTCGTAATTGCTTTAAGTAATAAAAACAATGTGGCTGCTGGGATTCGAGCCCAGGTCTCCACGGCCACAACGTGGAATTCTTACCACTAAACTACAGCCACCAAGTTGTGGTATTGTTTATTTTACAACTAAGTATATCTTAGCCATAAAAAAGATTAACAGCCACTAATGGTCCTCCTCTTAAAGCCTTCTGCACTTGATTGTGCCTGCATTTCAATTTGTAATTTAAAAATACTTCAACTTTAATTTTGTAATACTAAAAATGTCTTTCGACTAGCCGTATAACTTGGATCGGAATATTCCAATCCATTTCGAAATTTCAATCCAAATATTAATTTGGAATGGAATTTTGGATTATGAAATTTAAAATGAAATACATTTTTTAAAATATTGGTATATGAAATATGGAATGGACATTAATTTCATATTTCAATTCATATACCGAATTTTTATTTTATTATACTTTAATTTATAATTACATATTTTAAAATAAAAATATTAAATTAAAGATAAAATAAAATATTTTAATTCTTCATATTTTTTAAGAAAACTTCTATTTAATTCTAAAACTACTTAGTTTAATAGAATATTTTAACCTCAACCCTAGTTAGTAATTAATATATACTATGTGCTTGAATACTCATATATATATTTTTTTTGGGTTAGTTATAATTTTCTTACTTTTTTTATTAGATTATATGATTTGAAATATTTTAGTTTACTTAGACTTATAATAGGTTTTTTTTTTTTTTTTTTGTGGATTTAACACTTTTTAATGGATTTGATGACTACGTATGTTGATACATCCTTATGTCAATATTATTATCTTTTGTTGATTTTATAATAATAATAATATTATTATTACTAATTATTAAGCTGTTAATTATATAAACTGAATTATTAAATGTTAAGGGTAAAATATACCTATCATCTATAAACACAACATGTAAGACTAAATATTTTGATTTTTAGTTATATATGATATTAATGTATTATTTTTAAAATTTAATTATATCTTTTTAGTATGTATATATAAAATATGATGATTATTCCTTGTTAATTTTAAAAATTTACATCTTAAAAGATATCATAATATGTTAGATTTATATTTGGTTAAGAAATTTGGAACTACTGAATTTCAATGGAATGGTATGAAATAAAATTTTAAATTTAAAAAAAATATTTGGAACGGAATGAAATGCAATTTCAAATTCCAAAATATTTTGGAACAGAATTGGAATGAGGGTCATTTCATACGGTCTGAATTACACTCATGTCTTTGACCATTTTAATTAATTTTTCGACATCGGGTTGCAAATAGTATGTCACGTGACATATAAAAAATAAAATATTGTGGCATTTTTTTTGTTTTAAAAATAATTTTAAATAATAAAAACATTAAACCAAATCAATTAATTAACTTTTTTATATTAAAAAAAATTCCTTAGTTTGGCGATTGACACCTTAACCTTGCAATATAGATTTCTTTGGAATTTTATCAAAACCAAACCACCATTATCAAACTGTTAAACGAAAAGCTGATAGATATGAAAAGATCCAATAGTTAATTTTACAAATCTTTAAAATGAATCTGCATATAGAAAACGACACAAACTTGTTTTTTTTAATCTAACAACAAAAACTTCGTTATGATAAAATAAACAAACTTCATCATGATAAAATAAATAGAAAATGCATTTCTACCAATAAAATCATTAAAGCGTTTTCAAAATCTAAACAAATCCAATTTTTCTTTCAACGATTCAGAAGAATGAGTTAAAATTATTTGTGGGAAAAAAATAAAACCAACAATCCAAAAAATAAAAGCCTATGATTAATCATTAAAGATGCCTAGTATACAACTGTGTAGGAAAAAAAAAGCAACTATTTTTTAACGATGGTTTAATTTTTTATTACTTAAAATTATTTTTAAAACAAAAAAATTATAATATGTCACCTAGACAATGTTTTAATTTTTTATATGCTACGTGTCATACCACTTGGCAATCCAGTGCTGGAAAATTAATTAAAACGGCCAAAGACATTTTTAGTAGTACAAAATTAATGTTAAAGTATTTTTAAGTTATAAATTGAAGTGTAGGCACAGTTAAGTGCTGAGATCCTAATTTAAAGGACCATCAATGAATTTAATCTTGATAGGATTATATTGTCAAATAGAAAGATGAGGGGTCCAAGTGAATCGGGAAGAGAAAACGTTACAATTAGAATATAGGGGAAATGTATTCAATTATGAAAAGGATAAAAACGTAAATATAATCTCTAGAAATAGGAATGTCAAATGGGTCACGAGAGGATTATCAAAAGTTACCTCATTCAACGTTTATTAAAACAATTAATTTTATCAGAAAAATATGATCCGAGAGAAAACTGTACGAGAGGGAAAACCCTAATGAGATTTCATCAGAGGAGGAGGATCGTATGAATGTCAATAGAGATTCCTTGCCATAACCCAAACAGGATGGATCAATTTTTTAGGGACAATGTCCTATATGGTATGGATGTTGATACGGACTTGATCCTTTAAATGACATTAACTTTTTGCTCTCCCCTAGTCATATTAGTATTGATAGACTAGAGCGATATTGGAGGTGTGAATATCGAAGGATTTGCAGAGTAGCTTGGCAAGCAAGTGGTTAAAGGCAGCTGTTGTTCACTTGTGGGATAGAAATATTAGATCTAAGGCTTTATGTGCAAAAATCCAATCGATGTGGAACCCCAATGGTCACCAAGTTCTTGATCTTGGTAACAGTTTCTTTCTCGTAAAATTTGATCAAGAGGTTGACTTCTATAAAGCAGTTCTTGATGGTCCTTGGACAATGGCGGGTGATTACCATATGGTGCACCCTTAGAGCCCAAGTTTTAGTATCCAAAAATTTTCGATTAAGTCAACCATTGTATGGATTAAATTACTTGGCCTACCTCTTTACCTGTACCACAAGAAGGTGCTTAGAGCTGTTGGAGATGTGGTGGGTAGGATCATAAGGGTTGATTATAATACAGATGATATTTGATAAACTGATAGGAAATAAACAAAAATAAAAGAGAGAAGAGATGCTCAAAAGTACAGGTGTATAATTAAGCAAGATGACAGCCTTTATATAGGCTTACAAAGAGCAAAATAAAATCTTAACTGAAAGAGAAATTTGCTGCAACATGACCATGTTCTGCTGAACATTATTAACAAAATTCCTAGAGAATAGGACAAAGCTTTGACTAAGAAAACAAACATTGAAAACAACTCAATAACAGTAACAATTAAACTAAATTATTCAACAGTCCCTCCCTTAAACTGAACTTAAAAGCTTCAGTTTAAAGCTTTGCATCTTCTCTACTGCAAACACCCATCAAAATCCTCAAATTCAGGAAGGAATGTAACTTGAGAGGCTTTGTAAATATGTCAGCAAGCTGCTCTTCACTTGCACAATACTTCAATTCAATTTTTCCTTCATTACACAAATCTTTCAAAAAATAATACTTCACGTCAATATGCTTGCTCCTTCCATATAGTACTGGATTCTTGGACAGCTTGATTGCTGAACTGTTATCACAGAAAATTATGGTAGCTCCTTCTTGATTGAGCTGCAACTCTTCAAGAATTCTCCTTATCCAAATGGCTTGACAAGCACAAGGCGTAGCAACAACAAATTCTGCTTTTGTACTTGACAAAGTGACAATGGGCTGCTTCTTGGAAGACCATGAAACAGGTCCAGTTCTGAACATAAAAATGTATCCTGAAGTGCTCCTTCTATCATCTTGATCTCCTGCATAATCACTGTCAGTAAAGCCAATTAATTTTGACTCTTCATTGGCTTTATAAAACAAACCGAAATCCTTTGTTCCTTGCAGGTAACGAAGAATTCTCTTTGCGGCAAGCAAGTGCATTTCAGTTGGACTCTCCATAAATCTGCTTATAAGACTCACTGCATACATGATGTCCGGTCTTGTCCCGGTCAAGTACATGAGACTACCTACAATTTGCCTATAAAGAGTGTTGTCCACCTTCTTTCCTTCGGGATCTTTGTGAAGTTTTAAACCAAACTCAGATGGAGTTGATGCAGGATTACAATCCTTCATCTGAAATTTATCCAAAATTTCTTGCACATATTTCTTTTGACAAACAAAAAACCCCATCTTAGATTGCACTACATCTAAGCCTAGAAAATATTGCATCTTTCCAAGGTCTGACATCTCAAATTCAGCCATCATAGATGTCTTGAATTTTTCAAACATTCCACTGTCATTTCCGGTAAATATAAGATCGTCTACATATAAGCAAACAATAAGCATTTGGCCCTCATTCCCAATTTTAACAAAAAGAGAATGCTCATATGGACATTTTTGAAAGTCATTTTTCAAAAAATAAGTTTCGATGCGACTATACCAAGCCCGCGGGGCTTGTTTTAATCCATAAAGAGCCTTTTTTAATTTATAGACCTTATGCTCATGTCCAATCTTAATATAACCAGGGGGTTGATCAATAAATACCTGCTCTTCCAAATTACCGTGCAAGAAAGCGGATTTGACATCCAATTGGAAAATAGGCCAAGAATTTTGTGCTGCCAGTGTTATTACCAAACAAATTGTATCATGCCGTGCAACTGGAGCAAAAATTTCAGTGTAATCAACCCCATACTCTTGCTTGTATCCCTTCGCCACTTTACACCAATAGTTTTGTGCCCTTTTGGAAGGTCACAAAGTTGCCAAGTATTATTTCTTTCGATGGCTTCAATCTCATCATCCATTGCCTTCCTCCATTTAGATTCTTTGACAGCACTTTCAAAAGTTGTGGGATCACAATCTGCAAATAAAGCAAAATGAGTGACAGATTCTTCATTGTAATTTACTCCAGTTACCTCATAATCTTTCATCCAAGCAGGCCTTTTTCGTGTACGTAGGGAAGATTGAGCTGAAATTGCTACTGCCTCGCTTGTTGGGGAATGAATTTTAGAAGTTACTGAACTTTCTTCAGCTGTGGGAACATTATTTTCTGAAATTTCAGTTGGCTGCTCCTCTTTTGTGACTTCATCATCAAGAATAATTGGAGTTGGCTGCTGCCCATTCCAATCCCAAATGCTTTCTTCATCAAAAACCACATCTCTGCTAGTCACAATCTACTTTGTCAATGGATTGAACAATTTAAATGCTTTGGATGTCTCACTAACACCCAAAAAAATACACTTGTCACTCTTGTCATCAAGTTTTTTTCTTTTTTCATTTGGGATATGTGCTATGTTATGCACCCAAAAATTTTGAAATAATCCACAGCTGGTTTTCTACCGTTCCAAGATTCTTCCGGTGTCATATTTTTAATAGCAAAAGAAGGAATTCTGTTCAGTAAATGAATGCTCCAAAGTATAGCTTCAGGCCAAAAAGTCTTTGGAATTCCTCCCCTAGCAAGCAAGCATCTCATCATGTTAAGGATGGTTCTGTTCTTTCTTTCGGATATATCGTTCTGCTGTGGTGTATAAGCAGTGGTAAGCTCTTTACGGATCCCTTGAGCTTCACAAAAACTCTCAAAGTCATTTGAGCAGTACTCACCACCACGATCCTTGCGAAGAGATTTTATTGCTTTCCCACTTTCTTTCTCAACACGTGCCTTGAAACTTTTAAAAATTCCAAAAGCTTCAGACTTTGCCTGTAAAAAATAAACCCACGTTTTCCGACTATAATCATCAATGAAGGTAATTAGATATCTTTTACCTCCATTTGAAAATGGTTTTATCGGTCCACAAATGTAGGAATGAATCAGCTCCAAAACATCTTTCGCTCTCCATGACTTTCCTTGAGAGAATTGAGAACGAGGTTCTTTACCAACAACACATTCTTCACAAACTTTTGATGGAGCATTGATTTGAGGGAGTCCACTAACCATATTTTTTTGATAAAGAGTTTTTAATCCATTAAAACTCAAATGGCCATAACGAAAATGCCACAACCAGGAAATCTCTTTCACTTTAGCAATAAAACAAGATTGAACAAATTCAATTTTCAAAGGGAACAATCTTTTTGAGTTCATTGGAACCACAGCAATGGCTCCTCTAGAAGGATCATATATTTCACAAGCTCCATTTTGAATAGTGATTATATAACCCTTTTCTTGCAATTGTTCAGCACTTAATAAATTGCTTTTCAAGCTAGGAACATAAAGCACATTAGCTATTTTTTCTATAAAACCATTCTTGGTTCTAATATTAATGTCACCCTTCTCCTTCGCATCTACAGAAGATAAATCACCAAAACTTACTGTAGATTGAAAATTTTCATTTAAATAAGCAAAAGAAGACTTACTTCCACACATGTGATTGCTGTAGCCGGTATCAACATACCAAATATCGGAGTCAGGTTTATCATTTGTTTGAACAGCCATCAAAAAAGTTTCTCCTTCATCATTTTCTGCATAATTCGACTACTGTCCTTTATCAGTATCATTTGGCAACTTGGTGCGACATTCGGAGCGATAGTGACCAAATTTATGACACTTATAACACTCAATTTTGGATTTGTCATATTGTTGATCATGTCCTCTTCCTTTGTTCTGTTCAACACCTTTATAATTTCTGCTACTATTATCATTGCCTCGACCTCCTCTTCCTCTTCCTCTACCTCTCCCTCTACCCCTACCTCTTAAATTTGAGGAGGGAATAAAGGTAGAAGCTTTCAAAGCTTGTTGTTCCATGTTTGAACTTCAGTTCATTTTCTGCTCATGCACCAATAAAGAGCTTTGCAATTCGTCGAGGGACATTAGATCTATGTCTTTTGACTCTTCAATAGAGCACACAACATAGTCATACTTTGGTGTTAGAGAGCGTAAAATTTTCTCCACAATGGTCACGTCATCCATCTTCTTACCATGGAATCGCATCTTGTTGCATATCTCCATAGTTCTAGAGCAATAACTAGTTACAAATTCAGCATCATTCATCTGTAGAGTTTCAAAGTCTCTTCTCAAAGCTTGAAGCTGGGCACGTTTCACTCTAGCTGTGCCTTGATACTTCTTCTTCATTGAATCCCATATATCCTTGGAAGTTTCTTTACAAAGAATAGTTTCCAATATGGAACGTTCAATAGCTTGAAAGAGATAATTCTTTGCCTTCAAATCTTTCAGCTTTCTTGCTTCAAACTCTGTCTTTTGGGCATCCATCAAATTTTCACCTTCTGCTGGTGCACAGATTCTGTTTTCGACGATTGTCCAGTATTCTTTTGAACGCAGGAAGTTTTCCATCAACATGCTCCAATGATCATAGTGGCCATCAAAACGTGGAATTGCTGCTTGCACAAAATTTGTTTCTGTAGCCATGAAACAAATAATAAAGCTACTGCTCTTTTTTTCTATCTAACCTCACGTGTTTCACTCTCTTAGGCTCTCTTTTCTCTCTTTGAACCAGGCTCAAGGCTCTGATACCACTGATAAACTGATAGGAAATAAACAAAAATAAAAGAGAGAAGAGATGCTCAAAAGTACTGGTGTATAATTAAGCAAGATGACAGCCTTTATATAGGCTTACAAAGAGCAAAATAAAATCTTAACTGAAAGAGAAATTTGCTGCAACATGACCATGTTCTGCTGAACATTATTAACAAAATTCCTAGAGAATAGGACAAAGCTTTGACTAAGAAAACAAACATTGAAAACAACTTAATAACAGTAACAATTAAACTAAATTATTCAACAATATTCTCAGGGGGAAATATGCTAAGATAGTTGTCATGGTGGAAAAAATAACAAGCCCAAAGCATTCAAAATCAGATTGAGTTCTTCATCTACTACAAAATACCAACTTCATAGTTTCAAACCAACATAATATAAACAGAAGAAGGACAGTAATTGCAGTAACTTACAACTAATTTCTATAACTTCTCATTTTCAAAATCCCTAAATTAAAATCCTGCTAAAAGGAGGAAACCCAAATTTATATAATTTCTATAATTATATTTTTCTTATGATTCTATAATCACAGAAAAGAAAAAAACAAAAAAAGATGAAACTTCAATGCAAAAATCAAAGAAGACTTAACATAAAATAAAAAAAGACAACTCAACTCTACATCACTTATTCATTTCTTATCTCTGAATCAGTTGAAACTTAAAGCGAAGATGAGAATCAAAGAAGCGACGAAGATGGGATTTTGATAAGGAGACTAAAGTGAGCTGGGTGTCAACAGTGAGATCAATCGGTAACTCTGAGATGATTGAGGAAGAAGGAGAAAGACTTTATTTAAAACTAAGAATATCAGATTGATCAAAACGTGAGAAAAACGTAGGAGAGGGGAGGAGCGACACAGAGAAAAGGAAGAGAATGAAAGTAGGAAGAGAATGAAAGTATACAACCTAGATAAAACAACACTTTAAAACGACGCAGCATCAAAACTTTGGTTTGGTTCGGTTAACCAAAACTTTTTTCTCAACTTTTTTCTCAAAAAATCAAGCCGCATCGAAAGCCAACCTTTTCTTAAATAAAAACTACAAACCAAATCAAAATCGAAAAATCGATCTAAATAACCGAATTACATCGTTCGGCACGGTTTTTCTTGATGATAATCAAATCACCAATTCCTTTAACATTTACAAAACTATAATTTGATCAAACATTAATGTTGAAATGAAATTCACCTCACTAACTAAAGTTTCCAATTCTGCCACTGCTGATAAAACTATTTTGAGAGACCAATCAGATCACCACCTGATTGACATAGACTTTCACTATTAATTCCATAAAAAGTGTACATAAATATACATGGATTTCATTATTGTTTTATTTTAGCTACTTACTTATCATACTACTTTATACTCTATTTGTCCGAATTATAAGTTGCTTTAAGATGATTATTTTATTCCAAAATATGAGAGTATTTTAAAGATTAATAAATAAATTTTTTTCAATTTTACCCTTATTTATATTAGATACAATATATTGATGTGAGATAAATAGTAATTTGGTTAATTTATTCATAATTTTGTTATAATTTGAAAGAATTAATTACTTCTTTAATCCCGTAAAAATCTTAACTGACTTATAGTAAGATATAGGGAATATTATATTAAAAGTTCACTGTTTATTAATATTTTTTCAACATTTAAAGTTAGGAGACTTTAAAATGTGAATTTTAAAATTTTTGATTATAAAAAAGTTTATTTTCAACGTCAATTATATGAATGATCATAAATTTCCATAATAATATTTTATGTTATTTTTTACTAATTTCTGATATTATTTTTCATTAATTTTTAAATTTTTCTTTTAACGTCTCACTCTTTTAACTTTATAAACATATAGATACATAGATATGCGATGAATCATTCTTCAACTTTATAGACATATAGATACATAGATATGGATGTAAATATTTTATTTCATACAGTCAATAATTTTTACAATGAAAAATAATCAAATTAAAAATCTTTAGCATGAAGTTTGCTTTTTCCATAGAAAATATAAAATTTTGCCTGTAATTTGAAGCGATACAATTTACTATATTATTACAATAATGCTAATATATATAAGATAACTTTATGTTCATAAAATAATCTTTTATCAAGAAATCTTTATAGTAATAACATAGACTTCCATCAAATAAAGAAAGATAACATCATAACAACAATAATAATCTTTATTATTATTATTATTCTTAAAAAAGAAAAAAAAAAAAAAAAGGAAAACCCTTTGCTTTTCCCGCCTGTGATGTGATAATTTGACTATTCGACTTCGTAATTCGTTCCTGCAAAATTCATCAATAATCAATAAGCAATATCACAAAACGTCTAAATTGAACCTGTGTTCTTTCTCTTCTGCACAGGACATAACTTACAGTACATTTTCCATGGCTGATTCTGATGGATCCGATCGCAACCCCAACGAGGACAACATCTCCTTTTCTTATTTTCGAAAAACAGTTAAAAACAGTGTTTTCTCTACTTTCTCAATTCAATTCCTTTCTTCTATTTCAGTCTAAATTCGCTTACTCTCTTAATTTTTCGGAGGAAAAGGTGACATTGCGCGATTGGTGGTTGATAAAACCCGATGACGATTTCGAAGGGAAGAGACTTGCTGTTGCTGGCTCCGCTTATGGAAAGTAAGACATTTCTTCTTATTCTTCTTCGCTTAGGGTTTATGCCATTTGGGTCTTCCTGAAATAAATTTCTCCAGCGATTGCTTTAGTCGGTTTCAACTTTTAATTGATTGATTGCTTTTTTCTTTTCTTTCCTTTTTTCTTTCATAAGAATTTAACTAGTAATATTATGCGTTAGGGAAAAAGCAGGTCGTGTGTTTCGTACTGCACCCATTACCAAAAGATATGATGTGTCTACTCTTGAAACAGCTGATGGGATAGTTGTCATTCTTCAAGGGTTCATTAATAGGCCACGCACTATTGAAAATGGGTTTCCCTCCGAGGTTTGCAGATTTTTATCTAAAATTTTTGTGTCATTCTTCAGGCATCATAGTGGATAATATTTTTGGATTAGTATTGGGATGCAATGTTTGTAACTTTTCTTTTAGCATAACAGTGCTGTATAATTATAAATAGTTAATTTTGGAGATTTAACTGTCAATATGTTTATCTAGTTTTATCTGCAATTTCTTATATCATGAGCAATTGTTTTCATGTAAAGGAAATTTTCTCTGGAAAATGGTTAAAAGAAAAAATTCCAGAAGCATGCTGATGTTCTTATTTTTTTATTTTTATTTTTCTAGCATTTCTCAAGCCTGCATGGTAATTGACAGAAGGCACACGCTGTTTATTGCAACTTCACAGAACTGTTATCGGTTTTTGATTATCAAAATTTAAGTTTACATTGTGTTTCATTCTAAACAGGTTTTCAAATATTTCTTGTTTGGCTTTCCTCCACATTGGGAAGAATATGCTGAGAATTGCTTTGAAGAAGCTGTTAATTGTGGTATTGACTTCCAAACACCTCTGGTTTATGCAAATGAACCCCTGATCCTGGCTGCAAAATTCCAGTTCTCTTAGATCACTTGATTTTGTCTTGGGGCTACCTGAAAATTCTGGAAATTTTACTAAAATTATATTCTGTATTTTCTACCTTCCTATGTAATATGAAGTTGCAGGTGTTACAGACCCAAAAAAAGTTACATCAATTTCAAGTCCTAGTAAATGCAGTGACATCAGAGAAGATGAATATCATATCAAGGTTACAGAGGAGAATTCCAGTGGTGTGTCTGAGAAGTTTGCTGCTGATGCTTCAAAAGGTTATAATTTCAATAATGACACAACTCAATTAGAAGTTTATTTCAGGAAAAATTGAATGTCAATACCCATACTTGTGTCCTTGTCGATAAACTCGTGCTAAAGCTTTTAGTACGCAAAATGAATCTTGTCCTACTCTCTTAGCAGGTCCAAAAGAAAACATTGTTGATAATGTGGAGTGTGATGCCTCAAAGAACCTTTCACCATCATCATGTTGTCTTATAGATGATGCTAGTTTGATGAAGGATAACGTAACAGAAGCAAGAAGTCCGAGCTTTCACACAGTAGAATCTTCTAAAAAGAGAGATGATTTAGAAAGCGGTAAGAAATGCAAGCATAGTTTCATTAGGAAGTCAAAGAATAGTGTATCAGCTACTTTAGAAAGTATCATTCTTGAGAATGATGAATCAAAAGAATGTCAAGTATCCAACAGTGCTTATATGAACAATCTTGGTGTATCCAGCTTTGACAAGACAGTAACAATTGGAGCTGAAGGTGTGGTCTTGGCTGTCTCCAATAAGCCAAAGAGTAAAAAGAAGAAGGAAAATCAAAATGAACGAACCAAATATAGGTTACGAAGTGCAATGAGAAATATCTCGATTGATTCTTTGCCTCAAGGACATGAGGCCATATCAGGACTTGTTAATGATGAAGTAATATGTCAAGAGTTGTTTGCATCACCAACTATTGGAGATTCTAGCATTTTAAATCAACCTTCGTGTAATCCTGAGGATGCTACAATGTTTTCTGCTGTGCAGACTGTTGCAGTGCTGGATGATTTTACCCCACCTATGATAGAAAGTGAACTGGTGGTTGCTATTCCTATTACTTCTTCACATCCACAATGTATTAGAGGCCTGGCAGATTTGAAAGATAATCAGAAGCAGAAGGCTGTGCCTGGGTGCTCAATGAAGCACAAAAACAAAGAAGTTATGTCAGAGGTTGAGGACCTAGATGGAAAGAAACTGGAGAAATGTTCACATCCTACTCTGCAGGCAGAAGAGGCCAGACCAAATGAGACACCAAAAGCTCTAGGAAGGTTCAGAAATTTGTCTAAGAATTCGAGAATGAAAGAGAAAAATGAACAAATATCTACCAAGGAAGAAGGTTCAACCATGAAGAAAGCTAGAAGAAAGATTACTTTTGATAGACTTGTAAGCTCTTCTAAATCTTCCATTCTTTGTTGTTTTCTTTCGCTTATAGCCAATCGCTCCATGCTTATATGGCGCCTGGCTATGTTACTTAACTAAAGCACCTTTAGTGAGAGTTGATTATGTACTGGCATGTTCTAACAGCCATCTGGATCGATGTTTTGGTCATCAAGATGAATGTGTCTTTGGTCATGAGCTTTTTTTGCTGATGCTTGAATATTGGAGCCTTAATTAGTACATTACGTTCTCCTTTGTAGTGAAAATTTGCCTTGGCAGAAAGTATCCTATTGTTTAAGAAATAGAAGATATGATATATTAAATAAATGAGTTGGCTGAAGCAGAACCGGCTTTTTTTCTATAACTGGTCATTAACTTTAGAATTGTATTTGGTGTATGCATCATTTCAGAGATGGAGTGACCAAGGATCATGAAGAAACTCACTGTATTTTTTAGAATTCCAGTTCATTATCTCTGGGATATTGTAATTCAGGTTTTTCTTTTTGTAATGTGATTCAATAGGGAAAAGATTGGAGAAACTTCTAGTTAATTGTAGACGTACAAACATATGTAAGTAACAATTCGTACTTTCAACATATGTAAGTTGCAGGAATTTCAACTTCCTCTACATAGACTCTCATTCATATCATAACTAAGTGATTTCGTGGGTAAGATTAAGATGTTTGAACTCTTCTGCTGTAAATGTTCTCAAAAGCAAATGCTTCATATTGGCAGTGTTAGCATCTGTTCTATAGTCTAATGTATCAAATACAAAGACACATTCTATTATCTATTCATTTTGGCCCTTTTTTTTGTTTGAACATGTTTGTGTATTTGAATTCAATCTTGCTATTGGCATTCATGTTGTTTTTGATTATTAAGTGTTTTTAGTTTTTACTGTCTATTTTTTGATGAGTTTTTCATCATCTCTGTTCTCAATTTGCAACTTTTGCTCCGAATGCAATCAGCATGCTGCTATTATCTCTGTATGTATGTTCTTTTTTTCCCCTTACTCTATGTATTTTCCTCTTAATTTTACTCAGGTAAGTCCACTTACTAGGAAAAGCAAAGAGAAAACATGTATTCTCTCTCCAGAATACTTAAATCTTAAAAGATCAAGATCAGGTGAGTTTGCCATTGCATAATGGAGTGATCTTCATAGCATTAAAAATTATCACATTTAACCATACTTCTATTGGGGAAAAGAGGTTTCCCTGCACCATTCATGTTTTCTTTCTTTGTTGGGTTATTTACCAAAAATCCCCTGAGGTTTGCCCTAATGTGTACTTTGTTCCTTCTGTTTCAAAATTAGTGTATACTACTAGTTGAAGAGTACAGTATTTGTAGGGAGTAGGCACTAAAATGCTCTATAGTATAATCATTCAGGGTCTAAAATGCAATTATATTTTAAAATTTAAAGACCAAATTGTGGTCTAATTTGAAAACTTCAGCATTCTGAAGTATTCATAATTTTATAATCAAGAATTTAGTCTTGAGTCATTATTAGATCTCAGGTTCCAATATTACTAATTTTGAAATAGTAGGAGTTGAAGTTTGCCAGGTATTAACAATCAAGGAAGACCTCAGGTTTCATATTGTAATAACCCTATATTTTTCCTGTTACTTTTACAGCTTTTCTTTTGGGTGTGGCTATGTATTACTAGATAAGAAATGAATCATGGCTCTTAAAATGTTCTGTATTTCTTTTCAGCCAAGTATACAGTTTGAAGAAAATGTGCATGGGTGTTTTTATTTGGTTCATGTTTTGACAATCTTACTTGACATCTATGTGCATGAGGGATGTTTTTAAAAAATTTCAGGAAGTCAAAACTAACTGCTCTTCTTCCACTATTTGGGCTAAATTAAAGTTTTTGAATTCCTGAATTTTTTTCAAATGACTATTTTAAAGCATGTTTCCCCTTGTATTTGTGGAAATCAATAATAAATATTTGTTTGTGTTGGATGTCTGTAAACCCTGCATAATGACATTTTCCCTTGTTCCTGCTCACTGTTTGACCAATTTTGTGTATGTTGCAGGAAGACTGCTTTTACCTTCCCTAGATTTCTGGCGCAACCAAATACCAATTTATGATTCGGTTAGTTATCTATCTGTCATATTCATATTTTGCATATTGTGTACTCTTGGTTTTGACAGCGTCTGCATTGTTTCAGCAAAAAATTTCTGATGTCAAACCTACTTTGTTGTCTGTCAAGAATTCACCAGACCAGGGCAGCATTTCATCCCTGTTTTTGAAAATCCTATTCAGCAACATTGTTCTTTACCATTTAAATTTTGAGAAATACTTAAGAGGACAGGATAAATATGAGAACTTTGAAAAGTTAGGCTCTTTACTTTTTATGTAGATAAATTTTGATGTGGACATGATGTATGCAATAACGATTTGTTGGGATATGGGTAGTGTTAGCACACGGTTTTTGTTTGCACATGGTTCGCATTCCACCTCAAAAGAGACTGGTTGTTATCTGGTCAATTTGCACGGTTTTTTAAGATTCTAACAAGGATTCAGTTAAAGCTACAAGCAATAGAACAAAGCTTTGATAAGTTATACGAACCATTTTTACCAGATTCAAGCAAATGATATTGCAAAATTCGTGGTGTAGAGGTTCTTTTGAGGTGATTTTTTTGGCTTGCCAGTGGTTTATGAGTAAGATGACATTAGCTTTCCTTCATTTCAGAAACGTAGTATCACTGGAATTCAGGAAGAAAAAAAATTATCTGGAGGTATGTCTTTTCTTGAACTATGACAGTTTGTGTGGATGAAATGAAGGCAATATTTCATTTGTGTTGTATAGTGATGATACCACAGTTTTTAAGGACAAGATACTGCACTCTTAAACAAAAATACTGCTTTGGTTGCTCAACCAGCTATTCAGCATGTAATTATCAAGAATTAACTTGCTCTATTTTCTCCTTTGTTGGGGGGTAGGTCCATGTGGCAGCAACTTATTCTTTGTTCTTTTAACATAGGATACTATGTTTTAAATGACTAATGATTGATTATTTCTTTGTCCATCCCAAAAAAGTGTCTGCTATTCCTTTTCTGACAGTTCCAAATTGCATGACCATTTCTATGAAATAAAAAATATGAATGGTGCATTTATTATGATATAAGGAGTAAGGGGCATTAAAGGAAGAATATATTTAAACTATGAGTAGCAATATATATATTTTATTTAAATTACGTGAAAAAAGAGAAGGTGATAACTTTGGTGGGACCCCCCCTGTCTGTTCCTTGAATATGCAATATCGTATGCTTGCATGAAGCTCATTTGGACAATGCATAATTTAATAATTTCGAGGTTTTGTATGCCCTTCCGGTTTTGGCAATAATTAACATCAATGTTAAAAGTTATTCATATAATTGACACAAATCGAAGATTTTGTTATGATTTAATTGAACCAAAGGCTTTTGATATCTGGAGTGCTTATTCTTGCATCTCTTTAGGAGTTGCAATGTTGATATGGTTCTTTTTTCGTTTTACTATTGCATGCAATTACTACTGTACTTTTGAATGATTTGTACAATTATACCAGCTAATCATTTGGTAGCCCAACATATTGTCAGGGAGTAAATCTGAGCCTCACAAGAAGCAAAAGAGAAGGTAATTCACCGAGTTCTATTGACAAAAATGAGCATAGGGATATGCATGGATGCCATACTTCTGGTCACAGCCGCATGAAATTCATAATGAAGAAAGGAAGATAGGAGCTGGGGGATGGGCAAATGTATGTACATAGGAATGATCTAGTATGTATTGTTGTATATAGTGAGCTTTCCAGACTGTTTCTTTTGAAATTCATATCCTTTATAGCGTTCAATGTGGCTTTAATGGATATGCTCTTCGTTCTTCAGCACAGAACTTGTGGTTAGCGCCATGAGAGAAGTTTAACAGTGATCATGATTTATCTCAAATTTCTAGCCTTTTGTCCAGAAAAAATCCATCAGGCACATCTGTATATGAGATGCTATCTTTTGTTAGAAAGAAAAAAAGGTTATTCCTCTGTAATTTCCTTCTGGTAATATTGGCAATAATGAGATTAGAGTTTTGCATTGGTTTACTGATTCACTTAATTGGAGAGAGCTTCCCTTCAATATTTAATTCCACTGTCATCAAAGTTCAATTCTTCCTAATGTTGCTGTTCATTGATTAAATTCAGAGTGCTTTATCTTTAGAAAAATTCAAACAAAAAAAAAAAAAAAGAAAGAAATTTTCTAAAAAGAAAAAATTCCTTCAAAACAAATCTTCTATTAATAAACGGTCAATTTTTAGCAAGTAATACAAGTGTACATAATCAACCGATCTCAGAAAGTAGTTTTTCAAGTGCATCGGTTGCAAGAGGGATATAGAGGCAATCTTGGCCATCACTGCGCCGTCTGATCTTGACCAATTCATGATCTTTGAATTCTGTCAAATGGGAGTTGAGAGTAACCTGGCTACTTACAAGGAAGCGCTCTCGGGAGACTGTATATAGATTATCAAAAGGCATGCCTGAAGATTACAAATGAAATGGAACATATAAGATTTAAAATATGAAACATAAAGCTTTAAAGCCTATGTAGTTTAGCCACTTACCTTCTTCTTCGGAGTGCGACAATTGATATTCTGCAAGAATTTTGAACACACTCTGAGCATTAGGGGTTAAACTCTGTAAGACTATTGCAGCTGTTTTGGCATTTTGGGCTGTGCTGCTGTGTGCAAGAACCAAAGGAAAGAACATTCCTTCCACCTTATATGGTGCAAAGGTTGGAATATGATACCAATACCAGTTAAATTGAGTGTGAACCATCTTCTTGTCCCACACTAGCAACAAAACCAGGATGTAATTATCAGGTTCAAAGATGGAGAAACTAAATCTGATGATTGACCATAATACCCAAAAATGGACAAAAAGAGAAAAAAAAAAAAAAAAAAGTAACAAAAAGCTCAATTTTTTTTTGTGGAAATAAAGATATCTTCTCAAAAAACATTCTCTAATTCTTAGGATGCTTAGAAAATTTGGATAACAGAAAATGGAAAATCTGGATAACATGGAAAATCTGGATAACAAAACATTCCAAGTGGAAAAGTAAGCAACTTTCAAGGAAAATGACTTCATGTGTTAACAAATTATTAGTGGATGGAGGCATGAATTGGTGATCAATCCACATTACTGAGATGCTCAAACAATATTTATTTTCAGGTTTCGGAGTTAACTAGATATAATTAACAAGCCACTTAGCTAGACATTATTTCTCCTAATCAAGTAGTTGTGAACATCAAACTGTCAATAAATATAAAATAAATTAAACTAAAATCAACTATGTTCCATTCCCTATAAGCATTTGGAGGAGAAACCATGAAGTGCAAAGTTTCTTGAATAAGAACCTCGTTTAAGTCTAACAATCATTGAACAATTTTGGTCAAAAGGGCCATATGAGAAGCAATAGAGTTACTAACAAGATTTCAAACAAAGCAAGAAGAAGATCAACAGGCAACTATGGATATGCCACAGATAGCAACACATTGTCCACAGATACCTGATTATGACAATATTACACTTACAGAGGGGTGCATTGACATGATCAATAGAGGCAATGATACGAATATGTGAACAAGAAGCAATTCGTGCAAGGTACTGTTGGCTCTCAGTGTCTCTTAACCCAGGTCCATCAATGTTATGAATGACAACACATAGAAAAGAATCAATTTCCTCCACATCCGATCTATCCAAAAATGTGAGAAGATCATCCACAGACCGAGAACTAAATGGCTGATGAACCTTAGGCAAAGTCGATGAAGTCTTTCGTTTGGTTTTCAATTGATCCAACCAAAGTTCAGCTAAGGCTATAATGACCTAAAGCATCACAATATTTTAACTAAGCATGAGGTAAACAAAAAGAAAAATTGAATAACCTAGAATGCCTCCGATGCTCATGCCTCAAATTTCAAAAAAAAAAGAAAAAAAAAAAAAATGCTAAGCAAGCAAATATAAAGAAGAGGAATGGTCTTAAATGAGACAGGAGGAAAATGGTGACTTTCTTATTTATATGGTATATGCTTGCAATGCTCTAGACATAGAGGCCATCACATTCATGCTGGCATTTATGCACCATGCAATGACCATATGCAAATTAATCAGTCAATCTAGAATTATGTTTGACTAAATGGTACCTGTTTCAGATTAATTGACTGAAGATAGCCATTGATTACCACTACAGGATACTCTGATAACGTTGTAGATGCGAAATCTTCAATCAAGGCCTTCTTAGATCCAAATCCATACATTAGAAGGCCAAAACCACACCTAATAAAGAACAAACAAAAAAATTAATGAGATGCATGTACAAATTTTGCTTAACTGTCTTAAGTGAAACAACAAATGCAAAAGACAAATGTCTAAAACTCATGCAGCCAACTATTGATAAACCACAAACTAGTTGCAACATAGGGAGAGAAACGGTGTTTCAGACTAGAAGCAGTAATCCCCTAAATTATCAAGGAGTGCATCTCTTTGGCTCAATTTTGGATATGACTTTAGAGCTATTTCTCAAAACTGCATTTCAATTTATTTCTTTTTTGAATTGCTACTGGAAGACCATTGTTAGAGAAAATTTAAGAAATCTTGCTTTCCTTAAACCATGGTTTGCTACGCCTTGGATATGGCAAATACAATTTGCCAAAAGCAGCCAGACCATAGAGACAAAGCGGCAATATGTAAATCCTCTTATTGATATGAACAAAAATTTTCAATTCCTCCTGAACTTAAATCCATCATTTTTCCAAACTGGAGGACTATTAATTGCTCCATCTGACCAATGCTATTCTGCTACTATTTGAGTTTCATTAAAGTATTTCCGTAAAATTTTAACAAACACAAGTAAAAACTTTCGAGAATGCAGTAACATATAATCAAAAAATTGAAAATGCGAATAACAGCAAAAACTACCTAAGCTCAAAGACCCATCTGGAATATAGCTTCTTATAACTATTCATAAGAGCAATTATCTCTTTCTCATGCTTTGGTTCAATACTAGCTGTTGCTGCTCTCAACTCCTGCAGGTAATAATAACAAGAAAAAAAAAATGCCATTAATCCTTTGGAGGAAAAAAAAGAAAAAAAGAGAGAATACTACAAATGGTAAAGAGAACTGTGACAAGATTAAGAATGAAACCTGTTCATCGACTAGATCAATGTCGGATATTTTACGGGCCGATTTCTTAGCCGAACTGCCCAATTCTTTTGCCAGAAAGTAATTCCTTGAGAACTCAAATTCCTCTTCCTCACCATCGTTAATTTCCATGATTGAACAAACAAAAAATAGTATACAGGGATTGAGTAAGCACAAAAGAAGAAGAGGCAACAGTGGCGGGCGATGTTTGTTGTCGTCGGGACGAGCGCGGTGATTTGGTGTGATTTTATAAGGGCAAAATAGTAAATTTCATTCTCCTGCTTTTCAGTTTTCAAAGGTTCGGTGTAAATTATGCATCTTGGACGGTAATTTCTACGCGGAGATAATTATATTTTGTCCGAACTTTTACTTTTTTATTTTATTTTTTATTTTAATGTAATAATTGAGTATTTAAATTTATAAAATTTTACAATTAAATATCTTCTAATCCTAATGACATGATAAATCAAAAGAATGATTCTGCAATTATGGGACCAAATTTATATAACGTGGCAGCCTACTTGGGGTGAATGAGTTGGACTAATTGCCAAATAATCCATTGATGATGTTAAGAAATTTAAATAAATAGAGGTAAAACAAAAGTGTCAGATAGAAACAAGATAAAAGCACAATGTTAACTTAATGGTGGCTCAAAATGAGTGTTTATTAAATGACAAACGACCTTGCTTAAATATCTAATACAAAACAGAAATTCAAATTTACATGTCTCAATATCCCTGAGATGGTGCTAAAGAGATGGTCTATCTAAACAAACTTAATTAAATATCTAACTGTCCTAAAACATAACAATTTGATTATGAATAAGTAAAACAGTCCTAGATCAACAGAAAAACTTATCTTGACAATCCTTCCCTAAATTGAACTGCTGAAAAAGCAGTTCAATTTACTTCCTTCTTGTCCAGAACTCCAAGCATCCTTCGAAGTCTTTCAAAAGCTTCCAGCTTCAGAGGTTTTGTCAATATGTCTGCAAGCTGCTCACTACTTCCACAGAACTCAAGTTTCACAACACCATCTTTTGTTAAATCTCGAATGAAATAAAATCTTACATGGATGTGTTTGCTACGACCATGAAAAACTGGATTCTTGGCTAATTTAATTGTTGAAGTATTGTCACAGAATAAAGTAACACACTTACATTTATCATAACCAAGACTGCTAAAAACTCTTTGCATCCACACACACTGACAGGCACAAGCTGCAACAGCCACATACTCCGCTTCTGTAGTTGACAAAGTTACAATAGGTTGTTTTCGTGACTGATAGGTGTTATTTTCATAGTGTTTTTAATATAGTTTTTATTAGAATTTCAGTAAGTTTTTATTACTTTAATTTGATTTTAATTCACTTCTAGTATAATTGTGTTCAAAGCTTCCTTGATTCTTAATCCGTTTGATCTAAGAGAAAATTGTAGGAATTTGGCGCAGAAAAGAACTTTACAATGCAAGACACTTAGCTTCTAGCACACCCAGGCCGTGCCAGAAGGCACAACCGTGCTAGAAGCTAAGGAAACCAAAGGAGAGACAGAAGAGAGCACGGCTAGGGTGGTGTCAAAAGGCACGGCCGTGCTACAAAGGGACCAGGGCGTGTCAAGCCTAGCACGCCCATGGCAATCCTAGGCAGACTTCCAGAAGAAAGCACGCCCTGCCTGTGCTTGGTAGCACGCCCGTGCCTCAGGGAATCATTAGGTCGTGCTGCCTAGCACACCCCGTGCTTCACTAGCCAGACTTCCAGACTAAAGCACACCCAGCCCGTGCCATGAAGCACGCCCGTGCTGCGCAGGCGGAACCATCGTGAACTAAATACGCAAATCAAGTTTTTTCTCACATGGGCCGACCTCGGGGAGTTTCCTAAACACACTAAACAAGACCTAGACCTATTTTGGGAGAAAAAAGAGTCCTAATCAAGAGGAAATCAAAAGCCTAAACAGTCATGATCTCCTACAAAGGATTTTGCACTAAATAAGGATTCTATTTCCTAAAAGGAATCAGACTCATCTCTAGGAGCTCTATATAAAGAGGGAAACTTCTCATTGCTAGGGATCTCGTTTTTTGTGCAATTCTTTACATAATTCTCTCTCTCTAAAAGACTTCAAGCATCAAATAATTGTGCCAAGAATCAAGGAAGCCATCCACATAGTTGTGATACAGTTTTTATTCTAAACTCTTCATCTTGTTTCTTTCTTTTATTATTGTCTTTAAATATGATGAATGATTCAAGTATGATTGAGTTTAATTTAATTACTATGTCCAGCTAAACTCTTATACTAGGGATTTGATGTAATTTAATTAGATTCCAGTTTATAATATTAGATTTGTTTTTCTTTGTTCTCATTATAAATTACTATTGTGCTTAATGCTTCCAGGCATAAAATTTCCCCTGGATTGAGTTATTTCAATAATCACATTTGGGAGAAGGGTTATTGATATGAAAAAGATAATAATTTACTTGAGAATAATAACTTGATGCGGAAGCTATATGGTTTGACTCAAGGGTGGTTTTCATAAGTTAATAAATTATTAAGTTGTGAACTCACAAAACAACCATAAAACCTAATGATCTGATTTATGTTTAATTTCACTATTAAAAGATAGGTAATTAAACTGGATTAGAATAGCTAACAATAAATCGGGAGAGCTTGTTAGTAACTTTAGGGTTGTTTCTCCTACTTGAACAATTAAAGTTGATTAATGAACTAATAGAATAAGTTGGATAGAATAAAGTGAAATCAAATTCCCTAGTAGCTTAATTCCCTGGTTTCTTTTCACCTGAATTTTGTGTTTGATCTCTTCTGTTTTTACTTTAAAGTTTATTTACCTTATAGCAATTCTCTCTTATCATCGTCTAAATAATAATAGGTTAACATAATTTTGGTAATTGATAAACAATCCCTGTGGATACGATACTCTCTTACTCTATATTACTTGTTGCGATTTCGTACACTTGCGAAAACCGTTATCAGTGACGACCAAGAAACTGCTCCTGCACTCAACATAAACACAAAACTAGTTGTGTTTCAAGAATCATTGATATTTCCAGCATAGTCACTATCACAGAAACCCACCAGGTCATCAAGCACTTCTCTTCTATAGTATATCCCCATATTGACAGTCCCTCTAAGATATTGCACAACCCTTTTAGCTGCTGCCCAATGTGCTTCTTTAGGATGAGCCATGAATCGACTGATAAGGCAAACCACATACCTAAGATTCAGTCTAGTGATAGTCAAATACATTAGGTTGCCAATGAGTTGTTTATATCGGGTTCCATCAACCTCAGCTCCACCTCCTTCCTTTGACAACTTTGAGCCAGGCTCAATTGGATTTCTCACCGGATTACTATCTACCATTCCAAATCTGTCCAGTACTTCCTTGGCATACTTACTTTGGCACAAATGTATACCTTTCTTGTTTTGGCTCACTTCTACTCCCAAGAAATATTTCATCTCTCCCAGATCAGTCATCTCGAACTCACTCATCATGGAACTCTTAAATTCTTCAATCAAAACTTCATCATTACTGGTAAAAATAAGATCATCAACGTAGAGACTAATGATCAGAATTTTACCTTCTTTTGTAATCTTCACGAATAGTGTGTGTTCATAGCTGCATTTTTCAAAGCCAGCTTTGATGAAGTATCCCTCAATTCTGCTGAACCAAGCTCTCAGTGTCTAAAGCATACAACGCCTTCTTTAATTTGTAAACCTCATGTTCTTCTCCTTTCTTTATGTAACCAAGGGGCTGATCCACAAACACCGACTCACTTAATTTTCCATGCAAAAACGCGCTTTTGACATCAAGCTAAAATACGGTCCAACCCTTTTGAGCAGCCAAAGTTATCACCATTCTTTTTGTGTCCCCAACGAGCCATAAGAGCATATACTTCATTGTAGTCAATGCCATGTTTTTGGGCGTATCCCTTAGCTACTAGGCGCGCTTTACACTTGTCAAGCTCTCCTTTTTCATTGAACTTGGTTTTTAAACACCCATTTCACTCCAATTTTCTTTGCCCCTGTAGGTAGATCAACAAGTTCCCATGTATCATTCTTGACTATAGAATCTATCTCCAGGTCCATTGCCTTCCTCCATTTGGCATACTTAGTTGCTTCTTCATAACTCATAAGGTCTGCGTTAGAAGCAAATAAAGCCAAGTTTCCAAGATTTTCAGCTAAATTCTCCACATCTTCTTCTTCCGAGAGTCTTTCCCCACTTTCAAAATCCGCCATCCAAACTGGAGCTCTTCTGTTTCTCACTTCTTGAATAGGTTCTTCTGGTGGACTTGAAGTGAGTCCATCTACTATTTCTTTGTTATTACCAGCAACTATTTCTTCCTGTGTTTCACCTGCCTCATTGTCATTTTCGATTTCTTCATTATCTCCCCAAGTCAGCACATCAAGCACTACCTCTTCTTCATTTCTTCCCCAGTCCCAACTCTTGTTTTCTTCAAATACAAAATCCCTACTAGTCACAATCTAGTTCTTAATTGGATCAAAGAGTCTATAGGCCTTTGATTCTTCGCTGACTCTAAGTAACACAGCCTTAAAACTCTTATCTTCAAGTTTTGTTCTCCTGGCATCTGGAATATGCACATGACAAATGCAACCATAGACCCTAAAATAATCAACATTGGGTTTCAAGCCACTCCAAAATTCTTCAGGAGTTTTCTCTTTCACAGCTACAGTAGGACTTCGATTCAAGATGTGCACAACCCACCTTGCTGCCTCTGGCCATAACTTCTTTAGCAGTCTCCTTTCTGTTAACAAACATCTCACCATATTCATAATGGTACGATTCTTCCGCTCTGCTACTCCGTTTTGTTGAGGTGTGTAGGCAGTTGTGAGTTGTCTCTTAATGCCATGACTTGCACAAAATTCGTTGAAATCATTTGAGGTGAATTCATTACCTCTATCTGTTCTAAGACAACGAATATAACATCCTAACTCCTTTTCCACCTTACTCTTAAACAGTTTGAACACTAAAAAGGCTTCACATTTTTTAGTAAGAAACTAAACCCAAAATTTTCTACTATAATCATCAATAAGACTCATGATGTACCTTTTCCCACCATTTGAAGTAGGTGTTATTGGGCCACACAGATCAGTATACACGAGCTGAAGTCTTTCTGTAGCTCTCCACCGACTTTTTCTCGGAATTGCATCTCGGTGTTGTTTACCAACCATGCAGCTTGAGCACACTTTGCTAGCAGTTTTGAGTTGAGGTAGTCTATCCACTAGATTTTTAAATTGCAAGGTTCAAAGATTTTTGTACCTTAGATGACCGAATCTTTGATGCCATAAATCCATAATGTCTTCAGTTGCTGTGTTGAGGCAGGCTGACTGTTGGGTTGTTATGAGGGCAAATACTACAAACATTCAATTAGTTGTCATCTTTGTTTCCATGATAAGACCTCGCCTCTTATGATAAACCTTGCAAGTTCCATCTTGGATCAAAATAGCTAGACCCTTCTCCTGTAATTGTCCAATACTAAATAAATTGTTTGTTAGATCACGAATGTAATACACATTGGACACCACTTGCTTCACATCTCTAATTTGCAATCTCACACTTCCCTTTCCCATTACAATCATTCTCATACTATTTCCAGGTTTAACTGAGTGTCTAAAACTCTCATGTAACTCAGCAAACGATTGTTTATTCCCAGTCATATGGTTGTTGCAACCAAAGTCAAGAAACCACATACCTTCTCGACTTGCATTGTTGCTTTAAATGTAGGCCATTAAAAGCAAGTCTTCTTTTTCATCTAGCTCGGTGTAGTTTGCTACTTTCTCCCATTGAGGACACTCGTATTGAAAATGTCCTAACTGATGGCATTTGAAACACTTAATCAATGCCTTGTTAAAGACTCTATCTCTGCCTCTTCCCCTTGCTGCACCTCTGCCTTTCATACTTCCTCATCCTCTTCCTCGATTGCCAGCTTCATATGAGATTTTAAGTGCTTGCTCATCACCTCCATCCTTTTGAAACTTTTGTTCATGTACCAACAAAGAGCTTCGTAGTTCATCAACTGAGAGTCCATTGATATCTTTAGACTCTTCTATCAAGCAGACTATGTAATTGAACCTTTCCGTGAGCGTTCTCAAGATCTTCTCAACTATTTTTATGTCTGGCATGTCTACTCTGCAATTTCTCATCTCATTGGCTACTGTCATTACCCTTCCAAAGTAGTCATCTACTGTTTCTCCCTGCTTCATCTCCAAGACTTCAAAATCCCTTCGAAGAATCTGAAGTTGTGCTCTTTGAACTCTAGCATTTCCTTGATATCTGATCTTCATGCAGTCCCATATCTGCTTCGATGTTTCCCTCTGTTGCAGGGTCTTTAGTACACTCTTGTCAATGGACTGAAGTAGGTAATTTTTCACCTTCAAATCCTTTAGCTTCAACTCATCTAGAATTTTCTTCTGACCCGCTGTCACGGCTTCTCCTTCAGCGGGTTCTCTATACCTTGTCTCTATTAGGTTCCAGTACTCCTTGGACCTTAAGAGATTTTCCATGAGCAAGCTCCAATATTCATAGTCTCCATCAAACTTGGGAATACTCAACAAGTTCTGCCCTTCATTGGACATCTCTCTCTACACTCACAGTGTTTCTCTCTCTAAACTCACAGTGTTTCTCTCCTCTCAATTTCAGGCTCTGATACCACTGTTAAGAAACTTAAACAAACAGAGGTAAAACAAAAGTGTTAGACAGAAACAAGATAAAAGCACAGTGTTAACTTAACAGTGGCTCAAAATGAGTGTTTATTAAATGACAAATGACCTTGCTTAAATAGCTAATACAAAATAGAAATTCAAATTGACATGTCTCAATATCCCTGAGATCGTGCTAAAGAGATAGTCTATCTAAACAAACTTGATTAAATATTTAACTGTCCTAAAACATAGCAGTTTTATTCTGAATAAGTAAAACAATCCTAGACCAACAGAAAAACTTATCTTAACAGGTGATGCAGAAAGAATGATAAATCCCATTATAATCTCCATTTAATGCTTCTCCACCTATCTACTTCTCCTTCCTCCTCAAGCTCTCACTGCCAATCAATAGCTCGCGATTGATTTAGAACCAGAGCCACTTGAACCGGCTGAGCCGATGAGGTACTTAAAAGTTTCCATCACTTTTATGTATTTTGCTTTAATTTTTTTCCCTTTCTTATCTTTTCTTTGGTTGTGATGCTTTGGTTTCACGCTCTCCCCGCTGTGTCCACAACTAATTGCAAGCCACTGCTATGTTGCCTAACAATGGCTTGCGGTGGATTTAGAACCAAAGCCACTTGAGATAAAGAAGAAGAGTCTGATGGATACGGAATACCGGTGATGGTAGAGGGACTAAAGGAGTTGGAATTTTATAATAGTACAAAATGGAGAATCCATTGAAAAAGGAGATGATTAACCATTTGTCATTATTGTATGATTGGAGTTTGGTGTTTGTCTTAATCTCTTAATTACTACAGTTTCTTACTTTAATTAATCATCAGGTATGGAATAAGATCTGTTTTTATTTTTCTAATATTAAAATAGTTAATTAGAAAATATCGGCAATTGATCAGTTTTTTCTTTTGTTGATGTGTATCATACTGTGTCTGTGGTTTTACCATTTTCTTTGTTGCTTATAACTTTGATAGATTTTGAAAACGAACCATTGATGGGCATTGAGAGCTTGAGGAAGAAGGAGAAGGAGGTAGTGGGAACCATTAAATGGAGGTTATAATAGGGGATTTACCATTATTTCCATGTCATAAATGGCTTATTTGGCAACTAGTCCAGCTCATTCTCACCAAGTAAGCTGCCACATCATATAAATTGGGTTTTATAAGTGCATAACCATTTTCCCGATTCGCCTTGTCATCTAGAGACACTAAAAAATTTTATAAATTTAAATACTCAATTATTGTCATTATCTGTTGAGACACAAAAATGAAAAAAAGGTAAAAAACTGGGTCACTAAAAGTATAATTATCCCTTTTACACCCCATTATGGATTAATTTTACCCGTATTAGGTGGAATCACATTATCTTACTTTAAATTTAATTTGTAACATAAATATGTATTAAATTTTATTAACATAACATTAAAATGAAAATGAAAATGACATGATACCGGAAATCTAACATACAATATTTTTGAAATAAATTTAACATTTATTGGCAGCTCTTTTTGCTTTCAAAAACATAATTTTGAATGGGATGGAACCCTCTTGATAATATTATTCCCTTTTCTCTCAATATTTTTCTTATTTTTTTATTTTTATAATTTCAATTCTCCTTTAAATGAAAATTTTATTTTCATTTTTTAAACAATAAAAAAAATCCTCCAATCTCAACTAGGGGTGAGCAAGATTGGTTTGGTGCAATTTAAAAAAATTTTCGAACCAAACCATAAATTACGGTTGATAAATTTTTCAATCCAAACCAAACTATTTAATAAACCAAATCAAACCAAATCAAACCGCAAAAAACGGTTTGGTGCGGTCTGGTTTGCGGTTTAGCATTAAAATAATTTAAGAATTATTTTAAGTATAATTGAACAACATAATGAATTCATATATGATATATAATATATAATATATAACATATGGAAAAAAAATATGACTAACAAAAAAGTGATCAGTTGTTTGATAACATAAAATATAACATATAAAATAAAACATCAATTTTTACAATTTAAATTTACAAAAATAATAAGATTATATATAATTAATATTCATGATGCACCAAAAATGTAACCTACCAATAAGAACTTATTTATAAAAAAATAAATTTATTTTAATACTATACCATTAAGAACATAAGAAATAACATCAAAAAGAGATTGTCATGTTCACAAGGTGTACTTTCAAAGTTTCAAATTAGATAAAATATATAATAATTAAATTAATAACACAATGACATGTTTGATTTGATTTTATATGATTTAATAAAATAAAAACCAACCCAAATTGTTTTGAAAGCGGTTTATTAAATTATAAACCAAATCAAACCATTTAAAACGATAAACCATTTTAAACTGACGGTTTGGTGCAGTTTGATTTGATTTTGCAATTTAAACCATTTAATGCTCACCCCTAATAACAATGCATAAACTAATTTTTTTTTCAAAAATTTTGTGTTCTTCTCCTTCTCTTCTCATTTCCATTATTGAATAATAATAAAAAAAAATGATAGTTGTAACACCATTGAACTCGATCACAAATCCGATGGTTGAACCATTGATCGATTACTTTAACAATAAACCAACACAACAAAAGGTCCCCAAATTAACAAATATAGAAAATAGAAAAACTTCAACACAAATATGCAAACAAATATAATGAAGAACTATCTTCGAAAATTTTCAAAATACTCTGAGTTTCTTTAAAATCTTTGGAAAGAGAACAGAGAGAAAGGAGGAAATGATCCATGGGATATGAGAAGAAAGTAAAGAGAGTAGAGACAAAATAGAAGGGAAAATAGAAAAGAGAGGTTTTGAAAGAGGAAGAGGATTTAGAGGGAAGAGAGAAAAAGGTCTTCGTCTTATTGGGTTAATGTTGGGATTGTAGAGTGATATGAATAGATAGGTGGTGGTCTACCATGGAGACTGTGCTACTAGTTATGATCGATGGTGGTGTACCATGGAGAGTAATAGTAAAAAAGAAAAAAAAAAAAAATCCTTCCAAAGCGTTGTTTGGTTTTATGAAAAATAAAAACTTAGGTGAATGAGAGAGAAGAGACGCAAGAGAGAGAAGGCTGTTCATGTAACATTACATAAATGTTTATTTTACGTTAAAGCTTTCCACATAAGAGCTTCGGTAGTTTAGGTTACTTTATGAGAATTGCGTATTGAGCTCTTACCAAACTTTTGCTTCCTATTAATTAGCCCTTCAACTTCGTCAGTTGTATAGACAACGCGCACCTTATTTAGCCCTCTAAACGTTGCGTTCACTCGCACAAACAGAAGGGTGTGTTTACCTTTTACTTATTAACAAAACATATTCTTTTGTCCAAAATGAAGCTGTTTTATTCCACTTAATCCCTAAAAGAGAAAAGAATAAGGAAAAAAAAAAAAAAAAAATCTTAACTCCCTCATTTCACCAATTCCATTTTTGCGTCCAATTATCGAAAAGCTTTTGAGAGCAAGCATGAATATTGCTCGATTTAACCTCTTTTATGCATCTCAGAACACTATCAAGAAAGCCTTTATAACCTCAGGGCCTCTATGGTTAATGCTGGTATTCTCTGTGCTGTTATGCTTGACACCAATCAATCAATATATATGTATATATTCATTTTTCTTGTGTTTGACTTTGTTTAGGATTCTTACAATTGGGTATACTTGTTTGTATGACTTATCAATATTGCACGTCTCTTTTTATCTCCAAAAACATATAAAAACTACTCTAGGCACTCCACAAGAATTCATCTTCTAGTTTTGAAGATGTTCTAGAGCTCTCAAATTGTGGAGAATAGAAAAAAGACGGTGATCTTCACTTAAACCTTTTCTTGCATGTAATCTCTTGATATTTTCTAATGTGTCAATATCAGTGGATTTCTTTTCCATTATCCTCTTTTTATTTTATTTTATTTATTATTTATTGTGTTCATTCAATCTAAATTTAGATGAAGAAATAAATAGAAGGAAAATAAGGGATTATAATTTAAAAAAACTTGAAATTTTGTCTCTACAAAAAATGCCACCAGCCATAGCTACATAAATTTGAAAAGGTGGATCATGAAGGTCGATTACAGACTGAGGCTCAGACTCAAACTCTAAGCTAAACTTGGAAATGAGGTATATCAATAACGCCGCAGAGATTCACTCAGACAAGTTCTCTCTATATTATCTTGAGTCTTGTTCCACAGTGGGCTTGTAGCCTTTCATGTTTTCCTTCTTCGGCTCAAATGAGTTTGTTGGGTTCGAATCCATGTGAAGTATGGGATATGTTGAAGAAAGTCCGATCCCTTTTCTTTTTATAAGAGCCAATAGTTCGAAGCAGGCTTGATGGTTGAGGACAAGATTGATTGCAACATTGGATTTTGGTGGTAGGATAATTTTGTCATTAATAAGATCTTGGATCTTATTCTTAGAGTTTTACACAAATTTATTTTGTGCCCGTCTTTGATGGCATTCGCAATACTCAGCAATATTTAAACCCTTAGAAAGATGAAGAGAGAGTACTTTTAGCACTTCGAACTTAATCAAGTTAGCCTTTAATACTTTTTTGTATACCGTGCTTAGTGGCAAATGCCCAAATCAGTAAAGGTCCTAGTAGAATATTATTGAGTAGGGGTAGCTTGATTTTGTTCTGAAGTGCAATATTTTCACCTTTTAACGAGAATTTGGATTAATGAGTGTTAATGACTTGATCCTTCACATTTACGAGGTTAAGACCATAAAGTTTCCTTAAATATTTATTAGATCATATCTATTGACTTCTTCAAAAATGGAAAAGTGTAATTTACTAATTTCTATTTCGATATTATTACGAGCCATTGGTACCTTTATATAGCTTAGATTGATTTAAAACATGTAGGATGGTGGGTGCTTTCTATGTAAGGGCTTATTAGACAAAATTGTCTTATTACTGTATATCCTTTTGAATTTATGACATGGTTTCAATGCGCAGGAGCTTGTCTCATTCTACATCTCGCAAAGAGCTTGACGATAAGAGCAGCTAACAAAGTGTTAAAGATTACCAAAAGGGTATAGATAATTTAAGTGATTTACCTAAATGGGCTTTGATATTTTAAGCTAGAGTTTTACTCAAATGGATATTGACAGTTACAGTTAAGGCTTAACTCAACTGTTTACTTAGTGAACGTTGACATAGTTCAAGCTAAGGCTTTACTAATAGGTACATGTAAGCCCATAATATTAAATTGAAAATTTCACAAATAAAATTTACAATAAACTACAAAATATAATATATTTAATAGAGCAACCATCTCAAAGCATAGAACTTGACCTAGTCCCATTGGAAGAAAACAACTTACACGTACCCCAAAATAATTCCCTGTAACAATTTTGGGATAGTACAAATTGTTATTTTCACAAAATAAAGATAAAAATTTTATTGTTCTACTACATATACGTGTCAACCGTTTTAATGGGTGGAATTAATAAGTACTATTGTTTTTTAAAATTAATTGGTGACTATGGAGAGTGTGGTCATTGCGACTACTAGTAAAATAAAGTAATACTATGTTAAAATATTGATTATAAGCAATTTAAAATCATTTTTAGGATGTATATTTTATTTAACGTATTTCAATATATATTTTTCTAAAATAACTAAATGAAATTTCCAAGGATTCTTTTTAAGAGAATACACGAAATAGATACACATAAATATATAATTGATGATGCTTTAAGTAAAACTAATTAAACTTAAGTTGGATTGAGCAACAAGCTTTTCGATAAGCTTTTATGAAAGCTGAAATAAAGAGAAAGTTTTAAGGATTCTATTTTTTTTTTAGAAAATTTTAAATTTTTTTTTCATTTTTTTTTTTATTTTGGTTGGCTAATTTTTTCAATTTAATATTTAATATATAATAATGATAATTAATAATTTTTTAAATTTAATCTAATCTAATCATCTAACTTAATCCAACTAAAACTTTAAAATCTCTAATCACCTGCATGCCTTTTGGGATTGGAACTTGATAGCCATCCACTTCTCTCTCACCTCTATCATCAATTGGTTTCCAAGAAAATTATTTTAACGTAATAATAATATTAATGTCCAAAGTAAAATAAAATATTTTGAACATCAATGATATGATAAAATATAATAATTATCCTTTTGAAAACAAAATCATTTCACAATCTTTTATGCATTAGCTAATGAAATTTATACATAACAAAAGTGTATTATTTTTTATTCTCAAAAAAGAAAAAAAAAAAAAGTGTATCGTTTTTTAAGATTCACCTTCTGTCCAATTCCATTCCAAACAATTGGGGCATTTACATCCGACACAAATGTATTGAGTATGGTCTTAAAATTACACAGAAAAAGTAGAAAAAATTCTCCAGCCAAGAACTTAAAAGCTACCATTTTCCATTCTAACCTTGAGAATGCAGTACCTCAACCAACCCAACAACGAAGAAGCAGCAGAAGTAACAGCTTGCAAAACTAAAATCCAGAAGTTTCAAGAAATGAAAAATCACCAAATAGCCAATTAAATCAAAGCTAGCATCGATGATTCTAAATCCACACTTTTCCTTGCTAAACTGTTAGCAAAAAATTACACCTATGACTAACGTGATTAACACTAACATGAGGATAAAAGGACATAAATACATCGAGTTTGTTGAACGGACTCCACCACCTCCAAGGCTTCATATCATTCTTATTTACCCAACAAATTAATGGGAGGTCATTACATGAATAGCACCTCTATCCCAAACTGCATGCAAAAGGGTTGGATTTTTTTCTTTTTTTTTTTTTTTTATTGAGTTGTTACTAAATAGTCAATGGACCCTCTTCAAATTTTGTTTTGGTGTGTGAATGAAGAAAATACAAACTACCCACAGAGCCTGGAATAGGCTACACCCTTAATATCATGACTGATCCATTCCTTCAAACCTACAAGACCCTCTTCAAATTTTAATATACTTATCTGTGCCGTAGCTACACTTGGATAACGAAGTCAATGGACCCTCTTGAAAATCGGAATAAGAAAAAAAAGAATATTTTAATTATTATTCCTAAAAAAAAGAAAGTTAAAATCATGCTTACTTTCTGCAACTTTTCTCTTTTCCAATTATTAGTTCTCATAGCCGATTAACTCTTAGTTTAATAACTATTGGCTTCTACTAATATATTATATATATATTTTAGGAAATTTAATAAATTAATTTTGAATTACAATATGAATCACGTATGTATCAGAAAACTTAACATGTACGATGTGTGTATAATCCGTATATATATATATATATATATATATTATGTTAATTTATAATTGATTTCAAATTGTTTAATATTTTATGAGTCAGGTTCACTAACATCAGAGTTGGTGTTTTCTTCTATTATATTTACAGATGCTTGAGGAGTGTCAGAAGCTATTTGTTGAATAGTTGCAGAACTAACCTGAAGTCTACTTAATTGATCTTTTAATTTATTTACAAATTCTTTTTTACTTGACTGAGAAATTTGGTAAGGCTTAAACATATGAGATTTTACTATTTCTTTACCTTTTATATTTTCCATAACTAAAGGTTTATCTTCGAGCATATGTTCTATGCGTTTTAATTGTGAGTTTAAACAAATTAGACTTGCATTACTAAAGTTATTTTGTTCAATTACCTTTTTATTTACATCATTATCTTGAGCAATTTTATAAGGTGCACAATTAATTTCATTGTCTTGATATATATATATATATATATATATATATATATATATATATATATATATATATATATATTATGAGCATATTGTTTTACCCTTAATTAAATGGTTAAATGAGTCGATCTTTGAAATGACTCATTTAAAATTCGTCTTATATACAGATTATCTCTTTACGACATAAATCTATTTAAACTGAACTCTAACTCTTTTAATTTTTGTGTTAGGTTAATTATTCTCATATCATAACCCATTTTGTCATCTCTAGACATTAGTTGGTTATGTATGAAATCCACATTATTAATTTAATGGTCATATCAGCTGAATTAAAACGATAATTACATTTAGAGTCAGAATTATTGTGAAAAATAAAACTATTGAAGGAATTGGGCAAAGTTAATATTTTTTATTTCTTTTTACTGCAAGATCTCCAAGAATGGACGTGGATAGAACAAGAACATTTAACGTGCCAAATTTCAACTGCAAAAGCAAATTGCTTCACAGAAATGGTGATGATATTGTACTTTAGGTTACGAGACTTTTGCAAGGTTCTTGTGATTAGTTAGCGACAGGTTTGATTTTTATGTTCAAAACAATTCATTTTATCATGTGTAAAGTTTTAGTCACCAGATGAATTCATATTGCATATCAGTTTGACATTTCGCTTCCAACTGATAGTCAAAAATCACGTTTTGGCTTTTCTAACAATTTTTTCTTTTTTTGAATTTGATTATTAATTATTGGTGAACAATTATTTTAAAAAAATGAATCATAATTCATTAAAGAACTTTATAAACCCTTTCTCCCAAAAAAAAAAAACTTTATTAACGTGTTCGATTTGATTTTTTGGATTAAAGAAATTTAAATCTCAGTATGTCTGCTTAGATTCAGAATCAATCATTAAAATAAAATCAATCTGAATGCATACTTAAGTCCAACATCCAAAATAGTAGTAATAATAATAATTGTAGTTTTTGTCTATGCATTTGCATTTATAAAAAAATAATTTAAAATTTAGATAGAAAATTAGACCATATCGTAATTTCGGGTTACAGAACATCAATTGAAAACTAAATTAAATTTCGATTTTAGTTTCAGTCAATTTTCAAAAATTACAATTCAAGTCAATCTCAGATAAGTAAGTTTAAATCCAAAATTATAAATATCAATATTTTAACTTCAGTCGACTTGATTTGATTTCAATTTAAAATCGAATCATGGCAGGTTCTATATACTATTGGCAATTCAACACTCTAATATAGTATTATTTAACCCAAAATAATTGACTTTATATGCATTATTTCTCCTTTGGAAGGTGAAGGTAAGTGATGTTAATCTGAAAAATGGAGGCTAACCTCCGATCCAACCTACCAAATCCACCTACACATCTGATCACAGGTAGCCCTTTAGTATGGCAATAATGGATAACAAGTGGGAAAAAGAAAGCTATCGCAACAATCCAATTCATAATTATTTTAATAAAAAAATAAAAAGCAGAATCCCTCGAAAATAACAAGAAATTTCCTCAAGATTCACCAATTTCTTTGTCAGAAGTCGACTGGAAACACCAAATATACCACAAGCTGATGTATGGAGAGGTACAGAAAATATATAGAAAAGCACCAGAGATCGACAAAAGCAATAAGAGGAAGAAAGATACTAATCCTTTCTCCCAAAAAATAAGTCGTTTAAGATTGTTGCACAAGGATTAAAAAATCTATTAATTCTCTTAATTATAACAGATTCAAGAGTAATTTGACCAAATTATTATTTATTTCAAAACCAATAGTTATTTTTGGAAGTATTTATTGTAACTAATTTAAACAATGGTAATATTGGAAAAACATCATTTATTACTCTTTAAAATATTTAAAACAACTTATATTTTAAGACAAAATAATCACTAAAAATTGCTTATATTTTGAGACAGAGGGAGTAATTTAATTCGATTAAATTACTTTTTAATTAATATAAAATCCATGTATCTAATCATATTTAATGGTATATTTAGTATATTCATGTTCTAATCAAGACATGTCCAATATCAAAATTTTGGAGAGCGTTCAAATCTTAAATCTTAATCTTCATAAATTATTTAAGATTCATGATTCATACAATTATGATTCATGACATATATAACGGAAGAAATTCATCGTCTCTTAGTTTAGCATTACGCACTTTGTCGTGTTTGTTGTAATAAAAAGGAAATAAGTATTTTTAAAAAAAAAATCGGAAATATGTATTTTTTTGCATTAACTTGAATTATAAAAGGCTTTTTATGGAAAATGGGGTTTAGAAAAAAAAAAATTACGGAAATGGTATTCCTCAAACAATATTTATAGATATGATGTTTTGTTGACATTTTAAAGACACTTATTACGCTTTGAATGTAGCAACTGTATTATTACATACATTATGGCCATAACAAAAGTAATAAAAATTTATTTATTTTTAATATTGTCCATAGTTTTACCAAATAAATATTCTATCTCACTCTCTCCTTGTTAAATGGTACACTTATAGCGTAACAATATCAGAATATATTTCCTGCTCTTGCATAGTTAAAATTTCCAAACAAATTCATTTGTGCTAGGTGCAATTGTTACGCTCTAAGTGTAACAACATTAAAGAAAGAATCTGGGAAAATGTATTATTGCTATTGTTACACTATATTTATATAGGTGCAAGTGTAACCTGTAAAGAAAGAATCTAGGAAAAATGTCTATTGTTACACTATATTTATATAACTATGAATCTTCAAATGTGATTTGTCAGACTTTTATGTGCTGAGAATTAGAGTAGTTGTAGTGAAAAATTATAATATGTAGTCTAAAGATATGACAAAGAAAGAAAATTAACAAAGTGATACACAAGAGTAGAGCACCCTTATAAGAGATCGGAGAGGTTTTTTTTATAAAAATTGAGTGTGATTCCCTGCACGATTCTAAAATTTTTGTTTCTGCTCAATACAATTTCCTGCATGATTTTAAATTTTTGTTTCATAGATTGTTATACTTATTGTGGAACAATATTATAAATATATTCTTCTGTTATCCATGTTTGACATTGTTGTATTGTAAGTGTAACATTTAATAAGGAATGAGGAAGAGTGAAATATTTGTTTGATAAAGCTGTTGGCCAGCATTAAAAAAAATATTGCTTTTGTTACAATTACAGTGTAATAATGTACTTATCACATTCAAAGTGTAACAAATGTCTTTGAAATATCAATAAAATATCATATTCCTAAATATTTTTTGGAGGACGCAATTTCTGTAATTAGTATTTTCTTAAACACCATTTTTGTAAAGAGTAATGCTAATCTTACTGTGTACTCCACAATATTTTTTCAGTCTATTGATGTTTCGGTGAATAAAATAAAAACCATTTATTTTTACAAATAAAAATTTAGTGTGTTATTACTTAAATTAATAGAGTGACAATAAAACTAACCCCAAAGCATGAATAGATTTTATTACAATAATTTAAGTCTGCTTCTCATAATATTTTAATCTCTAGGCAAAAAGTAAGGATTGAATTTGTGGGTTTATATCCCTGCTCATAGATCAAAATGAATGAAAATAAAATTTTTTAAAAATTAATTAAAAAAATTTTTTCCTCAAAATATAGTCATAAATATACCCGTTTCAATAAAAATACTCCCTTTATTTCCAATTGTTACATACATGATCTATTTTTATTTACAAGAATTAAAAAAAATTAATTATATAGTCATAAAATAAATTGAATATACTTTTTTTCTAATTACCTAAAGCGTAGAGATAATATTATAAGAAAGGGCATTTATTGTCCATAAGCCAACTGGAAACAAAGCATTGTAAAAATTCAATGTATACAGGAAAAGGAAAGACAAAACCGACTGTTGGAAATATTATCTTCTGATCGAATGTAAAAACACGTGTAAAGAAAGAAATAGAAGAAGAAGGAGGATAAAAAAGAGCGAATGTAGGATCTTTTGGACACCCGAAATACGTGAATTTACTGTATTGGCCAATCAGTGGTGACAAGTATTGAAAAGTAATCTTCTCTAGATCTCTATAAATTGCCAACTGGTATTAAATTTCTGTATTCTACAATCATCGCCTTCCTTTTATGTCAGGTCATTATTTCCATCTTCAGATCAGTTAATCATGTCCTTAAACATAACTTCCGTTAAAACTTCATCAAATGGAGCTTGGCAAGGAGATAATCCTCTTCACTTTGCCTTCCCATTATTGATTGTCCAGACTACCTTAATTCTTGTCGTCAGCCGCTTTTGCGCCTTCCTTCTCAAGCCTCTCCGCCAACCTAAAGTCATTGCTGAGATGATTGTATGTTCTCTCTCTCTCTATATATGTATATTTAAGGATTTAAATTCGAAATTTTAAGTTCCATTTACTAAACCGCAATAATATAAAATAGAATATAATGTAATTAAATAGATTTCTAAGATTTCAACATTATAAATTTAAAAACATATTTTGTGTTCATGTATTATATTAGCTATTTTTATATTATATTAATTAATATTGCGAGTCAGTTTTATACATGAATTAATCCATTTATTTTTTGTTTGAATATTGAGGGAGAAAATTTGAATCTGGCATCTGTGGCCACGTGGTATTTAATCTTTGTTAATTAATAATAATTCATAAATTTGCATTTTCAGGGTGGGATAATATTAGGGCCATCGGCTTTGGGACGAATTACAAACTACAAGAACTTGATTTTTCCAAATTGGAGTATTCCAATACTCGATTCTGTAGCAAGCATTGGTCTTTTGTTTTTTATTTTCCTTGTAGGTCTCGAGCTCGATTTATCATCACTTCGCCGGAGTAGCAAGCGTGCTTTTGGCATAGCTTTTGCCGGAATCTCTCTCCCTTTCGTCTCTGGAATAGGCATAGCCTTCATTCTTCGAAAGGCAGTCAAAGGGCAAGACCAAGTCGATTATGTTCCATTCTTCCTATTCATGGGAGTTTCACTTTCCATCACGGCTTTCCCTTTACTCGCCCGGATTCTAGCAGAGGTCAAACTATTAACCACTAATATAGGCCAGATCGCCATGGCTGCCGCTGCGTTCAATGACGTCGCTGCATGGATATTACTTGCATTAGCCGTCGCTATGGCCGCAGACAAAAACAAAAGTCCATTAATATCAATATGGGTACTTCTTTCGGCTCTTGCATTTGTTATTTTTATGTTAATAGTGATCCGACCCGCCATGGCATGGGTTGCCCGTCGCTGCTCGCCGGAACATGACGTGGTGGATGAAGCTTATATATGTTTGACCTTAGGCGGTGTAATGGTATCAGGATTTATAACTGATGTTATAGGAATACATTCGATTTTTGGTGCATTTATTTTTGGATTAACGATTCCTAAAGGAGGAGAATTTGCGGAGAGATTGTTAGAGAGGATTGAAGACTTTATTTCTGGTTTGCTTCTTCCATTGTATTTTGCGTCGAGTGGATTAAAGACAGACGTGGCTACGATTCGCGGTGGAAGAGGGTGGGGGCTTTTGGCTCTTGTTATAACGACGGCGTGTGCTGGGAAGATTATCGGAACGTTTGTTGTTGCGATGATGTTTATGATTCCGGTGAGAGAGTCGTTGACGCTCGGTGTCTTGATGAATACTAAGGGAATGGTAGAACTTATCGTCCTCAGAATTGGCAAGGAAAAGAAAGTGAGTTCCCACTCTTAAGCTTTATATACATTTTTGCCTTACTTTTTTATTCTTATATTCAAATTTCATTTTTATTACCCTAGAGTTAAAATAAATTATATGATAGTAATAATTATTCTTTTTTTTTTTTTTGTTTAAATCCTTATTGCTTACCTAGGATTTGGATATAACTAAATCTTAAATCTTAACTACTAGTGTACCTATGGCTTGGTAGTTTAGAAATATAAATTATAAGATTATGAATTCAAACTATTGGTAATTTGTTAAAAAAAAAGTAATTATTTGAAAAGTAGAACTATAGGTAATTGATGAAAAAAAAAAAAATTAGATATCAATAATTACAAACTTATAATTATTGTAATTTATACTTTTTTTTAAATCACAAATTTTTAAGAGGGGCACATCTTTATATATTATGAGTAAGATAAAACCCGGTTTAGACAAGTCAATCTCAAACTTTTTAGAACTAATTAAATTTAGAATACATAATCAATAAATATATTTTTGAAATTTAATTGTACTTAGCATATATTATGTCAAGAAATTTCATTTTTAGTCTATTATACTTTGATCCTTCTTTCACTTTTCTACACAATTGCCCTTATATGTTAACCATTTTTTAAATTAAAAGAAAAAGAAAGAAAAGGAAAAAGAAAAACCTTATGGTACGAAAATACCCCCATTTTCCTTGAACAAAAACAATATAACTTAAACAAAAATTAATAATTTTTTATCCATTTTCCAGTAAAGTGCGTTTTTCAAAAATTAAATTTATATTTTTTCTCAGAGATTAAATTTATATTTTTACAGATTAAAGTTTATTATTACCTCAACCAACTTGTTAGTGGAAATGACAGCCTTATCGTAAAGGGAAGCGTGAAAATGTAATTTAGATAGAGATAAATTTTGACTCTTTTAGATGCCACTTGTGATGCATGTATTACCATTAAAGGGTGATACCGACATTTCATATTAAATGAATAGGCAACTTGACGGAAAAACTAAATAATGTAATGCACTTAAAACGGAGAGATTATATAATTAAATCCTAAAAATAGAGGTACAAGAGAGTGTATTTAACTAAAACCAAAACTAAATAATCATTTGCTCTTAAATTAAAACTACTTACTAGTCAAAGTGCAAAAACAGTTTATTTGGTTAAAAAAACAATTATATCAAGAGAGAGAATTATGTATTTTTTTTGAAATAATTTTTTTTAGCATTGGAGAAAGGGATTCGAATCTAAATCTATTGTCAAGAGGTATATGCACTTATTACTAGACTATGATTTGGTGCGCTGAAATAATTCTTTTCAATTTTGATATTTACTTAATAACTAATTATCATGCAAGAATTTATATTATTTTTATATTTCGGATATGAAGGAATAATGTTAAACTAACAATATGACAAGCGGATTAATTATTAAACTTAAAGGCTAATATGGTAATAACCCGGCATCTCCTATAATACAGGTGTTAGGCGACGAAGTATTTGCCATTTTAGTACTAATGGCATTCTTCACTACCTTCATAACAACTCCAGCAGTCATGGCAATCTACAAACCGGCGCGTCGTAGCAATGCAACGTCCACACCCACTACTTGTCGCAAGCTGGGCGACTTATCTTCAACAAATAACTTCAAAGACGAGCTACGCATTCTTGCATGTCTTCATGGTCCAGGAAACGTACCCTCGCTCATTAGCCTGATTGAGTCAATTCGCAGTACAAAAAAATCCCAACTCAAACTGTTTATTATGCACCTCGTTCAACTCACTGAGCGATCCTCTTCCATCATCATGGTTCAACGTATGCGGAAAAATGGACTGCCTTTTATTAACCGTCTGCGCCGTGGAGTGTGGCATGATCGGGTGGCCGGAGCATTCCAAGCTTACAGTGAGCTTGGTCGGGTATCGGTTCGACCCTCAACAACTATATCTCCATTGTCAACTATGCATCAAGATATCTGCCATGTGGCAGAGACTAAAAGAGTGACTTTGATTATTTTGCCTTTTCACAAACAATGGAAAGCCGGGGATGATGGTGTGGAGGTTATAGAAAATGTAGGCCATGAATGGAGAGGGGTTAATCAGAAAGTTTTAAAGAAATCGCCATGTTCAGCAGCGATCTTCGTTGACCGTGGATTTGGGAATGGGCCCCAAACTCCAGAACCTAATGGTGTTGTGGCACATAAGATATGTGTTATATTCTTTGGCGGAGGAGATGATCGCGAGGCGTTGGAGTTGGGTGGTAGAATGGCAGCGCATCCGGGGATTAAGGTTAGTGTTGTGAGATTTTTGGAAAAAGAAGCGGTGCAGAGCAAAGCTACTTTGTCATTACCTTCTTCTCCATGGTATCATAGCTACAGCTTTTCTACAGCAACAATCAACCCAGAAAAACAAAAGGTACGTCCTTTTCTAGAGTCCAGTAATAATATATATATATATATATATATATATATATATATATATATATATATATATATATATATATATATATATATATTGCAACATTTAACTAATTTTCGCTTATTGAAACCTATTAGGAAATGGATGATAGTGCACTGGCAGAATTTCGAAGGAAGTGGGATGGAACAATAGAATACATAGAGAAGGCAGCTAATAACATTGTACAAGAGGTTTTAGAAATAGGAAGAAGCAAAGATTATGATCTTATTGTTGTTGGGAAAGGGCGGATTCCGTCAACTATGGTGGCAGAATTGGCACACCACCACCAACCAGAGCATGCAGAGTTGGGGCCAACTGGGGATATGTTAGCCTCGTCGAGGCACGGTGTTTTGTCTTCTGTGCTTGTAATTCAACAACATGTTTTAGCACATTCAGAGGAGGTCTGAGAAACATTTCAAAAAGGTAGTACTTTTCCAGCACCTTCTAGTAATAATATACATGAAGCTTATCAAAAAAAAAAGTTTATGAACTTTTAAGTTGTAATTCATTACAAAATCTTGTATGATATCTTTTAAAATATTTTAAGTATCAGTCTCGCATTGTGATTGGGCAACATTTCATTATATATATTTTTAATATTTAAGTTTCAGAAACCAAGATTTGTAAAACTAAGTTTTTTTTTTCCTAGCCTTAGTTTATAAAATATTTAAAAAATCAAAATGAGTTTTGAAAACTAGTTCGAAAATCAATTCCAAATTTAAGTGTTTTCAGGTTAGAAACAAGTTGATTTGCGGATTTCAAAAAAAAAAAAAAAAAGCAATGAAGAATTTATGTACTTTTAGTTTGGTAGATTTGTTTAGACTCCGTCTATGGGTGCATAGAATTTGTTTACTCAACTTAGGAAAAATTCTTGCCAACATTTTATATGGATAATTTCAAAAAGACTTTTTAAAAGAATATCATTTTTTTTTTCTTTTCTTCTAGTGGATGGTTAAAAATACTCTCATTTGAATTAAAATATTATTTATTATTGATTTAGTGTATAAATGGGCTTATGCACCAGATGTAGATATATTTTTGTAAACCGTATAATACATTGGAAGAGAGTATCTTTTGTTGTCGAGAATGGCAAGTTAAAAGGACATCGCTTAGACGAATTCGAGATAGTCGATCCAAAGCTCATTGGAGAAAGTTAAATTCATGAAGAACAATACAAGAAATTCGAAATAAGAGGCCACCCGTGAAAATATATTGACTTGTGCAAAAAAATTCCAAATCGATAAAAATAGAAATTTTTAATGAAACAATAATATTTCTATGTAAGGAAAAGGATAAAATATGAATTTTTAAAAAATTTTTATTTTCATTAGTTTGGTCCATAGACCTGTCTAAACAAGTATTTTTAAATATGAATTTTTGAAAAAAATTTATTTTTATTAGTTTGGTCCATAGACCAGCCTAAACAAGTATTTTTCCTGTAATTTACTGTCCAAAAGCTAAAAATTAAATTAGGTATTAACCCACATGCTAAATTAATGTGAAATGACCAGCTTTTGTTGACAAACATATTTCTAATAAATATTTGAATTAATTACTGAAAAACAATCTTATTTTAATCTTATCATACTAAATATGATCAAAATTTATTTATAAATAACTATTTGAGTAATAAACATGAAAACATAAATAATTAAATTATAGATAGAGTTCAGTTGATGTTCTATATCTTAAAATAATTTATAATAATATGGGAACACACAAGCGCGCACATATATATATATATATATATATATATATATATATATATATATATATGACATTCGATACAAAGTTTTGGGTCAAACTTGGAGGCTAAGAAAATATTATTATTTATTTTAATTTTGATTTGTTTAGTTAAAATTACATTTACACTCCGTTTGATATAAATGAATTTAAAATATTGAATTCATTTGTGAATGAATTTTTATGTTTAGTATAATTAATTTAAAATTTCTAATTCAATTGTATTGAACATAATTATGTACGGAATAAATTTATAATTGAAAATTCATTTATCTGCTTTTCTTTCTTAAAATATTCTTAAAATAGTAATTTCACAAAAATAAATAATTATATTTATGTTATGTTTTATAATTTTTTAAATATTTTTATTAAAATAAGTATATAAAATAAAAATAATATTAATACAATTATTGCATTTAATTTAGTGATACATGATATTTAACTTCAATCTCTCTTCTCAATAGTAAAAAAATTCATAAAAATATTAAAATAAAAGATGAAAAATATTAAAAAAACACAATAATAAGAAAATAATTTTGAAAAAAAAAATTTGAATGGTTTTGGTCAAGTTTGATAAAATAAATAAGTTAAATAAGTAAATAATAAAAAAAATTGGCTTTGTAGATGGTGAATGGTAATTTTATCATAAAAATTGGATTGCTCAATTTTATGAAATTCAATTGGAAATTCCACATATTTTTTTGTGGAATTTGGTGTATCATTCTAAATTGAAATCTACAATTTTTTTTATTTCAAATAAAAAATATAAATTTCTAAAGAAATTCCACAAAATTAAGTCGAATTCATTTATTCCAAACGACCGTTAAAATATGTAAATGCATTGATTTTTTTTTTTTTTTCAAGAAGAGGCTTTAAACTCGAGCATTAAAACCCAAACAAGGCCATTTGAATAAAGAAGCTCAATGGAGAAAATCTTTGTTAGTTAGTGTCTATGTCAGCCATATCAAACCTTCAACCACCACTCCCTTGTCCATCAAAAATCTCTTCAACCAATTTGGTCGTGTAATGGAAGTCTACCTACCCAACAACTCCCAAAAGAAAAAATCATTCAAATATGTATTCGTTCGTTTCAAAACCATAGAGGAAGCTTCGTTAGCCATAAAAAAGACAAACAGGTCACTCCTTGAAGGTTATAGAATTTATTCTTCACACGCTAGACCCTTCTCTCCCACAAAAATCCAGCAAAACTACACCCTGAGAAAGCCACCTTTGGAGGATTCAATACACAAAAATATACCTGTCACCACCACTCGATCATACAAAGATGCAGTGATTGGAAAAAACAAGAAAAATCACAAATCTGATGCATCTCATTTCGAAGAGACATGCGGGCTTGAATTTGTTTACAGTAATAATGAAAAAGAATGGCTAAAATTAAGCGTTCTTGGATATGTCAGATATCCAGAAATAATTCCTTCTTTACCGGAAAATTTCCAGATGGAGCGAGTCTTTTATGTGGACGTCAAACTTCTTAGTGGTAACATGGTTCTCCTAATTTTCAACACTAAGGACCAAATGGAGAGTCTTCTATCAGATGGTGTCGAATGGCTTAGCCAGTGGTTTGACGTGGTTAAACAATGGGATGAAGAAGACTTTTGTATTGAAAGATTATTCTGGATTAGATGCACAGGCATTCCCCTCCATGCTTGGAACTGGAGAATTATGAGTGCAATTGGAACCACCTGGGGAAAAGCTCTAGGCCCAGATGAAAGCACTGAAAGGAAACGAAGATTAAATGTGGCGAGGCTACAGTTGATCCAAACCCCATTAATCAAGTGTTGAAAATCAAAGTCGATGGAAAGATCTACAAGATTTTTAGTTCAAGAAGAATCAGCCACAGACACAGTTCATTTGCTTTCAGATTAAGATTTTCAAACCAATCCTAAAGAAAAAGTTTGAAGCTCCTATTTCTCCTAACGACAATGGTTCAATTTCTGCCTTCTCTCCAGTGAGCAATGATTGGAATTCTACTTTTTCCGACGAGGCTATAACTCCCAACATTCATGGAAGCTGGAAAGTCTCGGTGGGACAAGAGACAAATTTGAAATCTCCTTTGTCCCCTATTTCTGTCTCGGGTGATGTGCAAGAAATTTTTTCAACTGATAAAGAACAGCTGCATGCTAACTTTACAAATAATGCCATTAATTCCCCAATGATTTCCCTCTCCAGAGCGTCTTCCTTTTCCTCTATCCACTGTCAGAATCCTTCGCGGCGCTGCTCTACCCAGAAAGTTAGATCAAAAGCCTCTACCCCCCTAAAGTCACCTCGCAACAACGAAGACTGTTGGGCCATCATTCCATTTGATCTACATAACATCCAAGCCCAAAACTCCGACCTTTTTCAACACGGCTTTGATGATGAAAACCCCAAAGCACTAAAAGCATCTGGGTTGGCAAACAAGGGGAAAAGAAAATCAAAGAAGATTTCAGAAATCTTCCTCTCCCACAAAAATGGGCTTTAGTCCCTGATAAAACAAAAAACAAAAAATCCAGAAAAAGAAAATCCAAGTCTAAGAAACTCTCTCTAACCATTCCCATCCCTCAAACAACTACTTCCACATATTCTAGCAACACCCATGATTTCTCCATTACTGACAGTGGGATTCACAACAGGAACCAGGCTTTTAACTCTAATGAAACACAAGAGTGTGATCCATTAACAGAGGCAGAAAGAACTCGGGAGATTGCTGAATTCTTGGGTCTGACCGAAGGGAAAAACAAAGAAGGGAAAAACAGAGAAGATCTTGTTGATATTTTCAAAGGCCTAAATACCAGGGACCAATCTCTGGCCGCGGAGAAAACCCTTCTCAAATGACATTCCTATCTTGGAATGCGAGGGATGCTTCCTCCTTTATTAAGAAAAGGGAGCTCAGGGACTTCGTAAAGAAACTTCAACCTTTGCGACAGTTTTGACTTTGATTGGGTGGCTTCTCCTTCTTCAAACTCCCAAGGAGGGGTAATTACAATTTTTGATCCTGGTACTTTTAATATCGCTTCTTCTTTTACAGGTGAAAGAAACTCTCTGTACCCTCTTTATCTAATAAAGCTAGAGAATTTCTGGAATCTCCTTTATCCCTGGATGAAATAAAGAATGTAGTATGGGGTTGTGCAAGGTCTAAAACTCCTGGACCTAATGGTTTCAATTTCAATTTCTTCAAAAGCATGTGGGATGTCATTGGTTTTGATCTTTCTAAATGTGTACTTGCTTTTGCAAATCATGAGAATGTTCCAATAGAGATTTTCTCCTCCTTTATTGCTTTAATCCCAAAAATCTCAGGCACGAATAGTTTCAAGGATTTTCGGCCTATATCGCTCATAGGATCTGTTTATAAAGTTATCACCAAAATACTTTCCTGCAGACTTCAATGTCATATTAGTGATTTTGATTTCTCCCAACCAAAGTGCATTCTTGAAGGGGCGCCAAATCCTCGATGGTGTTCTTATTGCTAATGAGATTGTCGATTCTTGGAAAAGAAACAAGTTGGAAGGCCTTATTCTCAAATTAGATTTCGAGAAAGCTTTTGACTCTGTCTTATGGTATTATTTGATGGACGTTCTCCTTATCATGGGTTTCGGAAACAATTGGCTTTCTTGGGTTAAAATGTATCTCTCTTCCTCTCGAATCTCAGTCTTAGTGAATGGATCCCTCACCATTGAATTCCAAGCTAAGAGAAGCCTTAGACAAGGCTGTCCACTATCCCCTCTTCTTTTTATTATAGCTGCTGAAGGCCTCAATTCTTTACTCTAAAAAGCAATTTCTGGATCTTTCTTCCTCGGCTTCAAACTTGGAGACAATTTGCAATCCATATCTCACCTTCAATGTGCAGATGACACGCTTATCTTCTGTGATAGCTCATATCAAAGCCTCCTTAATGTCAAGGGTATCCCTCACTGCTTTGAAGTCTTGTCAGGACTAAAAATAAATTTCTTCAAGAGCAGCCTACTTGCCATCAATATCCAACATCATACCTTGAAGTCCCTTGCGGACTCAATTAATTGCAGGGTTGGATCATGGCCCCTTAAGTATCTTGGCTTTCCTCTTGGAGTCAATCCAAGAAAAATAAATACCTGGGCACCAACTATTCAGAAGGTTAAAGACAGACTAGCCGCATGGAAAGGGGAGCTTCTCTCTAAAGCTGGAAGACTTGTATTAATCAAGTCGGTCCTTAACAGTTTGCCTTTATATTTTATGTCCCTCTTTCGTATGCCTTTTTGTGTTACAAAAGAAATCGAAAAGTTACAACGTGATTTCTTCTAGAGTGGTTCAGTTGGTAAGAAAATGTTAGCTACCATTTCATGGGACCGTATTAAATCTGATAAGAAACTGGGAGGCTTGGGCATTGAATCTCTTCTAGAAAAAAACATTGCTTTATTATTTAAGTGGATTTGGCGATTCCAGTCTAATAAATCTTTGCTATGGGCTAATTTTTTTCGTATAAAATACTCCATCCCTTTGCACTGCTATTTTCCAACTCTCTCGCCTTGTACAGTAAATAATAGCTCTCTATGGCCTTCCATCCAAAGCTTATGAAACTTGGGTGATTTTAGATCTTGGGCACTCTCTAATATAAAAATCTTTATTGGTGATGGGTCTGACACTAGTTTCTGGCTGGATATCTGGGCATTCTAAGTTTCTCTTAAGTCAATCATTCCCAGACTATTTATCCTCTCAGCAAATGAATGGGGCAATATCAATCAATTTGGATATTGGAATGGTAACTCTGGGACCTGGTCATTTTCTTGGAGCAGACCTCTCTTAGACAGAGAACTTGCTGCTGTAAACGGTTTACTCTCGTTAATTAGCTCCATCAAGATCAAAAAGGATTTGAAAGATCGCCTCATTTGGACAGCAAATTCAAGCGGTTGCTACTCTGTTAAATCTTGTAGATGGATACGTTCTCCCTCAAATTCTCCTTCTTTTAATTGTTTTTGTTCAAATCTTGCTCCTCCAAAGGTTGACTTGTTCTTTTGGTTCCTACTCAATAATGGCTTAAACACAAATGACTCACTTGCTCGCAAAGGTATTCTTGATCCTAATTCAGTAAGCTGCCCTTTCTGTAATCTTTCTCATGAAACCGGCGATCATCTATTTTTACATTGCAATTTTTCTTGGAGCACTTGGTGCAAATGCCTTGCTTGGTGGGGATTTGTTTTTTGCGTGCCAAATAATCTTATTGATTTTATGATGCAATGGAACTCTTTATCATCGGCATTTTTCCAGCAAAAATTTTGGAAAACTTTATTTTTCTCTATCTTGTGGACCTTATGGCTTGAAAAGGAATAGAGTTATGTTCGAAATTCCAGTATTCGCAAAGACAGAATATTTAATTCATAATGTTTAGAGCATTTGTACGGGTCAAAACTACCAATCATGATTTTCCCTATTCTGTAAATCAAGTAATTTCTTCAGGCTCAGTAATTCAATCTTGGTCCTTTCGAAAGAATCTGAAAACATCCTTGCTCTGGTCTCCTCCTCCTCCCTTTCATCTCAAATGGAACGTTGATGGTTTCTCTCCTGGAAAACCTAGTCCGGCTGGTATAGGTGGTGTTCGTAGAAATCATGCGGGTCAAGTTCTTGCTTTTTTCTCTTGCCCAATTGGCTTCAAAGGCTCTAACCAAGCAGAAGTATTCACAATTCTAAAAGCTCTAATCTCAGTCTAGAAGAAAATTGGCTTTATGAAGATTTTATCATTGAGCCCGATTCTACAAATGCCTGCGGTTCAAAATCTTCATAATGTGCAATTTACGTTGTCCTGAGATCAGCTAATAGTTTTGCAGACTCTCTAGCTAAACAAGGAACCTCCAGATCAGAAAATTTTTATGCTTAACTTTGAGTATTTAGCTCCTACATACATTATCCCCTTTTTACAGCTATTTCTCACCTCTTCGCTGAGTCTAGTTCAGAATATTACTGTAGTTCTATTTTGGAAAATGTCGCAGATTTTATGTACAAACCTGTAACACACCATAGTGCAGCTGTTTTCTGTTCTCTATTTTTAATTTTAATTTTGTTGCAGCTCTATGAGTTTCTTGTTTCCAAGTCAGGCTTTGGGTGTTTTTGGATGAGTCTATTTGGCTAGTTGTAGTTGTCTTCTTGTTTTTCTCTTCGCCATCAATAAAGTTCTCCGCTTATCAAATATATATATATATATATATACACACACACACACACACATTGATACTGTTTTTATTATAATAATTCATGATAACTATATTTATGCAATGAGTATTTTTCTATGCTTGAATTAATATGAGCCCAAAGGAATAATTAATTTATTTTGTTAATCTCAAAACATTGATATATCTTGCTAACATTTTCTACTTGAGTAGTCTTTGAGAAATTGCAAGAAGACTGTAGTCATTATGAAATTCACAGAAGTCAAGTTACCCCAAAGTTTTAACTATATATTAGCAAAATGTAGAAATAGTCTTGAATTTTAAAAATTGGGGTTAATGTGTATACTTTTGCAAATACAAATAAAATTTATTGGAGAAAAATTAAATTTTTAGAAGTTTTGAGGAGCTATTAAACATTGCATGAAAATAGTCATTACTTGAAACTCTTGTTCAAAAAACCAAAAAGTAAACTCAAATATTATAATGATAAATATCTTAGTATTACATTTACTGACTAAAATTATCTCGAGAGAAATAAATATCCAATAATGTGTTATTGCATATTACATCATTTGGTCATTAATAAATAAATAAATATGTAATTTAGAAATGCAATTATCTCCTCATGAGATAATTTAGAAATCATTATTAATTTCATCTCAAAAAAAAAAAAAAAAATTAGACAATAATCAAAATTCAAGAATAGTAAATTAGCACACTAATTTACTTCAATACATGGATTCATACTGAATCCATATAAATATGATGTATCACAAGTGTGGTAATATAAGAAAATTAATATAATCTGACAAGTCTAAAAAATTCTTGACCTCATGTCATATACAAAAAAATAATATAGCACCAAGCTAAATTAAACATACTTCAAATGAAATTAGATAATTAGAAAACCACATTAATCCTCAAAACTTACTTGATTGACAATTTAATTATACATACATGCCTTTAATGCTATTTACTTATTAACATATAAATCAACATTATTAATGTCAACGGACAAAAATGACAATTCATATTTAATTCAGGTCCTATTAAAATATAAAAAAATATGGACAACACGAACATTATCATTCTTAGATATATGTGTATATGTTATTAATTTTACCCGTATTTCATTTGATAAAACCCTATTGATTTGAACATTTTAAAAAATAAATTATAATATTAATTATTTTTCCTTTTACAAACTAATTATCGAACAACGATAACTAACATAATTATTCTTTTATCATGAGATAACAATAATGGATAAAATTAATAATAAATAAGCATTATGATCATTGGCAAAATCAAAGTAATTTCTGTTACAACTTAATTTATCACCAAAATTAATTCACATGTAACATTATAATATTATATATTAAGCTTTTGCCAAGCTAATGGATATTTTCTTTGGTACAACAAAAGCAACAACTCGCCCTTTTTTCTTTTTTCTTTTTTTTTTTTTTTTTTTTTTAGTCACACGCGGTTATTAGCAACATACATGTAAGTATAAACATGCACATCCAAATAGATAACTAGTGTGTGCACATGATCATATATTTGTATAACTATTACAAGCTTCAAATACACGCATACAATAAAAAAAAAAAGTTAGTTAAACAGTCACATCTTGTTATTAAATTTAGTTACACAAATAATAAGTGAACGCAAATGATTTTAGGAAAATTCGATTATTTAGCCAATTTTCTGCTCATAACAGAGACATAAAAAAAAATTCATTATGCTATATATTAGTACATCCAAAAATTCATCATATTATATATTAGTTAATAGACTTGGTCCAATTCATGTGAGAGAACACAACGATATTCTTTTTTAAAGGGTTATATATTTAAATCTTTGCAAAACAACCTCAAACACGAAGATTCTAAAACTAACTTTACTACGGTGTCCACTACTGAAAAACTGTTTTTTTTTTTAGAACTGATTTAGTGGGCACTCTATTTAATATATAAAAGCAATCTTAAGGGCTTCATCCAAAAATGTCATGGCAAATCGCTCCTAGCCATCATGGTAAATAAATAAAAAATAATAATTGACTTTAATTGCATGTTTAATAATTTTACTATTAAAATAAATTATCCATAAATTTGGAACAACCAAATATGCAATTCACAATAGTATTTCAAATTATAAAAGTAGACCTTGATGCCATATGTTATATTTTAATACTCAAGATACTCATATATAAATTGAAATTACAGAAAATAATAAAATAACTTATAGATTGTTTTTTTGATTTTCATTGATGCAATCTTGATCTTTAACAACAAGTAGAAAAAAAAATTAAAACAACCACGTACAATTGTCCGTGGAATAGCTATGTATCTACAAGCTCCTAATGGGTAAGAATAATTTATTATTATGAGGGCGTAGACTAGAAAAAGAGGATATAACACACATATATATAAACTATTATGCTCTTCCATCATAACTCTAATAGAATATACAATTCTAATCCAGATTAGGATTTAACCACACTTAAAACTAAACACATTTAATTAGCTCATTAATTCTTTTAATGATCACTCTTTTGATAATAAATTTTAAATTAGAACTTTCGAACTATTAAACTTAATCCATATATTTTAGAAACCAAAATATATACAATCAATAAGCTCGATAGAAATAAAATTTCTAACAGTGATCACTGATAAGAGTTGGCTGCCCGCTGAGAAAAAGAGGGACGGCTTATTTGAAATTCGCAAGTATACAATTTCTTTTGTAATGCCTTTCGGTCTAATATTAGTCACGAAATTTTTTCAGTTAGGTTAGTTGGATATTTTATGTTAAGTTTTTTTTTTCATATTCATAATATTATGAGTTACAAAAAAAAAAAAAAATATTTATTCACTTAATCAAATTATTTATTTTATTATTTAGTTGAAAACTATTTTCGTTTACATAGGCATGCAATTTCAACATCAATCAATTATTGATGAAAATTTCCACTTATTATTACTTGTGCTAAGATAACCACAATTCATTGCACAAACTAACACTTCCATCTTTTTTTTCCCCAGTATTACTCATTTTTCTAAGATTCTAACCTATTCAGAATCTCTATTTCAATTTCAAGCCTCCTAGTCCTAGACAGAACTCTAAAATGTGCTACCTATTTCAAAATCCCATTTCTGATTTTTTTTTAAACTCATTTACTGAATATAATTACGAAATAATTAGCTTAGTTATTTGAAATAATATTAAATTTACATTGTAAATTAAGATACAATTATAATTTTGCTATTTCTTTAAAAGTATGGCAAGATGGAGAAATATAATAAAATAAGATAAATAATTATTTTCACATCAAAATTACAATTATTATTTGAGGATAAAGACTTGCCTACTCGAGAACATCGAAGGTAAAATATAAGGCTATACTTGAAGAAAGAAATAAAATATTTTAGAGTCTGAAATTTATATTTGAAATAAAATAGGGGTCAAAATTAGAAGATTCTAAAGTAAGAGACCTGAACTATAAAATTGTCAAACTAAAAGGGCTAGAATAGGAACATCAAAGGGTGAATAATTAGATGGACCATTAGATCTAAAGTTAACTAATCACCTGATAATAAAAAATAAAGTTTTTATTTTTATTTTGTAACTAAATTTTTATTATTAAATGTGAAAATAATATTTAAAAATATTTGATAATTAAACTGATTCATTTATTGTTTATGGATTATTTAATTTTATTCATGTGATGATATTTATTATTATATTAAAAATCTTGTTTTGCTGGTTCAAAGATAGCAATTCAAACTATTCAAACAGCAATAAATAAATACAGTATCCTTTTAATAAATAATTAACACAGAAAATATACTAAGCGAATATTTTTCCTCTAAAAGAAAATGTAGAATATATATTTTTCTGAAAAAAAGATTAATCATATAAATATTATTTTAAAATTTTTGTGATGCTCATAATAATTTTTGTGCATATTATAATACTTAATTAAAATATGACTCATAACCTGATTATTATACTAAAATTACTTTATAATGCCTGTAATTTTTGTCATTTAAGTTGAATTTTATACGTGCTATTTCAAAAAGAATCAAAATTTTATTTTATATATCAAAACTACATTTATAATCTCAAAAATGTATTTAATTAATGCAAACTTAGTATTAACTAAAAAAATGATGGAAACTTTTAATTATATCATTACCTATTTTATAAATAGCATAATATGTGAAACACTAATAATAATCTTTTGAATAATTGAAATTAATGCATATTTTGATTTGTATAACTCAAATCTATAAATATTTTAATATATGATATTAATTAAGATCATTTATAAAATTTTATTAAAAAATATTATTTATCTTGATTAAATATTTTCAAGAATTTTAATATTCATATTAAGACTTTTTTATTCATCTATGTTTTATGTGAAATCATATTATTATTTCATATAAATCACATGATATGTAAAATTTTCTTAAATACATAATCACAAAAATTTTTCTAAAAGTTAAAAAAAAATTGAAAAGAAAAAAGAAAAAATATACATACATAATCAGTTAGATTTAACTGCTACAATAAGTTGGCATGCCAAACTGCACCAAAAAAAAAAAAAAAAAATTGTATCCATACAAATACAAAATTTTTAAATTCTTTACTGTAGTAAAGCCCATATTGCAATATAAAAAAAATTCAAACCAGAGCCAAAATTAAAATAACTAAAGTTTCAAATATTTACGTATATTATATACTCCCGTCATTTTCGAATGCTTATCACATTTAGAAAAATCATTCAATTTGTCTAAATTATAATATATTATTGATTGGATTTACTACACTAACTTTAGTTTATCTAATTTACAATAAATTATTAAGGAATTAAAACAATCAATATCTGCCATATACAAAGAGTAGAAATAAAAAAAAAATTATCATTTGTGAAATCCACAAATGTAACAAGTATTTGAGCATATAATACTGTATCAAATGTAACTAAATATTTGAAAATGAAGAGAGTACGTAAGTTATAATAAATTATTAAGTGAATTGATTATATTACTCTTAATTTGTCTAAGTTATAATAAAATAATAAATTATTAAGGAAGTGAAGCAATCACCATTAATCATTTACAAAGGATAAAATGAAAAAAAATATATATATTATTTGTGAAATCCACAAATGTGATAAGTATTTGGAAAGAAAGAGAGTATACTATTATTAAAATAATTAATGGATATAAATCAAAATATATGCAAATTGTTATTAGTATTATTGGAAGGGCCAAAATTAAAACGTTGTGAAATTATATTTTAAATAAAAAAAAAAAAAAAAGAAAACAATCATCATTGCTTCCATGTATTTATTGGTTGATATAAAAATCTTTCTTTCAAGTTTCAACATATCTATATGACAATACAAGCAAGTGATCCCAAGCCTAGTGGCAAGGGTGATGCCCTCTTAGTTTCAAGTTTAATTCTCGATATTATAACATTTAATTCCTTCTGTATTGTTGTAACTGCGCGTATGTTTGACTATTAATACATTGCAGTTTCTTAGCCATACATAAACAACTAGTAGCACATTTATGCTATGCACAGTAAATATCTTTTTATCTATAAGATTAGAGATATTGTCCAATAATATTTTAAAATATGTAATTTAATTAAGAAAAAGATTTATTTAATTTCATATTTGTTAATTTTGTTGAAACTCATTTAAATTAAAGAACATCCATTTTAAATTCAAAACATTAGACTAATTATATAACAATTACTATCAATAATAAAATTGAAAAAAAGTAATATATATTTAAAAATCATTGAATTAATTTTAATTATTTAATACATATTAAAATGGTAATTTGAATGACAATTAATATTAATATTATGTAATTTTAATTAAGAAAGATAGGTTACAATATTATAATAATTATAATTATTTACTAATATATATTATGATAATTGAATGATAATTAATATCAATATTTATATAACATTATAACTAATCATTAAATTTTATGTGGCACTATCAAAATTTAAGATTCCGACATTATAGCCGTATATGGCATCACCAAAATTTAAGGATCTTCCACATGTCAACTTCTTGGAAAAAAAAAATGCTTGTTATATATATATATATATATATATATATAAGTATATATATATATATATCTCGATTGATTCTCAATTTTTTAAGGTAAACACTTATATCATATTTTTATTTAGAAATAAACCTTCATAAAGAAAGGATAAAAAACTCTAAATATGGAGACAAAATAATATTGACAAACAAAAAAGAAAAAGAACAAATTTGTTGTACAAAAAATATAACTGAATTTATTAGAGTGAATAAAAGATTAAAAGTAAAAGGATACGAAGAAAAAAAAAAAAGAAGAAGAAGAATAAGGTAGAGGCTACGGTTGATAAACAGTGACAGCTTCAAAACAAAACTAGGGTTAGAAGTCTAAAGAGAAGAGAAAGGAGATAAACTCTATTCACAATTCTTAATTTTATTTTAGTATGTGGCTTTTACTGAATATCTAGATTTGCTTTAATGTAGATTTATGTTGGGCATTATCATTCAGTATTATTGGAGTGCCTATTAAATATTTCAATTTCTAAAATAATAACTACTATTAGATTTGTGTAAGTGATAAAAAAATAATTGTATGTAATTATGTGTCCAATAAATATAATTATGTCCTCAATCATTATCAACAACCGCCCCATAAGAAAACTTACCATCTTGCCCCGAAAATATTTCTTCTGTAGTATTTATAATAATATTAACAATAATAATAAATATTGACTCCATTTATAACTGTGTTATATATATATATATATACGTTCAGAAAAAAATGTTAAAAATTGTATCAGATAACAAAGTTTAGCATTTTCCAATCATAAAACGTTTTTTTTTTTTTTTTTTTCTGAAAGCAAATTATAAAACGATTTCGAATAAAAACGGTATGATACCATTCCTAAACAAAATGGCATATTACTTTATAAAAGGTTCCCTTAATAGTTAGGTACTATTTCATGATGAAACTAATCATCTTTTTGTTTTATTTTTTTTTCAACAGAATCAATCATCAATTTTCTTTTCATAGAATCAAATCGTTTCATTTTCAGAACAATCAAACAATTAATTTAATATAATATATTTAGTGCACTATTGCTTATTTTGACCTTTTTTTTAAAGGAAAAGGGTAAGAGTGACCTTAGAAAAAACTATAAGTACACGTAAATAGCCTAAAATTGCCCCATTTTGCATGGACCACCACTATCTTCCTTACCTCTATAAAAACCTGCTAGTCTGTCTAAGGTAGTGTAGTTTTGAATGCCTCTAACAATTGCTATGTCTTCTGCAAGGAAGCTTATTTCAGTGTTTGGTCATCAACCAAGCATCTCACACAATTTTGTCTTTTTTTTATTTAACCATGAGGTTGAATTTCCTCCGGTCATAAAGTATAAAGTATTTTGCTCTCGAAACAAAGTGTGCATTTCCCGATGATTCAACTTGTATTCTCACCTTTAAAGAAATAGAGGTCGCTAATCACCTCAATCAACACCTTAGTTAGAATTGCGATAGAGCTTGACAAGGTGATAATCACCTAAACTACCTTCTTCCCCTATGATAGTTGCTATTTTTATATAATTTTTAATATAGTTTTTATTAGGATTTTTATTATTTTTAATTACTTTAATTAGTTTTTATTCAGTTTTATTTATGTTTTTGTTCAAAACTTTCTTGAATCATATTTCACTTAATCTTGAAGAATTCTGTAGAATTTTTATAGAAAATCAGCCAAAAATGCAGAAAAGACTGTACCCAAGCCGTACCAGATAGCACGCCCGTGTTGAAGACCAGATTTTTGCATTGGACTGAAAATGTCAGTTCCAGCACATACCGCTTGCATGGACCCGCATGAGATCCTTTTCTGATGTACCAATCAAGTTAAAATCCTATTTAACGCTGAGAGAGTCCTAATTTGGAAGAAATACAAAGCATAAACAGTTTCCTATCTTTAAAAGATTTCTTACTCAATAAAGATTCACTTTCCTAAACGAACACGAAGATATTCCAGAAAGTCTATATAAATAGAGAGACTAGTTATAGTCAAGAGGATCCGTTCATTGTATATTCCATCTTTTGTTATATTGTTTTCTCTCTCTCTCCAAGACTTCAAGTATTCAAGATTTGTGTCAAGATTCAAGGAAGCCGCCCAAGCCAATCATTAACTAGTTTTTATTTCTAAACTCTTTCCTTGTTTTATTTTCAATATTCATGTTGATTATGAGAATATTTACAAGTTTAATTGAATTTTATTTAATTACTATGTTGAACTAAAACTCTCATACAAGGAATTTAATGTAGCTTAATTTTGATTCCAATTTATAGTATTAGATTTGTTTTTCCTTGTTCATGATATAATTTATTATTGAACTTAATGTTTCCAGGCAGAGTTTCTCCCCTGGATTGATTTATTTCATTAATCACTATTGGGAGAAGGGTTTTTGGGATGAATAGGGTAATAAATTACATGAGAATAATAACTTGATGCGGAAGCTATATGGTTTGACTCATAGGGGGTTTTCATAAGTTAATGACCTTAAGTTATGAATTCATAAACAAACCATAAAACTTAATGATTTAATTCATGTTTGATTGCGCTATTGGAAGATAGGTAATTAGACCAAATTAAAATAGCTAACAAAACATCGGGAGAGCTTATTAGTGATTTTAGGGTTGTTTCCCCTACTTGAACAATTAAAATTGATTAACGAATTAATTAAATAAATCGGATAGAACTAAGTGAAGTCAAAATCCCTAGTAGCTTTAAATCCTTGATTTCTTTTCTTCAAATATTGTTGCTCGATTTCTTTTTGTTCTCTTTTATTTGTTTAATTTAATTTCTTAAAATAATTCCCCTTATTGCCGTTTAAATAATAATAGGTTAACATAATTTTGGTACTTAATATACAATCCCTGTGGATACGATACTCTTCTTACTCTATATTACTTGTTGCGATTTCGTACACTTGCGAAAATCACTGTCACCCTACCTCCTAAAGCCCCTTCGAAAACGTCGAGTCATTCGGATATAATTGTATGTTACTTATTACTTTTTAATTTTTTTATGATTTTTCCCCCAATATTACTCATTTTCTAAGGTTCGAACCTATTCGGAATCTGTATTTCAATTTCCAGCAACCTAGTCCTAGACCGAACTCTAAAATGTGCTACATATTTCAAAATCCCATTTCTGATTTTTTTTTTCCAACTCATTTACTGAATATGATTATGAAATAATTCAGTGCAATGCCCGACAACCTTTTTAACGCATTACTGGAACAACAGAAACGGCATCCACATAAAGTTGCCATTGCTACCTACGGTGCGATGCCACTTAATGCTGTTATCTAAAGTCAACAAATAATGCAAAATGAATAAGTAATAATATAATGGGAGTCGTCAGTTTTTATGTGCTAACAGTGTCTTTTTTGTTTTTTCTGAGAAATGCTAATGGTGCCTTTTATAATATAATTTCTGCATTATTGAATCAAAACTCTCATATAATATATATACACTATTGTATATTAAGAAAAATTCAAGATTACTCTCGCATATTATGTTTCATGGAAATGAAAACAAAGAAATGTGTAACTACGGAAACAATGCGAAAAAACAACATTTAAAATATAATTTTACTTAGAAAAACGGTACTTTATATGAAAAAAGAGGATAGAAACATTATCGGAACGTGAAAATATCCATAACTAGATGTTTTCATGCTTCCTACCTCACATTATAATCTAAATTATCTAATATTTCCACATAAGATATATATTAATTAGTAAATAAAATAATTCATTCTCATTCTTATAATGTAGACATAATAAAATCATTATAACCTTAGACTAAGTTTAGAAAACCGAAATAACCGATATATAATTTCCGCTAATTTGGTTCTACTTTCTGTTATTTCTAACTTTTCGATTTTATGAAATTTTAAATAAAATTCGATTTAGTTTCATTTTCCAAAAATCAGTTTTCTTGAATTCCGTTTGAGCCAAATGTTGAACCCTAAGGCCACCATTTTCTTTCAAAGGTGAAAGTCAAGAAGCAACATTTTATCAAAGGTTAAGTAACATCTCCTAATTAAAATGTCTCTGTTTGTAGAGTACACCTCAACTTCAATTTATTCTCAATTAGAAATAACTTTAAAATAAGAGTTTTATACCATTTTTCATTAAAATAGATAATAATAAAGTAATAAAAAGATTTATAAATTCTACTATAAATTAACTAATTGATTTTATGTAAACACGTGTGTATTTAAGCTGATGGATTTAAATATAGAAATGGAGCTCCATGTCCTTACGAGTATATCCTAATAGAACAGACATTTTCTAGCCCCAAGTTTGTTCGATATGCAGATATGGCAGTCAATCCATTACTGGATTCAAACACATATTTATAAAAATCTTATGTCTTAGTTAAGAGAAAAATCATCTCTGTCGTCCCATCTCAATTTATGTAGCAGATTATTCTCTTTTTGATTCACTAAATTAGTGGAAACTATTATGATCAAAGACGGTTTAAACTCGAAATCTCTTACTCCTCATACAGGTGATAAGACCAACCGGATCACATTTAGTTGTCTTACATGCCATTAATTTTACTATATGGGAAATATTTATTTCTTTAATTAACAACTAAAAAGACTTTTTATAACTCCCAAGAGTATAAATCCTATTACATGACATAAAATTTATTTTATATTAGCGATAATATATGCTATCATAAACATAGTTATTAAACTCGGTCCGATCCGATGGATTAATCTAGAGAATCAATGAACCGGTCTCAAAATCAGACTGGTTTTACTTTTGAACTATTTAAGAAAAAAAATTGAATCGAACCGATCAATCTATACAGGTCATCTGATTGATCTAGACGAGCTTTTTAATATTTTAATTCTTTTTATTATATTATAATTATTTTAAAATATAATTATTTAACTATTATTAATATTTTTTTCGATCCACTAATTTAACCATTAACCACCGGCTAAAACAATGACTCATTCACCTTATTTAGCTGGGTGGGCCGAATTTAATAACACTGATTGTAAGCATCTTCAAATTTCTATGTGAAAATGATTCTTTTAACGGTGTTGGTGATATGGCTTCTTGCATCCTTTCTCAATCTTTCGCACACAGAAATTTAGGAATTAATTATTCCAAACTTTATTTTTTGCACTCTGCTTTTTTATTATTATTATTATTATTATTATTATTATTATTCAATGACAGATTGGTTTAGGAAAATATATGAAAAAATAGATGAAAATAGCAATGACACTTTTTTTTTACTAATTATTACACTCTACCAGATTGGTTTTTTGTATTCTATATCTTTAAAAATAGATGGAAAGACCGATTTTCAACTTAAATTATATTCTAAATTTGGAATGAATCAAATCAATTGTTCTTCAACGAAATCAATCAAATAAAATCAAAACATTCATCCTCTAATAGCCATGACTCATAATCATCATTTGACCTAAAAGTTACGGAGCAAATTTTGTTTTCTTGTTACATACAGTAGAATTTAGTTGACTAGAAGTTTTTGTATGGCTGAGAAAAGAGAAATAAGGATCAAAAAAAAAAAAAAAAATTATGTCCACTCAAATCAATCGTCTATCACCTTCCTTGCCTCTATAAAACCCTGTTATATGTCCTGTCCAAGATTTAAAAATACAAGTTTGTAAGGAAAAGCTTCAAACATAGGCTGCAAGGCCATATCTAGCTACCATGTTTACAAGGAAATTTATATCACTTGATCAGCAACCAAGCATACCACTCAACTTAACCACCATTAAAACATCTTCCTCTGGAATATGGCAAGGAGATAATCCTCTAAATTATGCCTTCCCACTATTAATAGCTCAAACAACCTTAGTTCTCTTCATCACTCGCTTCCTTGCCTTCCTATTCAGGCCCCTTCGACAACCCCGAGTCATTGCTGAGATAATTGTACGTTAAGTTTCACTTGCCTATCTTAATTCTAATTCTTTTTTCTAAAGAAATGTCATTTCTCAACTTTCATGCGTACAGTGAACTAAATTACGTCCCATCAAAGGCAAAGCAAATCTACGACTTTCCCCTTTGGGGGCAAAGAAAATTTTTTTTTCTTTGTCTTTTCTTTGGCTGGTACACATGATGTTATGTTCAGTTTAGGTTTCAAATTTCTGTAATTATATATAAAATTTATCTGAAAATGCAATCTATTTCCATTCATCCAATTGCCTTTTGGTGGAGTTAAAGATTTAATAAAAGTAAAAGATAAGCAAAACCTTACAACTTCTAAATATAATTAGAATATGAATATTTTAAATAATTTATCATTTTAAATAATTTCAATTTTGAAAAATCTTCTATTCACCGCATGGGTCGGCCTCCAGTCAAAGGCATGTATGGAAATGCTATGAGATGCATAACTTTCCATATTATTTTATGCTTAATGATTGCTTTCTTTTTTGTATTCTTGCATTTTAGGGTGGAGTTTTGCTTGGACCATCAGCTCTTGGCCGGAATAAAGACTTATTTCAGATAGTGTTCCCTTCATGGAGCATTCCCATACTTGAATCGGTATCAAGTATTGGTCTTCTTTTCTTTCTTTTCCTTGTAGGTCTTGAACTTGATTTGAGCACAATTTGCCAGAGTAGCAAAAGAGCTTTTCGCATAGCACTGGCTGGCATCTCCCTTCCCTTCCTGTTCAGTATTGGAGTATCCTTTATTCTTCGTAAAGTCGTTCGCGGTGAAGAAAATGTTGCTTATGGCCAGTATCTCTTGTTCATGGGGGTTTCTCTCTCTATTACTGCTTTCCCTGTGCTTGCACGAATTCTTGCAGAACTTAAATTGCTAACAACTGAAGTGGGTCAGACAGCAATGGCTGCAGCGGCATTTAACGACGTAGCAGCATGGATCTTGTTAGCACTCGCTGTAGCCCTTGGAGGCGAAGATTCAAAGAGTCCGTTAGTATCCATATGGGTTCTCATCTCTGGGATTGCTTTTGTGGCTTTTATGATGGTGGCTATCCGACCCATAATGAATTGGGTTGCCCGACAATGCTCACGGAAAGAAGATTCTCTCGATGAAGCATTCATATGTTTAACCTTATCCGGAGTTATGTTATCTGGATTTATGACTGATCTTATAGGAATCCATTCAATATTTGGTGCCTTTGTGTTTGGTTTAACAATCCCTAAAAGGGGAAAATTTGCTGCAAGACTCACAATAAGGATTGAAGATTTTGTGTCAGGTTTGCTTCTCCCACTTTACTTTGCTTCAAGTGGGTTAAAGACAGACGTAGCTAAGATCCAAGGAGTTGAGGCTTGGGGTCTTCTATTGCTTGTTATTTCAACGGCCTGTGCAGGGAAGATTCTGGGGACATTTATAGTGGCAATGTTGTGTATGATTCCTGCAAGAGAATCTTTGGCTCTTGGGGTGTTGATGAATACAAAAGGATTGGTGGAACTCATTGTTCTCAATATTGGCAAGGAGCAGAAGGTGAGTTCTGTTTTACTATTTTTTACTACTCATTATTGATTCATATACTTGAGTTGGAGAACAAGACTTAATTATTATTATTATTATTTATTTAATATTTATTATTAAACAATAATATAAATCATTGAAGCCCAATAAAAATTTTAATTATTCTTTTAATAAACAATTAAAAATAGTATTGTGCAATTCCAGTTCCGGTACAATTTTTAAGAACTGAAATCGAACCAAAGATTCGATTCTTTTATTTTTAGGAACCAGAATCGGAATCAAAGGACTAAGAATCGGAACCGAACCGAACAAAATTTTCGGTATAATTTTTCTGTTTTTCGATTTTGATTCTATGGTTCTGATTCCGGTTCCAATTCTCCCCATTAAAAATTATTATATTTTTAAAACATATTAAAATGTTACTTTATATAAAAATATTCTAATATCAAAATAAAATTACAGTATATGCTAATTAAAAAAAAAAGAAAGAATCATACCATACTAAAATATGCATTAAAAGATGATGATCAATAATAAAATTTTTATTTTTATTCATTGCAAGAAAAAGCCCACGTCATCTTTCAAATTCTAAGCAATCTCCAAAGTAATAATATGAACATTCCAAATATCAAGAAATCAAATTAGCAATTGAATTCTATTGTCAATAAAAGGAATTTACCAAAGTAATAATATGAACATTCCAAATATCAAGAAATCAAATTAGCAATTGAATTCTATTGTCAATAAAAAGAATTTAAATTTCACGAAATTTGCAAAGTGATGTTACCTTCATTGTCACGCGATTAATGTATTAATATAAGTTAAGACTTTTTAAAGATAAAAATAATTTAAAAAGCACTTTTTATTAAAATTATAGATATAGTAAAATACTATATAAACATTATGAATGATCATATTGTTAAAGTATTATATACAGTGAGAGATGATGGAATCATTAGATATTAATTTTTTATGTTTTATAAATAATTTTTATTTATACTCCATTTGTATTATTCATTAAGAGCATCAACTAATAGAGATTTTGTTTTCAAATAATAAAATTTAATGTCTTCACAAATAACATAATATATTGAGACATTAAAGAAAAAAATACATGGACTAGTCAGTTTTTCAATTCGATTTAGTTCAGTTCAATTTTGGTATGGTTTCGGTGCGGTTCCAGTATGGTTCTTTTTAAGAACCAAAACTATATCCAAAATAATAAATTGCATTCGGTTCGATATGGTTCGACTCCTACTATCTCGATTCTTTTTCAGTTTTGATTTGGTTTAGTACGGTTCCTTGATTCAGTTCGGATCCCCAAGAACCATGCACACCCTCTAATTAAAATAAAAAACCATTTACTTTCCCTCTAAAATAAAATTAAAAGAAATATATATTTTCTTTTGAAAAGATTAATTATTTACATAATATTTCAAAATTATTATAATGCTCATAATTTAATTTTTGGATGTTCAATATTAATTTATAGTTTTAAAGAATACATCAAAAATTTTAAATTTTATAGCTTTTGTAAAATTTTGTTATTCAATTCGTAAAAGTGGTAATCAATTACCTTTGAAATATGATTTAAACACTTAATTTTATGTCAAAATTAATTACAGAATTCTATAATTTAAATCTATGAATTTTTAAATAAATTTATACTGATACATTATTTGTAAATTTTAATATATCTAAGTTATCAACCATTTAAAATATTATTTGTAAATTATTTTATGATATTCAAAATTATATATTTCTAAAGTGTCTAAAATTTTTTGTGTAGTGAATTAGATTCCAAATAGTGTTAATTAGATTGCGATATATTAAATAAAAAAAATCAAAAGTAAAAGGTTATGTGTTTAGAATAAATTTGTTATAAATTTTCATTTATTTAGATATTAAAAAATATTTTTGATATTAAATTAAGATGAAAAATCTTCAAATTTCGAAGGAAAAAAAGATTGTAAACAAAGAACAAAAAAAAAAAGAAAAAAAATAGTTTAGTAATTAAAAGAAATAATATTTAAACAATAGATTTTGTAACCTACTATAATAAGTTTATTAGCCACGAGTACAAAATTTACTTACTTCAAAATTGACTTACTTATATACCACAGTAAAATGGGTATAGAATTTAAAACGATAGGTATATCCATTAAAACACTTGTTTTATAATATAAGAATCTCGGCCCCTAAGAGCAAATTAATTAAATTCAATTATAATATATTAATATTTGGATTTATAATGACAAATGGCTCATTCACTCTTCTCATTGCATTCCATTTTCTTAGTTTGTGTTTATCCAACGTGGGATTACTTACATATTTCAACACAACCTTTACCCTGAAAAGATTTAATTAAGAAATGGAAGCCAATAAAAATCTAAACCATGAGCAAAAATAATTTTAGTTGGTTAATTTAATAGAGAGTTTGTTGTGCGATCCCCAGTTTATCTAATTTCTAGCTTATTTGTTCAAAGAATAAACTTGTTTGTTTGAGTTTAACTATAAACTTTTATTTGAATTTACAAACTTTTTTTTTTTTGAGTATTAGGAATGAGGAATTCGAATATGGATCTATTGTCAGATCGTATATGCATTTACTATTAAACTATACCTTGGTATACAACAAACCGAATTTTATCTGAATGAAATTTTTTTTTTTTTAAAGTTTAATAAACTATATAACTTATTAAATGATAGATAAAGCCTACAATTATAAAATGACATCGTATAACACTCTTTGAACATCAATAATTAGCTCTTTTTACTAATTCATAATCATTCAACTCATTAAATTATTAATTAAGATTAGACATTCAAAGTCAGTCCAATAAACCACCTCTTAATTTTAGAGATAACTTCAATAACTTTTATGTTAAACATCATATAGTTATAGTTAATATAAATTCAAGCACTTATATTTTTTTTTTATATTTTCAATTAAAACTTGCAATATGAAGTGTTTGTATGAAGAAATTGACAATTACTTTTAATTTAGCACGTGAATTGTTTTGTCTTAATCCAATTTGAAAGTGCAAAATCCATATTGGAGTGTATGGATACGTGGGAGTAATCTTTTTGCATGTCCACATCAACAAGTGGTCAATTGGTTAAATTGATATATATATATCAATTTAACCAATTGACCACTTGTTGATGTGGACATGCAAAAAGATTACTTAATCATAAATTGTACTAAGCCAATTGGGTTCATGGCATCTAAATTTGTGCATGTCAATTATTGTCAAAGCCACTCATTGAGGTGTAGACATTTTCTTCATTATTTATTTGTGAGGTCCAGAGACTATAGACTATAGCAGTGCGCAAGAATTTGTTTTCATCGTATATTATTCTTTGGAACCTTAAAAACGGAAAGAACAAATAAACATGTTCTCCTATTATATCAAAATTAATTATTTTATTTTTATATTTTTTAAAATACATTACTTTGTTTTTATATTTTGATTCTGTCCAACTAATCTCTCTTTCTATCAATATTTTTTATTTTTTTTCTTAAAAGGCTTATGAAATGACACAAATATTTTTACCTTCCTATTAAATTTGTGTTACTATATATACCTCTTGAACCAACCAATGTAAACATCTACATGGTTAAACTAAATAAAAATGAAAATAATCCCACTTGCAGAAAATCAAAGTGGGTTCTTAGCTGCAAATCTTATCTCTGCTCCTGAAATTCAACAGACACTTCCAATTTTATTAAAAAAAAAAAAAAATTGCTCCTTGCTAACAGCTCTTTGTTCGATTGTGTTACTATATATATATATATATACATTGTGTATATATGATTGTTGATTTGTTTATAGATTTATTTTTGTTTACAAATCTATTGATGAGTGGGAGACAAAAAGGGAAGGATGAGAGAACAAACGAGAAGGTGAAAGAAGAAAAGGTGGAATTCTAGTCTTTTCTTTAAACGATGGAATTCTAGTCTTTTCTTTTAAATTTAATGGAAAAAATTGAAAATATTAACGGAATGACAGAATAGTTAGATAGAATTAAAATATAAAAATAAAATAATATATTTTAAAAAACATGAAAACAGAGTAGTTAATTTTGATATAATAAAAGTAGTGTCATTGTTATTGGGTGTTCTTTTATGATGATTCTTTTTAATTTTTATCTTTAGGTTTATTCCCTAAAAATATTTTTATAAAAAAAAAATCGAATTTTGAAGAACTTGTAAGATTTGTAAATTTAATATTTATCTTGTAAAAACTAAAATGACGCTCTTTTAAATATATTGGAAATATTTAATCAGGGCGAGACTATCAAAATTAGTATCCCTAAACTCGTGTAATACGAGACACACACTCAACCAAAGGGAAGTAGCCTAATGGCAAATAAGGAAATTTAATTTAATTTGCTTTAAAAAATTAGTACTATTGAACTGATAGTTTGGTTTTTTGTTTTTGCTGGATATTGATTACCATGAGCAGGTTCTAAACGACGAGATGTTTGCAATTCTAGTGTTGATGGCACTGTTCACCACCTTCATAACAACTCCAACAGTAATGGCAATATACAAACCGACAAGTCGTATCGTTAGAGTAGGACGACAAGCACCACCAGTTAAAAACTCACAAGACAAAACTCTTCAAATCCTGGCTTGCGTTTATGGATCCCAAAATGTAAAACCACTGGTTAACCTAATCAACACAATTACAAATGCTAAAACATCCTCAGTCAAGCTCTACATTATTCACCTCGTTGAATTAACCGATCGCTCATCCTCTATTATGATGGTTCAACGCACAAGAAAGAACGGTTTTCCCTTCATTAACCGATTCCGTCGAGGCAGCGCCGCCAATGATCAAATAGAATCTGCGGTTGAGGCAGACGGTGGCCATGGAAGCCACCTCAAAATCCGCCACTCAACAGCGGTCTCAGTATTATCGAGAATGCATGAGGACATTTTCCACGTGGCAGAAGATAAAAGGGTAGCTATTATAATCTTGCCTTTCCATAAGCAATGGAGAGATGGTGATGGCGGTCAAAAAGATGAGGATGTGGGCCGTGGTTGGATGGAAGTCAACCACAACGTACTCAAGACTGCATCATGCACCGTTGGATTACTTGTTGATCGTGGACTTGATGGAGTTGACCGTCATGATGGTGCAATGCAAAGAAGGGTTTGTATTTTGTTCTTTGGCGGACCGGATGATCAGAAGGCTCTGGAGATTGGTTTTAGAATGGTTGAAAACCCAGCTATAAGTTTGACTCTAATAAGATTCAAGGATTCATCAAGTAACTTCTTAAAGGAGGTAGACTAATTCTTTTTCTTAGTTTTCTTGATTATTAGATCAAATTATTATTTCCCACCACTAATAAGTTTTAAGTTAGGATTATTTGAATCATCTTTTGAGAAAGGGCTTCGAGTTCAAATTAAAGTTCAAAAATATTTTTGTGGGTTAAAATTTCGCCTTCAATTTGTGAAGAGAAAATTGTGATGGGATAGATATATATTTAAAAAATTTACATTTTCCAAACTTAGATTATTCCCCCACGAATAAGTTTACCTGCTAAATTAATCAAGCAAAATTTATTATTTAGTGCGTCTAAAGTATATTTCTTAATCATGCGAAACTTATATTCTATAATTTTAGGATGAAGTTAGTCTAGATCCTGTAATTGGTCCATTTATAAACCAAATCAATGAAAATAGATATTTTTCAAAAGTTGTTTCTACTTATCTATTTTGTTTTTCATTAAATAATCAAAAATACTTTCGTTTTCAAAAAAATATATATTTTTCATTGGTTGGTTCACAGGGAGACATAAAACAGATATAGGCAAGTCATTCTGATAATTTTAAGTGGATCTAGAATATTTTCTAAAGAAACCTAGTTTGAAATTGAAATGGAACGTAATTCTCATGGCAACTTGTAATTCACGCAGGAAAGTGACGATGCAGCAGTGGAAGAATTCAGAAGAAATTGTATTAAATCGATGGAGTACATAGAGAAGGATATGAACAATGTAAGAGAGGAAGTGATAAAAATAGGGCAAAGTGGAGCTTTTGATCTTTTGGTTGTAGGAAAAGGAGCTTCCGCAGCAAAAATGGTAGAGACTCAAGCAGAGAATCCTGAATTGGGGCTTATAGGAGACATTTTGGCTTCATCAGAGAATGGCATAATAGGGTCAGTGCTAGTAATCCGACAAAACAACCCCCAAAATTCCAACAAGACCACCAGATCAAAAATTGCTGGAGACGAAGAATCTACTGTTACCAATGTCTCTGTTTGCTAAAAATAAAGAGTGGACTTTTACCAATGTTTGATAAATTGATGTTGCTTGCTGTCGAATTTTTTTTTTTACTCCTATGCTTGAATCGAAGTCACAAGTATAAATAATGAATAATACTCAAACTTTGAACAATACCCAATTTGTTTTAGTACTAAGTACTAACAATTATGGCTAAATGTTATGTTTTTCTCTCTTGTTCTTTTTCGTATAAAAGACAACGTTTTGTATTTATAACTTATAAATGGCGGTTAAATAATTAAGATAATGCACTTACCAGCTTATAAATTGCATTTCAATACGGTTAAGAAATGAGTTGGACTCAAAACATAATTGAGGGAGCTCATTTGCATAAGCTAAATAAATAGGAACCGAATAGAAAGATTCTTAAAAGTTGAAACCCTTAAACCTTAAATTAAGGTTAAGACCTATAATCGATTCCAATGAAACACTAAGACAGTATTTAACAAAAATTGAAAAGACTAAAACACTAAAAGCTATGATTTCAATGCCCATACATTTGAGGCATAAAAGAGTTACTAACCTTATTTAAAAAATGAGATACAGAGAATGGAATTGATGCTAAAAGAAGAGAATGAAGGAGAGGCCTAATAATTCCAAAGTTTTTATATTCTAATGCTGGATTTATTATATTATACAGTACCTCTTTTAACCTAAATATACCTCTTTTAACCTAAATATAAGGAGAGGCTAAGGTGAGTCGGGAACTCGAATCCGAGTCTCTTATGCCAAAGATATGAGCACCTTCCAGCTGAGTGATATCTTTCCATATATTATAAAATATTATAATTCCTTACTTACATCTTTTGTGAAGTTAATTTAGAGATTAAGAGGATATTTATTTTACTTGATTCATGCAGCTGATGGTTAATTCATATATAGATTATAAGTGTTTGATAAGTTTTTCAATCAGCAGTTATAGGTGATAAAAGTCCGATCAAAGTATTTTAGAATTTTTTAGTACCACTTGCTAATTGATTTTTTATATTTATATTATATTCATACGTGATTACCTTATAAAATAATTATTAATAAAATTATTTCTTTTCAAATTACTATTTTTGTAATCATTTATTTGTAATTGTTTAAAAATAATAATTTTTCTATCACATATTATTTTAAAAATTTATATTATTTTATATTTATATAATAAATTAAAATAAAAAATATGTTTTCTATTAAATATTATTTTAAAATTTTAAAAATTAATTTTATTTATATAATATATTAAAATAAAAAATAATATACTCACTAAAAATTTTTTTTTAAAAAGGTGTAAATTATGCATCATAATGTATAAAAATGATTATACCTTTAGTGCTCATCTCATATCTTAACAGCATCAGCTATCAAAAAAGTTTACAAAATGCCATTGTTTATCAGCTAATCACTATTGGCTACCAGCTATCAACTAGTGTAATCAAATGAACCAAACGAGTCTTATAATTTAATAGTTAATTATTTAATGAAGTTATGTTTGATTAGTCCTTTTTTCTTTAACTGAACATCCTTGAACCGATACTTCTTAATATATAAATAATATTTTTGAATCTTTTTATTCTCTTAGAACAAATATATTTTGAATCTTAATATATTTCATTATCCATATTAATTATTGTTATTATTAAATATTAGGAAAGTGTATATGCTTTTTTTTTTAGACAGAAAATATGTGTTTTTTTTATGCCTAATAAAAGACCTAATATACTATTTTACTCTCAACTTTTCTGGTTATTGTAATTTCGCTCTAAAATGACTTTTGTTCCACATGTACTCTAATTATGACCTTTAGTGACAATTGCACCCTAACATTAAATTAAAGCTAGATTTTTGAATATAAAAAAATATAAACGTTAGACCCATCTAATTGCCTTGCGTTGGCTTAACCCATCAACCAGCCTTGGGCGAAACGCACTATTCCATTGATGGCTATCATCGTCTTCTCTAACTCCATGGGAACTCTAAGCTCTATTGCCCCTTCATCTTGTTTTTTTCTCTTTCGGTCTCTATCTCTCTAAATATGCAATAAATTCATCTTCTCCATCTCGCATGTCTCTCCCGACCTTGCAGTTCCATTCCAAAATTTGCTTATTTAAGTATAACAAATAATTCAAGCAGCTTTGAAATAAGAAGAACTAAGAAGTTCCGAGAATCTTATTTATTTCTAAGAACAAAAATCATGAGTTTGGTTGTGCATAAGCATGTATTAGCGGTAATTTGGGAGAAGAATTTATCAATTTTAGTTATTTTTATGGTCATTGAAATGATATATTTAAAAGACTAAACAATGTTACTGCAACAAATGATTCTTATTGATGTAAACTGTATGTATTTATACAGATTGCCAGCAGATTGCTAAGCCTAATTTGAAAATCAAATCCCACTATAATAGAGATACAATAATATTTACAGATATTCTTTCCTAACAAAATTCGTCTACTAATAGAGTATACAGATGGGCTTGGGCTTGGCTATTACCCACCCTCAAGCTTAAGGGCAATTACGAAGCCCTAGATTGGTATTTGTTCGTCAAAGATAATGGCAGACAACCACACTTTACCAGCCTTCTGATTTGAATGAATGGGATAGGAATTACATCACTTCTGCTGCGGTAGCTACAAGTCTTCCTTACTTAAGAATTCTTTAACTATCAAAGCTAGGCAGTAAGCACAGTTGCAGTAGTCCATCCTCCAATGCTCCGTTGAATAAAAGATTACAAGTGAACAATTGGAAGTAGTTTCGACCCCATTTCAAGCAATAGAATACACAAAATAATCTACAATGTATCATTGTTTTCCTCCTCCAGGGCATTGACAAAGCCCTAGCTTGGTCTTATTCTTCAGAAACAGCAAGCGAGATAAGGATTTAGTGAGCATATCGACTGTCTGATCAGCGGCAGCCATATGAGAGACACGCAAAACTCCTGACTGAACTTGCTCTCGAATAAAGTGAAAGTCAATCACTATATGCTCCATACAAGAGTGAAATACCGGATTAGAGCTCAATTGTGTCGCACCAACATTGTCGCAATAAATCACAGGGCGATTCTCCAATTAAACCTTCAACTCAGAGAGAAGATGCAATACCCAGTTTAGTTCAACTGTTGTATTCGCCACTGATTTATATTTAGCCTCCGTTGAAGAACGCGCAACTAATCTCTATTTCTTAGAGCTCCACGAAATCAAGTTGCGACCAAAATACACAACAAATGCTCCTGTCAAATGGTAGTCATCACGATCTCCTCCTAATCTGCATCAGAGAAAGCATGTAAGACAGATGGAGAATCTTTAAACAACTTAAGTCCATCATTCAAAGTTCTAATCAAATACCGCATAAGTCTCTTTACTGCTGCCCAATGTTCTGTTGTGGGTTGATGAATAACTGAGAAAGTTTATTTACAGAGAAGGCAATGTCTGGACGAGTCAGAGACAAATACTGGAAGCTTCCTATAACTCTTCTATATTCTGCCGGGTCAGACAATTTAGTACCTGTAGTGAGCGTCAATATAAAACTACTTGCCATTGGTGTTGATACTGATTTTGCATTGCTCATATTTGTCTGCTCAAGAAGCTCTAAAATGCATTTGCGTTGTGACAACAGTAGCCCTTGCTTATTTGGTGTAACTTCCATACCCAAAAAGTAATGTAGTGAGCCTAAATCTTGTAAAGAAAACCTCTTTGCCAAAACAGTGATATAATCTTGAATAAGCCTTGTACAACTACCCATTATTATAATATCATCAACATACATAATAAGTAGCAAAGTACCTTTTGATGACTAATTTATAAACAAAGAAGCATCTGATAAGGAATTGACAAAACCTGTATCCAGTAGATGTTGTCGTAGAGCTTGATACCAGGCCCTAGGCGCCTGTTTCAACCCATAGATTGCTTTCTGTAAATGACAAACATAATTGGGTTTATCCTTGTCTTGAAACCTTTGTGGCTAGGCCATGGATACATCTTCTGTCAATGGCCCTTGTAAAAAAGCATTGTTAACATCGAGTTGACGTAGTTCCTAACCATTAGTAACTGCTATACTAAGGACTAGTCGTATAGTTATTGGTTTAACAACCGGACTAAATGTTTCATGAAAGTCAACACTGGGACGCTGATGAAAGCCTTTTGCCACTAACTGGGCTTTGTATCATTGAACCATACCATCTGAATTACGCTTGATCCAAAACACCCACTTGCAGCCAACCAGATTCTAAAAATCAGTTGGAGGAACTAATTTTCAAGTCCCATTATGCACCAAATCATCAAATTCTTCAGAACAAACTTGCCTCCACTTAGGATCTTTGAATGCTTATGACACTGTGTGAGGTTCAGTGTCAATACTTGATGTTAATTCACAAGAAAGATTGAGCTTTTGTATTGGTTTATGAATATTATTTTTTCTTCGTGTGACCATATGATGACTATTTATTACTGCTGGTTGATTAATACTAACATCAGAATTTTGCTCTTGATTTTGAGACACAGGAGTTGGAACATCAGCATTAGGCACATGAGCTGTAACACTAGCTGTAACATCAATATTAAGCACATGAGCTGGAACCTCAACACAAATAGCAGCTGATATGTCTATTCTATCAAGGATTCTCTGAGTAGTGGAAACCTCTTGTCTAGGTGCAGCAGGTACCATAGGCGTAGTAACACAGGAATTTCAGTAAAAGCATCAGCATTTGATGAATTTATCCATACCGAAAGTGGAGGCGACGATGAAGACACTGACTTGAAGGAAGTAGCAAATGGGAAAATAGTTTCAACAAACTAAACATGACGAGAGGTATAAATTTTTGAGCTTTTGAGATCTAAACACTGATATGCACTCTGAGAAGATGAATAACCAACAAAAACACATGGTTTAGACTTAGGTTCTAATTTATTATGTGTATATGTTTTGAGCTAAGGATAACACAAACAACCATAGATCCTGAGTTTCATATAGTTTGGATTAGAACCAAAAATATAGAAATATGGACTTGACATGTTCAAAACTTTAGAAGGCATTCTGTTAATAAGATAAACTGCTGTAGAAAAAGCATATGGCCAATAAGAAATAGGCATGGAAGCATGAGATAATAAAGTTAAACGTGTTTTGACAATATGGCGGTGTTTTCTTTTAGAAATGCCATTATGCTCGGGTGTGTGTGGTGGAGTACTTTTAAAAGAAATACCATTTGTAGATAAAAATAAGGCTAAGGCAATGTACTCACCACCATTATCAGAATACAAAGTCTTTATTTGTCTATCAAAGAATTTTTCTACAAGAGCTTTAAACCTAATAAAAACTGATTGCACTTCAGATTTCTGTTTTAAGTGATGAAGCCACGTATAATGAGTGTAATGATCAACAAAAATGACATAGTATTTGAAAGAAGCAATAGAGATTACAGGAGACGTCCAAACATCAGAGAAAATAATTTCTAATGGTTGAGTAGACCGAAGTGTAGAAACAGAGAAAGGCAGTTTACGATTTTTATTAACCAAACATGAATTACATTGAGAAATAGATTGGACTGAATTGGAATCTAATGGAATAGAATTACTAGAAATAATCTTTTTGAATGTCAATAATATAGGATGACCTAGACGAGAATGCCAATCGATGGCAGAAGCAACAGTGGATGAAAAAGCCAGCAAAGGAGTTGATGTTGGTCACTCATAAACTCCATCCTTAAGTGTGCCCCTGAGAGGTAGGTTCCCCGTCAAGAGTTCCTTCACAAGAAAGAAATAAGGTGAGAATTCCACTGAAACATTATTACTCACACAGAATTGATAAACTAAAATTAGATTCTTTTTCATTTGTGGAACACAAAGAACATTTTCTAAAGAAAGTTCTTTATTTGTTTTTTTGTAGAGTAGCACTACCAATGTGACTGATACATAAACCTGAACCATCTCCAATCATCACATCCTCTATTCCCGTGTACGGGCTGTGTAAAGACTGATTATTTAGGTCAACGGTAATATACTGATTAGCACCAAAATCCAGCAGCCATGGAGTTGATGAGGAAGAAGAAACTGAAAAAAAATTGGCTTGTGGATGACTTGCAACTGAAACAACTCGAAAGGAAGGACACCATTTAGCTGAATGACCTTGATTACCACATATTTGACAATGACCAAGGTAAGGTTTATGACCAGATTACTGATTATTCTATCCATGGAGATTATGATTGATGTGATACTGAGAACCTCTGTTGTTCTGATTTCCTTGATTATATAGCTGGCTGCTTTGTTGATTGGCTTGGTGATTGAAATTCTGTTTCCAGTGATTGTTACTACTCTTATTTTCAGTTCTCTATGAATAATTTGCAGTGGATGGAAAATATGTTGGTGTAGCAGAAGGAAGAGCTACCTCAAAAGTTATGAGTTTTTCATGTAACTCATCAAAGGTTATGGCAGAATCACGAGCATTGATTGCCTGTATGATTTCTTTGTAAGCATCTTCCAAACCTTCTAAAATACGATCAGTGATGTCTTCCTCAGACATAGGTGAGTCTTATATTACTAGTTCATCAGTTTTCATCCGAATTGCCTGCATGTATTCTGTAACTGTTGAATTCCCTTTTGTGATGCTTTTAAGTTGAGCTATGATTTGTTTGATTCTACCTCTAGAATGTTTGGCATAGGTAGTCTCAAGAATATCCCATGCTTTTTTGGATGTTTTGGCTTTTGCAATGAAAGGAATAAGAGAAGGTGAGAGAGCACCAATGAAAGCATTGATGAGAAGATGATCTTGTCTAATCCAATGACTATATTCTAGATTGGGAGTAGAAGTTCTAGAAATAGTGGGAGATGGACAAGGACGAGAGCCATCTATATGGCCAAGAAGATCATAACCTATTAACAAGCTTTGAAACTAAAGTTTCCAAGCAAGGTAATTTGATCATGTGAGCTTTAGAGGAGCTTGTGCAGCTACATTAAATGTTACTAATTGTATAGATGTATCACTCATTGTGAAAGAGAAGAAAAAGAAGAAAGAAAAAGGATCAAGAGATGTTTGTCTTGGAGCTCTGATACCATAAAAGACTAAACAATGTTACTGCAACAGATGATTCTTATTAATGTAAACTGTATGTATTTATACAGATTGCTAAGCCTAATTTGAAAATCAAATCCCATTGTAATAGGGATACAATAATATTTATAGATATTCTTTCCTAACAGAATTCATCTGCTAATAGAGTATCAGATGGGCTTGGGCTTGGCTATTAATATTTGTATTTGTTGGACTATATTTACTAGATTTTTTAGATTATTTAAATATTTAATATAATTATAATTGTTGGTGGAATAATATTATATTAAAATTTGCTTAGAGTTTTATTGATTGAAAAAGAAATTTGAAGTTCTTGCTTATTATTATATGAAAGCGATTGTACACATGACACATCTTGCTTCAAGTCTTTATAGTTGGGTTTCAATGTCAATAATATGTAGTGGAATAATACAATTATAACAAAATAATTATACCAACAAGGATCCATTTAAACGATTAAAGTAATAAAAATTGTTTAGAAGAATATCTCTTTTGCAAATTCTTCGAAACTTCGATCTACGCGACTACATTGTCGCAACAACAAGTCGTCCAAGTGTTTGGCTTCTAGTAGTATCCACACGAATGGACAATCCAAAAACTCTAAAATTATTTTAGAGGGTGAGAGGTTAGAGCGCATGATGGTGCTAGCTATCGTAGGCTCTATGTTTAGTTTTGTGGCTATGAGCAACAACTCGATGTATTAGACTGTATCTTAAACCTTATATATATGAAAACCCTAAGTTATAAATAAATAAATTATAATTATTTATTTGAACCTTTTAAATAAGTAAATTATAACTAAAATATATTTGTGCATGTTTATTTATTTAGACAATTTAAATAAATAACTCATAATACATATAGTAATAGGATTTTCAATTTAATCAATTATATTTATGTATTTAACTATTTAAATAAGTAAATCATAATTAAAATATTAGATTTATTTAATCTAAAATTTAATAAATTTTAGACATAAATCAATGAAGTGAATACTTAATAATTTAGGTAAAATTGTAATTAAATATAAATTACAATTTTTGCTCTTAATGTCCCAAAAGTAATTTGTAATCAAGCCATACTTGATTTGATTTCTTGTTTTCACTTTCTCATTTCCATTCTTATGTGTGTAACCTTTTAGGTTCCAAATATGTTGGCAACAAATATAAATTAAATTAATTAATTAATATTTGAAGGTCAAGTACATTGTCTAGCAACATGTCAAGACTACCCAAATATTTGAAAGTCAAATTAGTTTAACTTAACCTTTCAGTGCATGGTTTATCAGTGTAATTAATATCCTTCATCATTGATGTTTTGATTTAGTAATTAGGCATAGAGTGTGTCTGCTTTACTAAATCATATTGGTTCTCTTGATCTTAGCCATTGATCGTTTGAATGAAATTCTAAATCTAATTTGCTAATTTCATTTTACCTTGCGTAAGGATTTTTTAATCAATACTAGTAGAGAACAATTAGAATAGTTTCCTTGATTTACTTAGGGTGATGAATCATCTCTTTATTACACAAGTATCTCCATACAGCTCCTTCTATGTCCAAAAAATCATTGCTTATTATTGATGAATGAATAATGTGAATGAAGAATAAAAATATAGTCCTCCCGTACAAGATAGTTTAGTAATTTCAAGTTAAAGGAACACTTACACAACAATCACTTGAGTATTCCATAGACACAGGTAACTCTCCATATGGAATTCTCATGCAGGTCAATTCAGTGAACTTGTTTAAATAACAAGCACATACATATTTGTTCTAGATATCACATATATCTCAGCTTATGAGAACAGCTGCTTCCTTAAGGAAATAACATATGTACTGGCCTTAACAGCTATGATCATTGTCCAATAATGAGGAGAATATAGACCAATAATATTTAGAGACATTGCTTTAATGCAAATATAAAACTCATAATTATAATCACATTATAATTTATTTCGCAAAACAGTATTGTCTCATGGACTTTATCTTTTACTAAGATTCGATCAATAGAATATAAAAGATAAATAAATGTCTTTTATTAATAATAAAATATTTATTACATGAAATATTATATCCAAAATATAACCAATCAAATTGGCTATAGGACATATAACAAACATTTTCTTGGATCATTGCAACCTAAACATCATTATCATCATTACAACAACAAAAACAAATCCAACCTTCAATAACAACTGAGTTGTTAAAGTCGAAGTTACGAAGCGTTCACCTATATCAGCAGTGATAGACATGGCCTCACAACTGAGTTGTGCTTTGTCAATTCAACTATGCAGACCCTACACTACAAAAAAAAATATGGTTTTGCGACCGATTTTTGCCACCAACATAAATCGGTCGCAATATTGCGATGAGTTTGCGACCGATTACAATGAATTTTGAAGTAACAAAGATTAAATATTTTCCAACGGATTTGCGATCAATCTGCGACAATATTGGCAATGGAATTGTGATCGACTGTGTATCTGTCGCTAATTCTAGTGCTAATAAATTTTGCGACTAAATTGAGATGAATTTGCGACCACATTTGCAACGGATTCGCTACTGTTTTTCTGTCCTTTGCTAAATTGCGCACTGCAGTTCCGCGCCAAATTTAGTATCTGGTTTGCAATGGATTAGTACGGATTTGCGATTGATTTTTGCGACCGAATTCTTTGATCACAAGTCGGTCGCGATTTGTTTGGCTAAATTGCGTGCTGCAATTCTGCGCCAAATTTAGTTTCTGGTTTGCAACGGATTAGTGATGGATTTGCGACCGATTGTTTGCGGCCGACTTCTTTGGTCGCAAGTCGGTCACAATTTGTTTGATTCTAAAACGACATCGCATGATTAAAAATTGCGACCAATTTTTAAATGAATTTCGGTTGCAAAAAATTAGGACTTTATAACCCCTTGGTCCCCTTAGGGCAATTGCAGCGCACTGGAGAAGCTCCTGTGGCCGGAGAAGCCATGTCAGTCGCCTAGTTAGGTAGGTGCTCTTACCCTTTTATTTTATTTGCATTTTTGTTTTTATATATGTTACAAAATAATTTATATTTTATTTTATTTTATGTTGATTTTTTTTTATTTTTTGTAAATTGTTTTTTATTTTGTGTGAATGTTGGTGAATTTTTTGTTGTAATTTTGAATGGATAATATTTTGTTGTCATAAATAGGATTTGTTTGAAAATTTGAAGTTTTTAAGTTTTGTTCTTTATGTATTTGCTTTTTTTATAGAATTTTTGTTTGTTGTAATTTTGTATAAATGGATAATATTTTTTATTGTAAAATTGTATTAATGAATGGATAATAGAAAAATGACCTTAAGTCTAAATTGTAAAAAATAATGCACAATTATTATAAATAATTGTAACTTGTAAAAAAAAATTGATGAGTGTAATTTAATACTAATCAAATTTTATAGTATTCAAATTAATAAGTTTATTGAAATTTATTTTTTTTGAAATTACTTGATATGTAATTAATTATTATATATAATTTTTCGAAAAAAAAATAATAATTATGAAAAGGGACTTAGAAGACCTAAAGATTGGATTCTTAACCTCTTTTCATTAAATGAAACATTGAATTATGATATGTTAATTTCGTTGTCCCTAGCAATCAATACAGCACTATTATATTTGCATCTTATTTTGGAAGAAAACCTCTGTCAATTTTATCACATAATTTTCAACAAAAAGGTTTATATTTCAACCAAAAGTATGTTCTTTTTTTATTTGATGTGTAAAACTAAACTGGCCATTGCAACCAAAAGTATGTTTTTTTTATTTGATTCCTATTAAAATTTTAACTCAAACTTTCTCAGGTCTAACGACCATCTCAACACCACTAAACTACAAGTCGTTTGCTAATTTGTTATTATCTTTGACATAAGGCTCGGGCAGAAATTTTGGTAAATACAGTATCATCCTATTTTGGTAAACACACGCATGCATGTCTCACTAATCACACCTGGATCATTTTTATTGAGTGAAAATCACATGAATGATATGTTTGATTTAGAGGTCTAGTAGTGGCCATTTTTACTTTGGAAATACGTTGGGATTATATATAAGTGTTTATGTGAGTGTGTTTTTGACTTGAGATTTGATTATGTTATGCCGAAAGTACTGCCGAAATTTTTTTAAAAACTGAAAAAGGAGGAATCGTACACTTATTGATATTATAGTAAGTTTATATATATATAGTTAACCTTAGTTAGAAATAACCTTAGTAAGTTTATATATATATATAGTTACCCTTATACATATTTATACATATGTACCACATGTTCTACAATTCATATAATTGTATATATACATATATATATTCTATTATCTATATTGCGGATGGCTAGAGACAGGGCGGTTGACTTAGATGCCTCCGGCAGTGGTTCGCGTGGAGGTCGTGGCCGAGGACGCAGTACACATGGACGAGGATGATATTTCTTAGATTGTCGTTATTTTTTCATATTTTGAATAGTACATTACATTTACAGTTCTTTCTTATATTGTTATTGTTTCTGATGATGCTTGTGATATGTATATATATGTCAATTTTTGACAATGGAAAAAATTATGGTTTTTAATATTATTAAATTTTTTTTTTTGGTGCCCGTAATTATATTTTGCGATCGACTAGCGACCGAACTGCAATCAAATTATAACCGTTAAATTTAAATTTGCGACAGATCGCCAACCAATTAATTTCAGAATTTATAACCGATTTGCGCCCGCTTTTGATAAATGCGACCAACACTTTGTGCGATCGATTAATCGGTCGCTAATTTGCAACCAATATTTATAATTTTGCGACTAATTAGTCGATCGCTAATTTGCAACCAATTGTCTATTTGCGACGAGCACTTTTGCACCGATTAATTCCTGTTGCAAAATCGGTCGCTACATTCATTTAGCGACTGATTTCTTATATTTTGTCGGTCGCAACTTATCGATTTTTTTGTAGTGCTAGAACTTCAAAATTAATTACCCACTCAAGAGAGAGACAAAATCCACAATAGGCAGAAACCATCTAGAGCTAGAGATATAAAGAGGAAGAAATTAATCGAGCAAAAGAAAAGAGATTGAGATGCACAGAGACAGAGATAGAAACTGCTATCAAGCGAAAATGAAGTGATAAAAAATATAGAGAGTGAAATGGGTGTAGAAGAGAAAAAAAAATGACGCATATCGAGCAAAGTTAGGTCTTTGATTAAGGTAATGCAAGACAGTTAGATGAGTCCTATGTTGATATTTTTATATTTAAAATTCTAACTTTAACTTTATTTTAGGGTGCAATTATCACTCAAGTATAATTAGGATGGTTGTGAAACAAAACTCATTCTAGAAATTACAACAACCGGAAAAGTCAGATTGATAGTATATCATGCCCCTAATAAAAGTTTTGCAGCAATGCTTATGCGCATACGTTTGTGCACTCAAACCCAAAAAGGCGCTATATTTATGCTGGCGTTGAACCATTGGTTCTCTTTTGAGTACTTTTTGAAAGCAATTTACTATAAATATTTGGAAAAAATATTATTTTGTCTCTGAATTTTGATTAAATTAACATATTTATTTATGTATTTTAAATAAATTATTATGACATCTCTAATTTATAATTTCGTCTAACATATTAATGTTAAAAATTGTATCGTTTAACAAAGTTTAGCATTTTCCAATCATAAAACGTTTTTTTTTTTTTTTTGAAAGCAAATTATAAAACGATTTAGAATAAAAACAGTATGATACCATTCCTAAACAAAATGGCATATTACTTTATAAAAGGTACCCTTAATAGTTAGATTCTATTCATAATGAGACCAATCATCTTTTTGTTTTTTTTTTTTCAACAGAATCAATCATCAATTTTCTTTTAATAGAATCGGATCATTTCATTTTCAGAACAATCAAACAATTAATTTAATATAATATATTTAGTGCACTATTGCTTATTTTGACCTTTTTTTTGAAAGGAAAAGGGATAAGAGTGACCTTAAAAAAAACTGTAAGTACACGTAAATAGCCTAAAATTGCCCCATTTTGCATGGACCACCACTATCTTCCTTACCTCTATAAAACCCTGCTAGTCTGTCTAAGGTAGTATAGTTTTGAATGCCTCCAAGAGTTACTATGTCTTCTACAAGGAAGCTTATTTCAGTGTTTGGTCATCAATCAAGCATCTCACACAATTTAACCACCATTAAAACTTCTTCTGATGGAGCCTGGCAAGGTGATAATCCCCTAAACTATGCCTTCCCATTATTGATAGTTCAAACAATCATTGTCCTCTTCGTCACTCGCTCCCTCGCCTACCTCCTAAGGCCCCTTCGACAACCTCGAGTCGTTGCAGAAATAATTGTATGTTAATTTTTACTTTTTCTTTTTTTTTTATGATTTTCTTTATTATGTTTCTTGAAGTAATATTATCAATCAACTTTTATACGTGGAAATAAATTTTATCTCATAGGAGGGTTTGGTTGTAAGAATACTATGATAAAATAATTTTAAAAAGTAAGATTTTAGTATTTGGTTACATATATTGTCAGGAACATTCAATTTCTGAACTTGTGGGTTTATTTCCTATATACATGGAAAATTAATTCCTCATTCCAAAGGGTGAAAAAAAATTAAATTCTTATAAAAAATAATTATATATTAAAAAAATTTAATAACATCAACACCCTTAGTTGTTTTTCGTTTTCCCAAAAAATTTATATACCTAAATATGATAATTCAACATTCCTAAATCTTCTACCTTAAAAACTAATTTTCTAGAAAAATACTTTTTTTTCCTAAAAATATAGAATTCCGGTAACCAGATACCTCCAACTTTATGTCTATCATAGTTAATGGATACCGGTGAAAAAAAAAAAAGAAAAGAAAGAAAGAAATCTAAATATTTTGGTAAATTTTTAATTACATCCAAACTCTTAAAAATCTATTATATCATAAATCTAATATTCCCTCCATCCTATTTTGTTTGCTTGTTATTCCTTTATTGGATGTCTTAAAATATTTGCAAGGTTTCTAAATTTAGACATGTAAATAATTATTTTTTCCGTAATAACCTTTATGATCCTTCATTAAATGAGAGACTTTTATTAATATTTTCAATGAGTTAAGGGTAAAAAATGGCAAAATAACTTTCGTCGACTAAATTTTCATGTTTTATCAAACCATGCAAACAAAATAAAACGAAAAAGAGTATTAGTTTCAGTTTTATTGGACAAGTCAAAATTCTATTTTAACTTTAATTTCAATAAAAATTAAAATTTTAATATTTATTTTCCCTGTCTCATATCTTTTTATCTCTCGTTAGTTCCTCTCTCTCTCCACACGAAAAAAAACAGTTTTATAATTTTTTTTCTTTCATTAAATTAAAGTATATCAAAGATAAGAATTTAATTGAATTTAGTACCGAATTTATTTCCGGAAAATAATTTACTTTTAAAAAATATTTTTAAAGGAAAATGTTTTTCTTGAAAAATATTTTCCAAATTAACTGTTCACGTTGTTTGATTACAATATTAAAAATTAATTTAAAATATTAAAATTTCATATTTTAAAAAATTTATTGTTAAATATAAGAACAGTAAAAAAAATAGTAAATTATGAAAGTTGCCCGTGATCGGTAGCGGTGACAGATTATGGTGGCTAATGGTTAACTTATGATTCTTGAACGTGCTAAACAATGGAAAACTGTAGTAAATGATTTCTTTAGGAAATAAAAGGAGTCTTAGGTTTATAAGGATGAAAAAGAAAGGTTGCAATGTAGCTAGGTGGGCGGTGTACAAAGGAAAAAATTTATTTATTTTCTTCATTTTTGACTTGTTGGGTAAAATAATTTTTTGATTCTAATGTACTATTTATCATTTTCAATGGATTGAGTATTATTTCAGGGTGGAATTTTGCTCGGACCGTCAGCTTTTGGCCGGAAAAAAGAATTCTTTCAAATATTGTTCCCTTCGTGGAGCACTCCCATACTGGAATCAGTAGCCAGTATTGGTCTTCTTTTCTTTCTTTTCCTTGTAGGTCTTGAGCTTGATTTAAGCACGATCCGCCAAAGCGGTAAAAGAGCTTTTGGGATAGCAGTTGCTGGCATCTCTCTTCCATTTCTGTTCTGTGTTGGAGTATCCTTTATTCTTCGCAAAGCCATTCATGTTGAAGAAACAATCTCTTATGGTCCATATCTCTTGTTCATGGGAGTCTCTCTCTCTATTACTGCTTTCCCTGTTCTTGCACGCATTCTTGCAGAACTTAAATTACTTACCACGCATATGGGCCAAACAGCCTTAGCTGCTGCAGCTTTTAACGACATAGCGGCATGGATCTTGTTAGCACTAGCTGTAGCCCTCGCCGGCGGGGATTCAAAGAGCCCGTTAATATCCATATGGGTTCTCATTTCTGGAGTTGCTTTTGTTGCTTTTATGATGGTGGTTGTCCAGCCTATGATGAACTGGGTTGCAAGAAAATGTTCAAGCCAACAAGATTTTGTAAATGAAGCATATATATGCCTAACCCTAGCTGGAGTAATGTTATCTGGATTTACGACAGACCTTATAGGAATCCATGCAATATTTGGTGCTTTTGTGTTCGGTTTAACGATCCCCAAAGGAGGAGAATTTGCATCAAGACTGACAACAAAGATAGAAGATTTTGTGTCGGGTTTACTTCTTCCACTTTACTTTGCTTCAAGTGGGTTAAAGACAGATGTTGCTCAGATCCGAGGAGTTGAGGCGTGGGGACTTCTGGTGCTGGTTATATCGACGGCATGTGCAGGGAAGATTCTGGGGACATTTGCGGTGGCTATGTTGTGTATGATTCCGGCAAGGGAATCATTGGCACTTGGGGTGTTGATGAATACAAAAGGATTGGTGGAACTCATTGTTCTCAATATTGGCAAGGAGAAGAAGGTAAGTTCTCAATTTGATTTTCCTTCCCTTCTTTGAAGCAGAATCTCCTTCCTGCAATCGCCCTCTCCCTTGTAACACAGTAACTGCTAACTAGTAGTGTATAAAAGAAAAGGAAAATATTTAATTTATAATGTTTATAATAAACGGTAGTTTTGAATTGAAAAAATTGATACTTATGTCTACATTTGTCGTTGTAAAGTATTTGGAATACTCAGAAAATTCATTCAATAGGAAATATCTTCACCAATGAAAATAATAATTCGCTAGTCACCATCATTTGTCATCGCAACTTTTGGCTACCTTTACAAGCTAGCAGTGACTATCACAGTTCATCATCTTTTATGCTTATTTTCTCATATAAATATTTAAAATATAAAATTTCTATAATTTTTAAGTTTTTAAACTTACAACGTGCATAATTTTATTAGTGCAACGAGACGGGATTATTCGTTTTTGCCGGTCCACATCTGTTGCGATTTGGTTGGTTTGATGAATATATAAAATACATACGTTGTTCACATTCTGCATTTAGATTTTTTATTTTTATGTCAAATGCACTCATCTAGAGAACATTTTCTTACTCGTTCTTTTATAGTGCGCAAAGCATGCACTTTCATTCAATGGAACCACACCGACCACTATAGCTTAAGTGGGGTTATTTATCGGGTAGCATAATAAAATAAATTGTATAAATATAATTTATAGATAATTGAACATTGATGATATGAACAGGTTCTAGATGACGAGATGTTTGCAATTCTAGTGTTGATGGCACTGTTCACCACCTTCATGACAACTCCAACAGTCATGGCTATATACAAACCTTCGCGACGAATATGCAGAGTAGAGCGCCAATCACCGTCGTTGAAAAACTCCCAAGAGCAGCCGATGAATCGGATCCTAGCCTGTGTTCATGGACCGCAAAATGTAAAACCTCTTGTTAACTTGATCAGCTCAACCTCAACCTCAGATGCTACAAAATCCTCCCTCAAGCTCTATGTTATGCACCTCGTTCAACTCACTGATTGTTCATCCTCTATTATGATGGTTCAACGCACACGAAAGAATGGTTTCCCTTTCACCAACAGCTTCTGTAGAGGCACCTCCAACTCCAATGATCAAATTAAAGCTGCATTTGAGGCGTGTCGCCATGTCAACCAACTCAAAATTCGTCACTCAACGTCCGTCTCGGCTTTGTCGACAATGCACGAGGACATTTGCCATGTTGCGGAAGATAAAAGTGTAGCCATGATTATAATGCCCTTCCACAAGCAGTGGAGAGAAGGTAAGGAAGATGAACATGGCTGGATTGAGATTAATCAGAAGGTCCTCAAGACAGCATCATGCTCTGTCGCCATATTCATTGATCGGGGACTCGAGGGCATTGATCTAGAAACTCCAATGCCAAGAAGGATTTGTGTGTTATTTTTTGGCGGTGGAGATGACCGGAAGGCTCTCGAGATGGGTGGTAGGATGGCGGCACACCCAGCTATTAGTATGACTCTTATAAGATTCACAGTCTTGTCCAAAATCTCGACCGAAGAGGTAAGACTTTTCTAGTCATCTCATTTACTACTAACACTACTTTGGAAAGGAACGCAGATTCATTTCCTAGTGACATTTTAATTGGAGCAGGAAAGTGACATAGCAGCAGTAGAAGAGTTCAAAAGGTGTAACGGATCAGTGGAGTACATAGAGAAGGATGTGAACAACATAATAGAACAAGTGGTAAATATAGGGCGAAGTGGAGCTTTTAATCTTTTTATTGTAGGAAAAGAAGCTGCAGTAGCAAAATTGGCAGACATTCAGACAGAGAATGCCGGGTTAGGCCTTATAGGAGACATTTTAGCTTCATCAAACAATCGCATAAAAGGATCTGTGCTGGTAATCCAACAAAACAACCCTGAACATTCTAACGAGACCACCGGGTCAGAAATCGCTAAAGGCAAACAAACTATGCACACCAATCTTTCGGTCTGACAAAAACAGTAATGTACTTATACCAATGCGCATCACCAGAACCAGTAATTAGATTTCGTTGCAAGTTCTATAGCTCTAGTTCCAAGCCACAACCGATTGTTCAGTTAGAATTATTGAAATAAGTAGGTCGAACTATGGACTACCGATTGCTGTTAACTGATATAATGGTGGTTGGGGATTTGCAGTATGTATTTATAAATATCTACCTGTAATAAACAGTTCCTTTGGCTAAACACCATCACATCAAGAGCCCCTAAAAAGATCATTGTTACTTTCGCAGTCCATTCATGTTGTCATAATTTGAGGGAAACAGATAGCTAAGCCAGATGACATACTGTCTGGTTCACTTATTTGAATTTAAAAAAATAATAATAATTCACTGTGATTTAGAAGCGCACAACCCAGAAGATCAATGAAAACTAATTGGCTAGGTCATTACAAATACAGAGCAAATTTGATTTTTCAAGTCACAAATAATGTTTTCCTCAAACAAATAATGCAGTCCTCTTTGATTGGGCAAATTAGCCCTTCCTGTTCAAAGTTATATATATATGATCTAATTTCAAACGTACCAGATCTTTTCAGAAAGGTAGATAAAATTTTTGAGATCAAACAAGAGGAAAAACAAGAGAGAGAAAAAAGAAAACATAAGTATGCAGCAAATATACCAACCTCCACAAAAGCATTCCCCATTCACAACAGATCTGATCTGCAACCAACACTTTGAAATCAGTTGCAGTCAACTTAATTTCAATTCCACCAATTTGATGTCATTGCAACCAACCAGTCATCAGTTTTCAAGCTGCCGAACATATGTGCATCAACCACGTTGTTGGCAAAAATATATTGCAGGTCTACCTGGTCAACCAATAGATAATTTCAAATCTACAATATTTTCAAAATTCAATCTTTCTAAGACATACGATAGAAATATGCAACAAAAAGAAAACAAGAAGGGGCCAATGGACAAGCCAAACAAATCTTCCAGCAACTCATTTTTCAACACAAACTGCAAATAAAGTTAAAAGAAAACAGAAAATAATTAAGTTATTTAACAACAATACCTTAAAGAAATCCTCCTCCTGTCCATGTGTCATCTGATTTCCCGTTAGGACCAACGGCTTTCTTATCAGGTTCACGCTGGTAGAAATTATCATCAAATCCATCATCCTTCCCATCATCCCAACCAGCCCAACCATCATTACTACGTGTTCCAGTGCTCTTTGTGCTATCTTCCTTCCTAACGTCTTTTTGATCCCAATCATCCCAAGAACTTGAGCTATAAGAATTATAATTCCCGCTTGATGATGATTGTCCTCCAGCAGATGATGAATTCCATCCTTTATTTTCTTGTTTATTAAATTCCTGATAATATCCATTGCTTTCACTTTCATTTTGTTGCCAGTTATCAGCCTTCCACCCATCTTTAGACAACTCTTCCACCTTCTGAGTGGCCATAGCCATGACCCCCCTCATAATGCCCCATGTCCTTTGTCCAATCTCTGTTGTTTTTGCAGCAACAACATTAACAGTTTCATTCACCTTGTAATCATAGCCACCCTCCTTCACCTGTAAACCACAGCATATTCATAAACCACCTTTATATAATTCCAATTTTTTGTACGTGCTGTGGTAACTAGCAAAAAAACAAAGTTCACATAATAAGGATCTTCAAAATCAAGTTTTTCAGCAAACAAACTGCATAAATTAATAAAAGACAGATGTCAAAGGCCTCACAAAGACATTCCCAAATAGAACAGATGGCACATACTAGATGAGAAAGAATTAGTTATTTATGCATATAAGTCGACAGAAAGACGCACAATTTAAAAAGAAGGTATACAAATGATCCAGCTGGTATCTTATACAACCCAACAACTAGTGGTGTGCATTTGGGCAGTTCAGTTCCCAACCAAACCGCAAAACTGAAATTCTACATTTTTTTTGATAACCGATCCAAACTGTTCTAAAATAGAAACCAAACTGCAATTTTCGCTTCGGTTATCGAATATCCAAACTTCTTTTATTTCATATTAAGTTTTAAATGTTAGCCAAAATCTGAAAATTTAAGTTAAACTTAAGAGCATAGTTGGTGCAAAACGACACTGTATCCAAACTTCAGTTCGGTTAACTAAAAATTTTTTTCCTCCAAAACCAAACCAAACCAAAACACCAAAATTTCTTCAAACTAAACATCGTATCAGAAATATATGGGTTCAGTTCAGTTTTCAGTTTTTTTTTTCAAAGTTTGTTCACTCCTACCAACAACTAGAACACATCAAGGCTATTAATAGAAAATTACACCATTCAACTAAGCAGTCAAAAACAGTATCAACAGCATCAAGGCCTCACATAAACTTCAATCTAACAGCCTCGTTAAGTCAACCACAGTTTACAATAATTACCTCAAAACAAAAACCATTGAACAACTAATAGTCTTAGTTGCCAAAACACTCAACCATCATCTCAATTAGAACCAATAAATACCAACAGATTGTTTACTATTGAGCAATCAACTGCCACTGCAGCCTCTATTACTTGATGATCTTTCTTGCCATGCTTACCACATAAGGCTCCCTGTATTTTTCTGAGTTTGAAGCCTACCAAACCCTAACATGCAATGGGATGTTGCCAACTCCCCATGGAAAAGGGTAATAATTAGTAAACATAAAACTATTATAATTTAGTCTGAGAGCAGCCCTGGTTTAGCTTGGCTGGGGCAGAGTTTCAGCCTGCCTTCCACCGAATATAAAAAAACATTAGTGTCTACAATGTCCATGCTAAGTAAGCAGATAGCTTAGTTGTTCTGAATCTTTAGCTTGTACGTAGTTAATTAAAGAAACATTCGAACCAAAAGCTTCGGTGATAACACCACCACAAACTATTACGAATCCTTTTTCAAATGCCAGCTGGCCTTATTTAAGCCACATTGCTGCTAATCCAACAAAGTAATTTTAGAATCGCTTTACAATAGTTCAACCCTCTTTACATTTATATTTACATGAGAATTATCATGCCCATAAACTAACAAAAAAACCTAACAAAGGATCAGTTATCAGTATCTTTATAGAATCAGCAATGAAATAACAGAAATGTCAAGTCAGATCTCTGCAGTTTGAAGAATCACAATGTTCCTAGCTTCATTCAACATATAGTTACTAAAACAATTCAAAATTAGAATTGAGCAATTATACAACAACAAACAACAAGCAAGCCTTAGTCCCGAACTAGTTGAAATACTTTGATCAGGTTAAAGTCAATATAATTATAGTTGGGGTCAGCTATATGGATCCTTTGTTTTATATCCTTTGTTTCAGGTTGAAGTCAATGCAAAGCAAAATATAAATCGGAAAAAAAAAAAGTTTTGAAATACAATTTGTAAAAGAAATTTTTGAAGAGCAATTATACAACATATAAATATGGAACATATACTGCTTAAACGCATTGCTCATGCAAATGAACATATGTGGAAAAACAAATCCAAATACCTTGGAAGTAAGCTCTTTCGTGCCGGCTTGGACAACATTCGCAGCTGACTGAGCCGCAGATGCAGCAACAAGAGATAATCTACCAAAACCCTGCATATCAAGCCCGTTACAATTTGTTCATTTGATCAACAACCTACAGATAATAATTTCCCCAATCTCCCAATAATAATATTAACATTATTAATAATAATAATGCATAAGACTCCAATCCAATACCTGAGACATAACAGATAGGACATCCGGTTGTGAATTATTCTGGGAAAGTGCAGGACTCGATCCAAATCCCACATACTTTCCGCCTTGCGAAGGCGGGATGCCTTCAGGCCGTGATTCATTTTCTGACATCTTATTAGCGAAAAAACGCTCCTTATTAGCCGCAGAAGCATCCAATTGCGCTCTAGTATAAATATCATGGGTTGATTTAGACCTCACGGGTACACCTCCATTTCCAGTACCGTTATTACCCCTAAAATCGCTAGCGGATTGATTCCTTCTGATCTCATTCGAAGATCTAAACGAATCATCATTGTCCCAACTATCCCATCCTCCATTATTACTACCAAAACTGGTATTATTATTATTATCTCTTCCAGCAGCAGACTGAGCCAGCGGTGGCTTTTTCTTACTACCGACGGTTTCCTTAACCACCGGAGGGTCCCGCCAAGGTCGACCTTCGGCCAAGGCCTGGATACGATCCCGGTAAACGCTAGCTGCGTTAGTATTATACTTAGTAACAATATCGGTCTCTTTGGAGATTCCATATTGAGCTAAGAAGGCGTTAAGCCTTTCATTACCTCCAGCTTCCATTTTCTTGATCTGGATCTCGGACCATGAATCCATGGTAACGGATCGGACGAAGGAAATGTGAACGCCGAGGCCACGGTGCTTGCCAGAACACTCTAGGCACATGAAGATTCCGTAGGACACAGATGCCCATTGCGGATTCTTCTGGGAACAATCGACGCAGATCTTGTTCCCCGGCTGCGATTGCAGGTCCCGGAGCCGCCTCGATGCCGCCATAAGGGATCCGATCCGGGCAATCTGAATCCGATTCTTAAACAAGAATTAAAAGAGGGGAAATTATAAAGGTGAATATGAAAATATGGGAGAGAGAGAGAGAGAGAGAGAGAGAGAGAGATGGAGAATGCGTGTTTCGGTGTTTGTTTAGACAGAATTAGGGGATCTCACCGACACCGCGAAAACGTTGCGGGTGTTGGTGATGGTGCGCAATTACGCGAACCTCTACTGTCAAAATGTAATGTAACCAGAGGATGTCGCACGTGTGGTTCGAGCAAATTCGAGGTTTTTTAAGGGCTCTTGGCAGTTCAAGGCTGCCGGTGGCTTCCACCATTAAACATAGAAACATTTGGTCAGGTTATTTTTTTAATACTGTGCTATCTATTTGTTATAATTTGGCTAACTGTGGCATGGATGGTTGATTAGACCGTGGGTTCCATGAACCGATGGCCAAAATTTTTTTAAATGTTGAATTTGAACTGATTTTTAATTGTGGAATTCAATCCGATTTCGGTTATGATCGGTGCCGACATGATTACGATGATTCAACAGTTTTGATTACAATTTTCAACTAATATGTATTATTTTTTAAAAAAAAAGTTCTACAATTATATCTTTCTTTTAAAAAGATCAATATGAATTTTAAAAAATATTGATAAACTTCATTTTGAATGACTTTCAAAATATTCATACACATATAAAAAATAAAATTAATTAATTTTACAAAATAATTAAATAATATATTATTTATTTTGTCTAAATGTTATTAATTAAATAAATTGTTAGAAAATTTTAAAAAATATTTCAAACAATAAAATAAGTAAAAAATTTAAAAGGAAAAAAAATAATAAAATCCCATTTGTATCAAAAAATATAATTTTAGACTAAAATTTTGCTTTCTTTTACCATTATACTATTTTAGATTTTTAACATTTTTTTAAGTAAAGTGTATTTTAAAAAATTTTTTAAAGAAAGTTTATCATGCAGTAAAAAATTATTTAGACTTTTAAAGGTGTGTAGGATAGCATAAGTAATTATAATTTTGAAAATAAAAATAGAAAATTTATAGTTCAAATTGGATTTGAATCGTCAATTAATCGTCGATTTAAGTTCAAATTTTAACATCTACATGAACTTTAAACAACTCTTGAATTGCCGGTTCCGATTCAAAATCTGGACCAATAGTTTAGTCTGATTTCGATTCATCCACAATACGATTTAGTTTTAGTTCAATTTCAATTCAAACTAAACCGATAACCATGCTTAATTGAAGTTAGTGGATTCTACTATTAATGTGAAGTCATGATGCCATGTCAACAAAGAAAAAAATGTCAAATAACTAAAAACTTAGACCAGGTCTAAATTTTATCTAGACTTGGACTATGGTCTTACTCATGGAAAAAATCAATGAGAGTAACGTATTTTATTGAAATAATAGTATTTCTGATTATACATTTGGAAAAAAATGATAAAATTATAATATTTTTAAAAATTTTTTTATTATTATTGGTTTAATCCATAAGCGTAACCATGGACCTGGTCTAAACAATTTTCAAAAAAGTATGAGTTTTGAGAAACAAAAAAAAAAAAACTAAAAAAGTATGAGTTTTTTTTTAGCTAATTCTTTTAATTTTGACATGTCATAAACTTATTTTTTATTTTAAAAATTAGATTTTTAAAAATTATGTAATTTTTATAATTTATTTATTTTAAAAATAAATTATTTTGGATTACGATCTCAAAATCAAATTTAAGTTGAGCAGAAAGTGTGTAACGTATCTTTATGTTATAATGTTATTTTAATATTTTTGAATTAAAATTTTTGTTTTTAGTTTATTGATTATTATTAAGTGACTAATTAAATAATAAATTTTAAATAATAAGTTTACACCAAAGATTGGCAGTTGTTATTTAGAGAATCATTTAAAGAAATCTAAATTTACATGATTAAACTATAATTAATTATATACTAAGTATGATTATGTACTAAGTATGTATATACAAATACCATGAAACAACTCGTACTAATTTTTTTTTAAAAAATTAGCTAAAGTAGTAAATATGGATAAAGCTCATAATTTTTTGATCATTTAGCTTTTCATTTTGCCGACATAGCTTGATGATACGACGTTTATGTGTCAAAATGTGAATCCTATTACGGGCAACATGAAAAATTTCGTAATAGACATAGGACAGAAGCTATAATTGCGATGAAAAAATAAATTTATTATCACAATTCTTAAAATTAAAAAGATCGACTAAATTTACAAAGACGATGTAAGTTCAAGTCTTTTGTGTCCTAAACAATACAATATATATATATATATATATATATATATATATATATATATATATATATATATATATATCTTATAATTGTTTTCACTCAATAAAATATTAAATTTTTGGCCAATTAATTGATTGCTTTTAAAACCGAAAATCTAGTTTCTGAATTTTGTTTATTTCGACGATTAGTGCATTTTATCCACTTAAATCAATATCTAAAGTCAAAATTTCTTAATTTTGTCCAAAAAAAAAATATAAATAATGACTCATTTTCTTTTTAAACGAAGCAATTAGATTAAGTAGATTTTCACACCAATTCAAAATGAGCTGTCCAATTTCATTTTTAATGGACAGGAGTTGGCGCTTGGATGGAGTTACCATACATCTCAAATATAATATGCATATAAACCCTAGATAAATAATAAAAAAAATCACATAAATCTAATTAGCATGTGCAACTTTAGGCCAACAAATCAATCATTTTTTTTTTTAATTTTTTAAGTTAAAAATGCACTTTGGCAACTGTTACAACCAAATTGAAAAGAATAAAAGAATTCAAAATCCAATGACATCAAGCTACAAACAACTAGGCTTCTATACTGTGCAACCTTTATATTTCAAATTAAATCGTGCTTAAGCAATTTAGTTAAAGCAATCAATATATGTAAATAATGAAATTTAATTTTAATTTTTTTTATTTAAACTGATCATATCAAATAATAATTAAACAGTAATTTTGTTGAAAAGGGCGGGGAATTACTGTAATTTTTATAATTAATTAACGTTGATGAGGGCAGAGAAAGTAATGTGGTTATACAATATTAATAAGGATGTTAGGCCGCGACCATCGTAGGCAATTGAAACATTTCACCCCTACATTTAACTCATAAATGTCCAATTAAATAATATTAGCATCAATTAAGTTTCCATTTTTGGAATTTTTTTTTAATTTTCTGGTTCTTTTTTCTTTGACATGATTTTTTGGTGTATAAATAATAAAGAATGAAATATATGTTGGTGACTGGAATAGTAAGCATAATGGGCAAAGGACTTTTTACTAGTAGTATAGTATCAGAGGTATCGTAGGTATCATGCTTTCCATTTTCCTTTATTCAAATAAATATTTTTACTTATAATATCTTATAAAAATTAAAAAGTAATTGGGATAACAAAATTAATTAAATCATATAAAAAATAGTGGCATCCAACAAAATTAAAAAATAATAAATAATATTCATATGAAAACGCAAAAGAAAATTAAAAATAGTGGCAGTGCATATATAAAAGATAGGGAAGAGGAAAAGATATTAGAAGGCGAAAAGAGGGAGAAATTCTAAAAGATTAGGTGTAAAAAAAAAAAAGTAACGAAAGTTAAAGAAAGTCCACATGTCATCCGGTCTGGAAATCAATTTAATCAGCAAAATATATTTTATTATTACACAAATACATGTTTGAAATATTTCTGAATTACAAATTAAAGTTTAGACACAATAAAACCGATATCCTCTGAGTTGAGGCCCAACAGAGCTAGGCTTGTGTTGCAAAGCAGCCCAAGAAAATTACCATCAAAACTGAAACGCACATGCCTTAGCCCAAAATGGGAACAACTTACTAACGTGGCAATGCTAAGTTAAAAAATGATGGGTGAAATATACCAATTTTTATTTGTTACGATGTTTAGATTAAGATTTACTTTAAGAGTAAAATACTTTTTCATTTCTAAGTTACTGTCAAATTAACATTTACCTCCTTCTACTATCAATAAATAACTTTGGTGTTTCTAAATTAATAGTCCGTTACATTAACGGATCCTTTCATCCAATTTCACTCTAAATTGACGTTAAAGAAATGTTAAATGTCTAAAATAACCTTTGTCCATGTGGAAAGGGTTACTTTGTCGTTAGAGGAAAAACTAAATGACATATTGTGTGACTGTTGAGTTTTTTTGCTTAAGAGCAAAGGATATTGCAGAATCGATTTTCATGGAGAGAGCACAACTGATGAAGTGAAAATCCTAACTTAGTTCATCGATTCTGTGAGAGGAAGGGTCGATTATCGTGTTCTTCTTCATTTTGGCGTTGAGAACTCTTTTTTCTAGGTAAAGTTCTACACTTTTTTTACCGTTCAATATATGGTTGCCGCCTTTGGATAATATTGAGGGTCCATATTTTTTCCTTTGAATTTTAATTGAAATTTTTGTTTATGTTGTAAAGCTTTGATGTTAAAAGAGTAAAAGTTTAGCTTTTTAGGGTTTTTGACAATAAAAATTGGAATGGAAACTAATATAGGGGTTGTTAGTTTGGTTTTAAATGGACTGTTAGTTTCGTTTTTTGCTATAAAAGGTGGTTTGAGGATTATTTGTTTTGGTTTTAAACTCATACATACTTGTTGCTTCGAAACCTTCTACCTCCTGTTTGCTTTGATACACTGTTACTTTTTTTAATTTAGTTTATCGCTAAAACAGTATTGTTTTGGATCATTAAGATGGATGATCGGGTCTGGTATATAATAGAGATGACATACGGGACTCAGGAAGTGGTATTGACAATGTTGACCCAAATAAATACTCACACTTGGAGATGCTAAATAATGCCTACAAGTTGTTTAATATAAAAGTTGATTTTGTTGAACTCATTGCTGGGGATAATATGAAGATTGAGAAGGATGATGATGTACTTTTCATATTTGAGATGTTTAAGGACACTCTTGTTGTCCTAGTTCATGTAATTGCAGTGAATACATCCTTTGCGATGGTGGTTCCTGATAGTGATTCAGATGTTGTTGGGATTGTAGCAAGTAATGTTGGTGGAAATAGGGCTCAAACAAGGGATGAGGGAGAAACACAAGGTGAGGGAATGACACAAAATGAGGGAGAAACACAAGTTGAGGGTGTTACACAAGTAGAGGAAGAGGGTAGACAGGGTACTTTCATTGCTGGAGCAAGTATTTGGGATAACATTGTTGGAGAAAATAGTTCACAAGTTCAGGGTAGTAGTAGGGGAAGGGGTCAGTATGGTGCAAAGGGGAGAAGGGGTCGTGTGAGTATTAGAGGCAGAGGTATAAATGGAATTGGGTTTGGGAGAAGCAGGGGCAGGGGCAGGGGAAATGGGCACGTTAGTCATAATCAATCTAGGCCTGGGATTGGGTTAAGTTCAGGTCCAAGGTATACATGTGAGGTTGAGGTAGATTCATTTGGGCTTAGTGGAAATGGGATTGGTGTAACACAAGAGCAAATGGGAACTCAAATGTGAACAATGGGCAAGGCAGTCCTTTACTCCTGATTCCAAAAGTGAGCATATCACCAATAATCTCACCGAATCTTTCAACAGTTGGATTGGCAAGATTAGAGCATCTACAATAATTAATATTGTAGATAAAGTTAGATAAAAGTGCATGATGAGGATCCATAAACAATATGCAAAAGGTTATATATGGGAAGGAAGAGTCATTCCTAAATGAAAGTATGCTCTTACTAAACTTATTAAATACAGTAGGATGTGTAGAATGTTGCCCAGTAGTAACGATGTAATTGAAATGATGGAGGGCGCATTTAAATTTTCTGTGAATTTGGGTACTAAGACATGTAGTTGTGGTTGGTGGACTATATCTGAACTGCCTCGCAAGCATGCATGTTTATCAATAGGATACAAAAGGGCAAAATATCGAGGAATTTTTTCATGAGTACTTCGCAGTTGAATACTATTTGAAAGCCTATTCAGGGGTAATTCACCTATTGCCTCATTTGGAACTTGAACAATTGGATGTTTCGAACATTATCCATCCACCAGAATCCAAGAGAAAGGCTGGAAGGCCGAAGCAAAGGAGAAGATTGCAAGCGGATAAGGTGGCCCCTAGTGCTCAAGCAACAAAGATAGGAACAATTCGATGTCGGGTGTGCGGAGTACTTGGCCACAATAAATGAACATGTGAAAAGGCACCACCAGTCAATGGAGGTAAAGTTTTGATGTCATTTAATTTATAATTCCAAATGGCTACTAATGTTAACTAATGAAATTGTTATTGCTCTTCTGTCCTTTTATTAATCACAGGCGTACAGGAGCAGGAAAGGAAGACTTGCAGCATCAAATACACAGATTTGCAGTATAGAAGTGGGAAAGGAGCTTCAATGGTTCTTCGATTTTCTTCGTATTCATAAATAATTTATCCCTGTGAACTTTTGTATTGTAATGCTGCAGATTTTTGTGTAAGAATGTCTTACTGCAGACGATTTTTAGAATTTTGGATTTGCATCTTTTGTGAATCTGGCATTTGGTATTATGTAAAGCATACAGTGCCACTTATTATGATTTTGTAATGGAATATTGAAATGCAACTTATGATGATTTTGTAATGGAATTATAAAGATTTGGCAGACTTGAGATTTGAGTTTTATATTATTTTCAAGTCTATATTAGACAATTTCAGTCTAAGATCTACAGCTTCACATTTCAAGCCTCACACATTCCATAATACATCCAAACTCATTAGCTTAAAATGGTTCAAAATATAAACATTTCAGCTATAACAAGAAAAATATGACACATTTGGATTAAATTGAAACATTGCAATTCATTAAAGCGAAACATTGCTTCAAAGCTAATACATAAACTTTTTAAGTAAAAGACCTTCATTCTCTACCTAAGTCATCTTTGACACCAAAATCATAACAAACATGAGAATCAACAACACATAAATCATACAAATGCAAACAAACATCTTCAAATACACAGTACACTTATCTAACGCCTCTATCTTCATCGCAATCCTTCTCACTTTAGTCTGCAAATTTAAAATTTCATCCCTCAAATCTTTCATCTCAATAACCTCTCGCAAATTACTTCTTTGCCTAACCTTAAAGTCGATAGAATCCATTATTGGGTTTGCTTGGTATGATTCAACTGGTTTACACCACCCCAAAAATGATCCACATTGATTGCTCATTCAGTAGTAATACAATCGATTTCGGTTCTTCGAAATCTCTGATATGCGAATTCCAACCTCTTGCCACATTTGCATGTAGCATTGACATACCTTCCTTCCCACAAACTCTCAGCAGCACTGGAGCTCGATATCGACTTTAGGTTTCACTTGAAAATTGGGATTTGAAAAAAATATGTAATTTTCAACTTTATATTTCAGGCGGGTCCCATTAAGGGTTGTATGAGGTTATAAATTTAGTCTCTCTCCTCAGTTACCACTTCAAATTATAACAGCATGGAAGGATTCGTTAATGTAATGAACCATTAATTTAGGGACATCAAAATTATTTGTTGATAGTAGAAGGGTAGTATGGATTATATTCTAAGCGGGTCTCATTAAGGGTAGTATGGGGTTATAAATTTAGTCTCTCTCCTCAATTACCACTTTAGTTCAAATTATAACGACAATTTAGAGTGAAATTGGATGGAAGGATCCGTTAATGTAACGAACCACTAATTTAGGGACGCCAAAATTATTTATTGATAGTAAACGGATGTAAATATTAATTTGACAATAACTTTAGGACGAAAAAATATTTTACTCTTACTTTAATTGTATTAAAGTTTAGCTTAAATATATAATTACCTACTGGCGATACATAAATACAATGAAATAAATAAATAAAAGTAATCAGAAAAAATATGTAGATACAAAGCTTATAAGCTTATTCAACATATCTATATCTATACTATATAAAAAAGTGAAAATGAGAGAATTAGAATTACCCATAATGTCCTTATTGAAATTTTAATTGTTATAAATTAACCTTAACTAATTAAATTTTATTTTAAATATTATGCTTAATAGATAACTAACGTTATCATAATAATCTTGATGAAATTTAAAATGTTGTAAAATAATCTTATTAATGATGAATTAAATTTTATTTTAAATAATATGCTTAATAGATAAATAATGTTAACTATATATTAATAAATATATTTTATTTTTAATTATTTTAATGTTATATAATAAGGTTATACATGAAAATTAAATATTCCTTTATTTACTATATGGTTTTTAATTTAAACAATTTAGGATTTAAATTAAATGTTAGAGCTAAATACATATTATCTGTATTTATTATATATATTATTTTGCTATATGTAACTTAATAGATAATAAAATAAATTTATAATCTATCTATCTATACTATATAAAAGTAGGAATGAGTTGTAATAATGAAATTTTATATATTTTCCTTGTAAAATTTGAGATATTCTAAAATAACTTTAGTCATAAGCCATTAAAAAATTTTAACATAAAAATATACATAATATCTCTATAATTGATTGGATGTTTTCTTAACTTTTTTTTAATAGATAAATACATTTAGATAATTAAGCATTTGAAAATTTAAAATTTTACTAGTATTATCTTATTATGTTTGATTATGTTTTATTTTTATTATATTATTATTAATAATTAAATAATTTTAATAATTTATTATTTTATTAATTAAAAAATATTTTACTGTATATATAAAAATCACTATATTTATTGCAATCTAAATAAGGATGAGCATATAACGAGTATAGTCAATATGCATAGCACGTCTTAAGAGGAACTGATATAAATAAAAATCTAAACTACATAAGTACATAATTACCATTGCAAAGCTTTAATTCAAATACTTATTAATTGCTATATTTATTGGCGAAATTTGTCTAAAGTCTATATTATATATAAATGTGGGAATAGGAGGGAATAATGAAATTTAGAATATCCTAATATAATTTTAGTCATAGCCAATTCAAAAATTACATATTTTACCAATGAGTGTTTGGATGAATGGCTCGGCACTCTTCTCCTTTAAGTAAAGTCGAAGGTCCGATCCATCCATGAGGATACTTGTGGTAGAGACAAAAAAAAAAAGAAAAAGAAAAACTACATTGTATTATTTGATTGGACAATAAAAAAGAAAAAGTGTACTCTTCTTTTTCTATATGATTGTAGGAAAAATTAAGGGTCTGTTGAACATTAAGCGGATCTCACAAGTTCTATTCGTGTTTCCAGCAAACCATGGTTCAGAAACTTAATTGCAAACGTTTTCCGTTAAGACATTGAAATAGAAATTTTGAAGATTTCAAGCACTAAATTTATAATTAAGCATTTTACTTATGATCTAGGCAGTGTGGAAACTAAGATGATAGCATTTCACATTTCTGAAATGGAAAATTTTGGACTTGTTTTTTTCTTAATTTGGTTAAAATGTATGACTAAGTAATTTGCAGGCTTAAAATGTCAACATCCATACCTTCAAAAAAAGTATCCATTATTTTCTCATAAATAGTTCAGTAGGATTAATTCGTAAATCAATTAATTATTCAATATAATAAATACTCTATCAAATCCACAAACGGATCATTAATAAACTATAACAACACAATACAAAAAATTACACCACGAATTATTATAATAACTATGATTTTAAAAATCATTTATCTAAAATTTCAGGTATTATCTATTCCATTACCAAGGACCGCCTAATTAGGCTCGAGACTTAGTTACAATTAAATCTCTTCGCTTCTCTCTGTATATGCGTTTAGTAGGGATCAAATCCTATAGCTCTTCCTATATACTCAATTTGCGTTACCAACTGAGCCACTACCCATAGATTATAATGAGTGCTTTTAGTAACTAAATATCTTACTCCCTTCGTCCCATTTTGTTTGTATAGTTTGACAAAACACGAATGTTAAGAATTTAGTCAATAAAAATTATTTTATTCTTTTTTACCCTTTAATTATTAAGATATTAATAAAAGTCTTTTATTTAATAAATAATCATAAAAGTTATCATGAGAAAAATAATTATTTACGTATATAAATTTATAAATCTTGCAAACATTTTTTGACATGAAAAAAAAATAATAATAAGCAAACAAAATGAGACAAAATGAGTACTTTTTATTTTCCTTGATTAATTATGGACCTCTAAATTGTTAATTAATTATTCATTAAAGTATATTTTAAATAATAATAAAATAATAAAATTATACAGTAATGCTTGGACACACGATCAAACTTAACTTCTATTTAAAGTTGTATGAGTTGATTATTAATTCAAAATTAGATTTTTATTGTGTTTTATTTTCAAATTAAAAATAATTATACATTTTTTAATGTGTGAATAGAACATATCATTACAAACAACACATCATACATTCCAAGTTCCAACAATACATTGAAGTTCAAAAAAAAAAAAAAAAAAAAAAAAAAAAAGCAAAAAGTTATATACTTTGCAGGCCTCAATAATACAACCCAAGCCCGCAATCTAACTCCAAAGGTTTAGCCGAATGGAGCCCAAAACTTAACCATACACAAACCCATATAGAAGTATGTGTCAAATTTTTAAACTTTGATTTTAAAAAATGTCATTTTTACCAAAACTATTAAAATAACCTCACAAGCCTACTCCTCCAAGACCCTAATCCCTATTCATTTTAGTTCTCATTCTCCCATTTGTTATATACTAGTCTTATATATTCATTCTTTATACTCATTTAATTTATTATTTACATAATGTTAAAATATAAAATTTTATTTATTTAGACTATAATAAATACAATGGTTAAATTATATTACACTTTATATATACGGTAAATATTTTTTTTGTTAAATGTTTTACACTTTAATATCTTATTGAAAAAATATATATATATTTATTTCTCCCTTTAAAGCAGTAATTTAAATATAAAATGTGTTATTCATCGTATTGGTTTATACAGTTTTTATTACATGTTAGTTGTTTTCATTTTCTTTTTTAAGGAAAAATAAATCGGTGAAAATCATCATATAGTTTTTATTAAATGTTTTATAATTAACTTATATGTTTTGTTAATAACTTTCACAATAATCTCTTTTAGTAAATAAATATACTTTAACAATAGAATAAGAAACTAATCTAATAAATCAAATAAAATATTTATAAACAATGATATATTTTTATTTTTATTTTTATTTTTTTAGCCAATTAAAATCATGAAAGCAATTTAAAAAATTATTAATAAAATCATTTTCTTTTATTGAATTAGAATTAGAATTCAATAAGATATTAATATAACTAATCAAATTCGAGATGTTCAAAAATAATAATTTTTATCTTATTTTTTGGCCAACCAAATTGGAGTGCAATTTATAAATCATATCCTTTTAAAATTAAAATCTGAATTATCTAGATATATTTATTTAAAATAAATTTAAAAAGAAAAATAAAAAATATTTTCGAATGCCCCATATTTACATATATTATTTAAAATAATAATTTTGAAGCTAAATTATAAATTATAAGAATAATAATAAATTATTCATAATTATTAAATTATTAGTAATAATTTACATAATAATATAATGAAATAAAATATAATTAGACATAATAAGATAATAATTGTAAAAATTTAAAAATAAAAATTTAAAAATTTAAAATGCTTAATTATCTATATATATTTATCTATTAAAAAGTTAAAAAAACATCCAATTAAATTATAAAAATATTATATACATTTTTACGTTAAAATTTTTAATTGGCTAAAACTAAGATTATTTTCAAATATCTTAAATTTCACAAGGACAATATCGGAGATCTCATTATTCTCCCCATCATTCTCACTTATATATATATATATATATATATATATATATATATATATATATATATATATATATATATATATATATATATATTTCACAAGGATAATATCGAAAATCTCATTATTCCTCCCTCATTCTCACATTTATATATAGTATAAATATGCTATTTTTTTCTAATATGCAATGCGCGCTGTTTATACTTGTAATTCTCGCAATAAAATATCAATTTTTTTAATTTACAGTTAAGTTAAAATAATGTTCAATATATTAAATTTTTATAATAGTTTATAAATCTTTGTATAATAAGCATATGAAACCATTATCGATACAATAATACTAATAAATATATAGAGTTTATTCGAATAAAAAGATTTAATAATTTGGTAAATAATAAAAATTAGCAAGAATATTTGTAACCATGCACACCAAAGTATAGCCTAGTGATAAATGTATGTACGACTTGACAATAGATTCAGGTTTAAATTTCCTCTATTGTACTCGAAAAAGAATACTTTTATCCATCCAATTATTTCCCGACAAATCCTTGTATAATAATTATAGAGATAATCCATGCACTTAGTTTCTAATTTAATTATTATACTAGGTGGTCCTGAGCGTGACTGTTTAGTATTTATGTATGAGAAGCAAAATAAAGTTTTAAGCCAAAAAATTAACTAAGAACTAAAAATCATAAATAAATAATCCAAAAACAAAAAAATAATAAAGACAAAGAAATAATAACACTCACTATTTTCTCTTGTTGTTTCCAAGTTATATCAGCCAAAGTTATAAACAAAGTATCATAGAGTTTAATTAACAAAATAGCATAAATAGAGATCTTAGTACATATTACATCTATACACAACAAAATTATTACATATTTGCCTTTATTCTCTAATAAAATTACGTCTCTTTCGCATGTACTTTTTCTATACAGAATAAAATAAAAATAATATTTGAAAAATAACAATATTATCACATACCAACTTAGCTGGATACAAATTAAAACTAGGTATCAAAGAGGAAACAATATTTTTCTTTTAATAGAAAATGTAAATTAATAGGAAAAGACGGATAAATAAATTTTTATTGAAATAAGAGCATGATTTATAAGATCTGGATTACATAAAATATTATAGTCATAGCATTTATAAGCTGAAACTGAGCTATGAGAATTAAAATACACCAGCTTTGAATCTTTGCCACAGAAAAATGAATTCCACTTTTCATCTGACTTCACAGAAGACATAACAACATATCCTTCAATGCATCATCTATTTTGAACATCAATTTTTGCAGAACCCTTCCTGAAATGAATGTCATACAAAAGCAGCAGCATCATCATTTATCACTATTATTACTACTATTATTACTATTACTGCTACTATTACAATTACTGCTATTATTACTACTGTTTACAATTATAACTATTACTACTACTACTACTATTATTATTATATTGAAACTTTTAAGCACCATTATATGTATCGTAAGAATAATTAGAGAGACGAATAGGAAAATTGCATATCTATTTTCTCAGCTATGCAAGAAAGATTATTTGACGAAAAAAGAGAAAGGAAGATTGACAATTACAATTAAAAATGATAAAAAAAATTAGATAAAATTTAATTCAAAAGGGGAGATAATTGGTTGTACGTTCGGAAGTCACAAATTCCCCAACAACAATAAATTTTACCTAATTCATGCATAATTATCATTAAAGAAGAGGAGAGAAATTGGAGAGGAAACCTCATTTTCTATTCAAAAGTAATAAATTTTCTGTAAAAAATAAATACTACCTCTGTTTCTAAATATTTATTACATTTGGAATTTCACGCCTCTTAAGAAAACTATTAAATTTGCATAAGTTATAATATATTATTGAATAAAATTGATTATATTATATTTAATTTAATATATCTAAATACCAAATTTTGAGGAATTAAATTGAAGCAATAATTGCTGGTGATATACAAAGAGTAAATATGGAAAAAAAAATTTATTACTCTTTGAAACCGCAAATGTGACAAATATTTTAAAACACAATACTTTCTCAAATGTGATTAGTATTTAGAAACAGAGATACTACTAAAATGTCAGAGAGTCTCGCTCGCCTAAAAAAGCCCAATGTCAGTGATCAAAGAAATTCAATTATCTCCTTTATATATGTGTAATGATAATGAATATTATTTGATGTAGCATTCAATTATTCTTGAATCAAGTAATAATGAGTTAAAACTAAGTGTTTGTTTAATTTATTTTTGGGGTAATTGTAACCCATCCTAGTTATTGGCAGCATGGGCTATAGTAAACTAGGATAAGGTGCTTTTCAGTTTTGCATCTTTGACATACATCACATTTTTTACCCCAAAAAATTAAAGTTTAATCATACTTAATAAACTTAACTCTTACTGGCAGAACAAAAATCATATTTTTTGTGTTATTTTCTTTTTACTCACTCTCTTTTACGTGGCTTCCTTCTCATAAAATTTCAAAACAAGTGGATTAATTAATTTAGTTAGTTAAATTACAAAGAAAATTTTAGGATATTTGATTGTAGTAATTACTAATTAGAACAATTTGCATTGTTAATCACTATCTAAGTATATAATCAAAATATAATATTTCATACCTTGCAATGGCTGCATTGGGTGTTTTTCTACAGTTTTTTACTGTGCCAAATCTATTACCTTACTTAAACTCTAGGTAAAATTATTGATCAAAAAATTCAGAGATGCAAAGTTGGAAAGCTCTATTAGAGATTGTGATATCATTTTGTAATTGACAAGATATTGATACTCCTGATACGAGTGTATACTTCTCTGATATCATTAGATATTGTCGCTATAAAGACATAGTGATAGTAGAATATTATTATAGAATAGATATATTTACTGTTGCCATAGATCGTCAATCGAAGGAGTTGAATAATAAATTGAACGAGTAAGTAACAAAATGTCCCATTCTAAGTATAGCTTGGGATCCAATATATGCTTTTAAATCATTTAAAATTGATGATATTTGCACTTTAGTCGAAAAGTATTATCCTCAAGATTTTTCAAATCAAGAAAAAATTGCTCTCTAAAGTGTCAGTTGTAGCATTATGAGCTTAATGTGCCTAATCATCTAGAGTTAAAAAATTTATCTGCTATTGGTGGTTTATGCAAAGGATTGATGGAAACATGAAGTTGAAATCATACTCATTGGTTGATAAATTAATTTGAATTATTTTAATTCTTTCAACTTCAACAATAACTACTGAATAAGCTTTTTCCAACTGTGAAAATAATGAAAACAACGCTTCGTAGCAGAATGTAAAATGATTTTCGTAGAAATTCTTTAATTATAAAATTGTAAAATAATTGCTGAAAAATTTACAGTTAATAAGATCATGGATGATTTGTATTCGATGAAAGACTTTTTATGAAATAATTATTTTTGGCCTCTTAAGAAAATTTCTGACTCCGCTCGTGTTCCAAGGCTTCTCTTTCAAATCTAGAAGCAAACAAGGGCCTCTGCTTTCACTCTTTCAAAGAAAGCTTGAAGGAAGCAAAGCCAATTAAGTTCTCGAAGTGCTTATTAAAGGTAATAAATAAAATTATTTAATATTTTTATTAATAAAATTAAAAATCAATCTTTAATTCAAACGCTCCATCAACCAAATTTGAGTATAATAAGGCATTCAATAAAACTCGAATCAAAATTCAAATCTTAAAATATTTTCAATGGATGTCGAGTTCTTGTAGTGTATTGTATCAACCTTACTCCGTTATACCTATTGTTAAATTTTTTTTTTAATAGATATTTATATAACATTGCCAACTAACAAAATATGAACTGTAATTAATTAGATTAACAAAGCACCATATTACACCATTAAAATGAGATAAAATTGAATTTTAAGATTTAAAACTAATATTCCTTCTGTCTCAAAATATAAGTCGTTTAAGGTTGTTGCATAAAGACTAAGGAAACAATTAATTCTCCTAGATTATAACAAATTCAATGGTAATTTGATCAAATTATCATTTATCTCAAAATTAATAGTTATTTACGAAAATAACTCAAAATCAATAGTTATTTATGAAAATATTTATTATAACTAATCTAAATAAAGGTAAAATTGAAAAAACATCATTTATTACTTCTTAAAATACTCAAAACGATTTATATTTTGAGACAAAATAATCACTCAAAAACGACTTATATTTTGGGATAGAGTGAGTATTAAATTATCAAATTGATGAATTTGAAGATTTTAAAAAATGTCGAATAGCAGTATAAAAAAGATATGTCATTTTACTTTTATTTATTTTTCTAAAATTATTTTATATTTAAACATAGTTTATGAAATTTAAAAAATAAATATGTGCTTTCATAATTTTTAAAATATATTACATATAATTATGTAACTAATTAGTGAGTAATTGCCCCTAATCATTCCACTTGGAATTTTAGTAATAATTGCTAACAAAATGCAAAATGACACAAAAAAATATAATCATTTTAATATGTTATTATTAAAGATACAATTTTAGTGATATTACCTAACCGTTGATTAAAAAAAAAAAAAAAATCTAAATGTAGTTGTTTGAATTTGAAATCCACGATTTTTTTTATAGAATTTATCTTAAAAAAAAAAACTCTCAACGTAGTTTTTCTCTCTCAAACCTAAAACCCCTCCTTTCTTATTTCACAGGGAGCCAGCACTGTATCAACCCTTTCTATTCTTTATATTTTTTTTAAATAATCTTCAGATCTGTGTTTTTTGCTATAAATTTAGTTAGTGTTGCCTATATGATGGAATTATTATTGTCCACATCTCGAGATTTTATTCTTAAATTTAGTCATTTTGACAGTTTCTAGTTTATTGTTTATTATCACCGTTATAATGATTTTTATTTATAATATTTTGTTATTTTAGTAATTATGTTGAAAGAGATGGAGATCTTCTAGCTGACAAAAAAAGAACAAAAATGAGATGATTTTATTTCACTCATCAATCCATTACTTTTTTCTTCAAGTCATTAGATGAAGAAAGAATGAGATATTTGAACTTCAGGAGAAAAATGGTATACTTAATGCAATATTAAAGGCAAATTAGGAAAGAAAATATACTTCTTCTTTTTTTTTTTTAAAAGAAAAATAAATAAATAAATAAATATATATATATATTCTTTAATTCTTGTACAAAACCACTTTTGTCCACCACGTAAACATATCATACCCAGTACAAATTAATCAAGTATATCAAAGAGGTGAACCAAACTTTCCAAGTGTCCAAATACTGATTTAATGATATATTGATAAATTTCCAACACTATATTAATGAAGGAAAAAGACTTCAAATAAATATTTAGTCAAACCAACTCAAATGCGACGGGCAAAATAATGCGATAGGCTCTATCCAATCCAGGTGTATATCAATTATCATCTTCTTGTAACTCCACTCACTATGCATAATGCAATAACTATCACATTATGTCTATGAAAACGAACGTAGGGCCTCTCAACTCCATCATTTATGCACCTTTAAATTGCAACCTAAGTTGGTAGCTCTATTCAACCTTTACTCCTTCAGTCCGTGCGCTTCGCGAACCTCTTAATATATCGGAATATTTTGAACTTTATAAGATTTTATGTTTTTCCATTTTAATTGCAATTAAAGTTGTTATTGTTATAAAAAGTCAAAATTTTAGTAAAATTAATAAAAATATCTAAATATGGTGAAAAATTATAAAAGCTTTTAAAATTTTGGTATTATTTTGAATTGCAAAAATATCTACATAACTTTTAAAAATTAATGTTTTGAATTACAAAAATTTCAATTTAATTCCACCTTTTAAAAGTTTATTAACTTTAAATATTAAAATATCAATAAATTAAATTAGTTATTTGAATTTCAATGATAATTCTAAGAATTAAATGTCTAAATGTTATATTTTATTGGTCTGTTTTATATTATTATTATCGCGAGAATTTATATTAGGATTTAACTGCTCTATTAGATATTGATATAGATAATATATCATATAATGGAAAAATTTTAAATTTTATTCTACACTAAAAGAAAATCGTGTCTAAAAAATACAATATACAATTCAATAATAATTCTACCAATTGTAGAAATAAATATCATAAGAGAAAAAAATAAAAAAATCAAGAATAGTGTCTAAAAAATAAAATATATAATTCAACAGTAATTCTACCAATTGTAGAATTAAATAAATATTATAAGAGATAAAAAAATAAAAATCTAATAGTTGTCGATCAATATGGAGTCCCTTCTTCTGTGAGATCTTGGTACAATGATTTCTAAAACAACAGCTGAATTAAACATTCACTTAAAAGCAGAAATTTTCTGTTGAAGCTTTTTGCAGATTTAGTCGATTCATCAATGGCTTCTATTATAATAATAAGATAAATTGAATCCTTAATAAAAATCAAGAAAGAAGCAAGAAAGAAGTAAAAGAGTAACTGAATACAAAAAAAAAACAAGAAAGAAGTAAAAAAGTACGAGCACTTGAATGCAGAGAATTAAACATACATTATCCATAAATTTCCAATAAAATGTCACTCCTCTTATAGGAGAAACAAAAATGAAAAGAAGAATATTTCATTGACAATAAGGGATAAGATTAGATTTCAAAATTCAATTTAACTTAGATTTCAAAATTGAGTTAACTTAGATTTTATTTGCTTACTAAATATTAGGTTAGATTAATTTGTAAAAGAAAAAAGAAAATATTCAAAAATTTATTAAAATAATTAGAAAATTTATAAAAAAAGATAAAAAGGAAAGTTCAAATGATAGAATGCCAAGTCAGTTTTGTAGAGTTTTTTTTACTTCAGAATTTTATATATATATATGAGTCGGATATAAATAACTCGTGCTTTTAAAATTAGATTCCGTTTGTTTCCGTAAAATAACTTGCTGGAAAATAACTTACTGAAAAGTATTTTCATGAAAAACATTTTCATTGAAAAATATTTTCCAAATAACTTATTTTTCAATGTTTGATTATAATATTGAAAATTAGTTAAAAATATTAAAGTCTTTATCTCATAAGACCATAAAAATATTAATATTAATAGAAATTTTATAATTTGAAAATTTATTGTTATATATATATATATATTATGAAAGCCGCCGGTGTCCGGTAGTGGTGGACACCGGCGGCGATGCTTGGTGGTAAATAGTTACTGTTGGTAGTAACTATGATGATTAATAAATTAAAAAATATGAATTTGTAAAGTTTGCCAATATCTGAAAAATATTTTACTCTCTCGAAAATGGGAAGTTATTTTCCTTAAAAAATGACTTAATTTTCCTTTGATCAGGAAAATATTTTTCGTTGACTTGCCCAAACATAGGAAAATTGTAAAAAATAGTTTCGGCAAATTATTTTACGAAAAGAAAAAAAGCCTTAGATACATAGGAGACCTGATGGACTTCATCATTGAATTACAATTCAACTGAGTTAACTTAATTCAATAAGTTTTTTATTTTTATAATTTTTTATAAAAATGGAAAAATATAATCACAAAAGATTTATAACAAAAGAAAAAATAATAATAACAATAATAATAAAATTATTTTTCATACCATTCATTATTAAATATCAGTAAAAATAAAAAAAAAATTATACTTCAACAAAGTAATTATAGTAAGCATCATTAAATTTTGAAAGAAAGTTCAAAATGCCCTCTAAAACTTGGCTTTGATATATATTTTGGGCTAAATCATTTGAAAACTCCCAAACGTTACGGTAGTTTTAATTATACTCTAAATCTAATTTTTTTCTTCTAGTATCCTGAATTTCAATTTTAATTACATAGCACTCAAATTTCAAATCGCACTCAATTTAATGAATAAATTATTATTTGTATGGGACCCAATTTAACCTTTTCTCAAATCAGACTCCTCCCAACCACCAATGCTTATAAATAAATAAAAATTTATATTTATTTATATAAAATATTAAAATAAAAAATAATATATTCATCTTAAAAATAAAATATTTTCATTTATTTATATAATATTGATAAGTAATGATTATCTAAAAATAAAATGACACCGTAATAAATAAAATATATTTTTTTATAAGATCTAACTTAAATATAAACAAATTCCACGCTTAAAACATAGCAAAACAAAAGTCGTATAACTAATTAAAGTTTATTATTATTTTTTAAAGATAATATATTAGGATTTCATTAAAAAATTTCAAATTAATACAAATATTACAAAGAGGACATGACCCCTCTCCTGAAGAGCAGACATTTAACAAAAACTATTATAACTAAAATAATTAATATGCGCTGATCTAACAAGAAATCCTAATCAAAATTAGAATGTGAACTTGAAAAAACACAGATCTTCAAAAGTGGCTAGTTTAATAAACTCCCAAATTTTCTATACATGACTTAATTATTCATGAATTAGTTGTTTATGACGAACACATAGGATTTGAACCACTAAATCTAATAGAAGAATAAGCAGCATAGCCAGGCTCCAAAAGACAAAGATGATCGTGTAGTTGAAAATTCTCCACAAATTGCATAACTGTCCAAATAAAACCAAACAAATGGAAAAAATAAAACAAACACTCCACATAAAATGGAGAGATCATAAACTCCATACAAGATGGAGATAAAATACAAAACAATAACAGAAAATAAATAACATACATCTATGCTAGAATAGACATAGATTTATAATTTATTAACCGAAACACATAAAAACTTGCAATAAAACTAAAAATATGAGGAGGGGCTGTCACAAGAAACAAGAATCAGCATTTCCCTGTATCTACATGCTTAGTTTGAGTTTCAATGGAGAAAATGAAAGAAAATTTTAATGGTGAATGTGAGAAAGAGAGAGGGAGGGGCGGCAACTACCCGCTACTAAGTTTATTATTTTATTTGACTTTTTATGAATTTAAATTCCTAATCAATATTAGTTAGGGTGTTGTTAAACGGTGAGTTTCTGATTAAGAGAGAATATAGGTCCACCCAAAATAATATTATATTCATTAAATTGGGTACAATTTGAAATTAGATTGCTATTGTAACTAAAATTAAAATTTAGGGTATTAAAAAAGGAAGTTGGATTTAGAGTATAATTAAAATTAGCCGTAAAATTTTTTTAATGATTTAGCCATGTTTTGGCCAGATTTCACCTTTTTTGATAAAAATATGAGCACCTTGGACATAAACCTACAAATTGCCCACTTTGTTGCTTGTCCTTGCTGCATATGCCAGACGCAATCAATGTACATTTAAAAAATAATAAGTATTGTTTTTAATTAATAACTTTCTAACGGTAAAAAGGGAGAGAATTTCTCTAAATCCACTAAATTGGCAAGTTGGTCCTTGTTAACCTAAGTCTCTATAGAGCAAAACAAAGGAAGATAGGAGGATGAGTGCAAGCAGTAATTTTTCAAGCTCTTCAACATCTCGGAGAAATCATGGAAGTCGACCGCCTGGCTAGGTTTTGCGACTGCAATCTTAAGGTGCTGCAATAATCCAGAGAAGTCTATTTCAATAAAGGAAAAAAAATGAGAAAAATCCATCAATATAGAAAGACTAGGGTCAAAGTGGTGAACAACAAATCCCAACTTGCAGCTCAAAGGTTTAATGGGAGCAGTAAATGAGAACAAGGCATAATGACAATGGTGTATGTCATGCTTAGAACCTTTCTTCAAATGGATATACATACATGTGGAGTAATAGTGATTATATAACCTATACTTGGAATAGTCAAAGCATCATCTGATTTTATATTAGATGAAATGATTTCATGAGTTCTGGCAGCCACTTGAATTTGTTGTTGGCTCTTTCTAGTAGGTGAAAGCCATTGTAGTACTAAGCACTGAAGCAATTCTTCGTTGAATGGGACCCGACTTGTACGAATAACATGCAAAATAAATAGGGAAATGTCGTGTCATCTCTAGAATGGTAGTTACCTTTTTAAACTAATTGATTGATACTCTGCCTTCTTTAATCTGTCGAACGGTAACAACCCTAATATTTTGGGAGAGTTTTCCCACCAGATTTCAATTGGTAGCTGTATTGGTGGGCCATAGAGTTAAAGAGTACTCCAATTTTTTTTATACAAGCACAACTAATTTTCGTCAAAAGATTAAGAAAGTGGTTTAATTAATTTTTTTTGTCATTTTTTTCGTTATTTATCATAATATATCATTTATTTCTCCTCTGATATCAATGTATGTCTTAAATTATATTTCAATCTTCAATGAGATTTTAAATGTTTTGTTGGAATGAATGAAATACAAACAGTTGCAAAAATGAAGTTTATGCTCTAGAGAGAAATTCATTCTTTGTTCTTTATTTGGGAAAGTTATATGAAAATATGAAAATTTATGCTCATTTAACATTATCATTGCCTTTGATTATTGAAAACGCACTTTAAATATTGCACAATCTTTTAAATTTTCAGCAAAGTCCATAAAAATTCCTTTGTGGCCAACTTGAAAATTTTGTGGCTTTTTTCTATTCAAACTTCATTTTAATTAGTGTTTATATAATCTATATGAGTATATTTTTTTACAATAGAAATCTATGTAAAAAATCCATTCACCAAAATTTTTATTCACATTAAATGCTCATCTATACTTTTGTCTGCCACTATCTTGAGAATCTCTCACACTAAAATCTTCACAAAAGACTAAAATAAAGGTAAGATATACTTTTCACGTTGCCATGGTTCCTAAAGTTACCAAATTAAGTAAAATTTTTTATATAAAAAGAACACAAAATAAAAACTTTTTTATATAAAAAGACCCAAGGAAGTATATTTTATACATTTCCGTCACTTTACCTTATGTATGTATTTACCGCGCGCTGACCACGTTAGAATATGGACAATTCGTAAATTTATGTCCAAGGTGCTAAGATTTTTCGTAAAAAAGAAAAAAGATAAAATCTGGGACAAAATGTATATTGAACCAAGTTTAGGGGTATTTTGAACATGCTTCTTTAAATTTTTATAGTAACTTATCGATAAATTCGTATATAACTTAATTATTCATTTTTATTTTATTTACTATATTATGTGCAAATGTACATCTAAAATGAGTTAAGATGAAAGTGGCTGCACACAGAGATATAACCTTATGACCTGAAAACCTTTTTCCCCGATGCTCAAAAAAAAGATGAAAGTGGGTGGAACAATGCATAAATTTAAATTAATTAAATAAATAATTTTTTTTTGGAATAATAGTCAATTTACCCCTTAAATTTGGATACAATATATAATTTGCTCAAAAATTAATTATATCAATATACTCCTTGAACTTGCACTAAAAGAACAAAATTTCTAAATTTTTAAGTTTTATAGTTTTAACTAATAAAAATTACTTAAAAAACATAAAAGTTAGAAGATAAAAAATTATTTAAAAATATAATAATAATTATAAAGGTACACAGTATTTGATTTAAAGATAATTCATCAAATATTTGATTTAAAAAAATAAAATTAAAAAAAGATTTAATTATTTAAAAATATAATAGTAATTATAAACAGTATTTGATTTAAACTAATTTAACAAGTATTTGATTTAAAAAAATAAAATTGCAAAAAGATTTGATTATATTGAAATATTTGGATAGATTAATATTTTTTGATTATTTTTTAATTATATTTTATTTAGATTAAATATTTAATTACTTTTCAATCATATTTGATTTATATTAAATAATTTATTTTAAAATAAAAATTAGATATTTTATACTTTTAATGCAAATTTAATGAGTAAATTATATAAAAAATTAATTTTAGAATAAACTGTATTTTATACTAAGTTCAGGGGCCTTATTTAATATTTTTTTTTTTTAGGAAAAACAGAAGCAAAGAACCATATTTAGCCACACAAAGCGTTGCGGTCATTTATGCTTTGTTTGGAAAAAGGGGAAGTAAATTAAGGAATGGAAGTAAAATAGAGATTGAAAATTTTATTATTCATTTTCCTCCCAAAATAGATTGAAAATAAGATTAAAAGGGATGTAAAATAAATTTATTTTACATCATTCTCGATATTTTACCTTAAACCAAATAAAGAATTTTGATAATCCCAAGAATTTCTCACTCTTTATTTTACATTTACTTAAACTTTACACCCATCCAAACAAAGGATTAATGTTGAAAGATTCTAAACATATTTTAGCATTATAATAATCTCAAGTAGCATAACAGTATAATTATATTGGCTTCCACTTGCTTTTCCGCCCTCGCGTTAAATTATATAATAATAATGTCCACAATTAGGTTGTACGTACATGTGCATGTTCTCGTGCAGTATGTCTTTAATCCTCGCTGAAGTGGATGTCCTTCTCTTATATTTTATGCTCAATTTTTCTCTTCAACTGCCAAGAAATGAAATCCCCTGCCGGCTACAGAGCATAAGGTTAAATTTGGTACGGTGTATCATAATCAATCGTATGATGGAATGTAAATTATATTACACGATTGATTATATTATTTTGTTAGATTTTTTTAAACATTATAATGTAATTAAAATTACATATGTAATTTTCATTATTTAAATTGATGTAATATTCATTATATTAAATCATCTCAATTAAAACTTTATTACTATCATTTTCAAAAAAGAAAAAAAAAAAACCTCTACTACTATCACAAACGTTCCTCCACCACCACCACTACCTCAACAACTCTACCACCACCATCACCACCACTATCTCTCCACCCCTACTTTATCACTACCACCACCACTTCATTCTCTCACAACCACCACCACCATTACTATATAATAAAAATTACGTTTTAGTGTCTAATATGCAACATGGAATAAAAATTTTATTTTATTCTTTTATTTTATGATAGAAATGGAAGAATAGAATGAAAAAGCAATAAAAATATCAAAATGCCTATAATTTTATACTGTAGTTTAATTTATTCAACAAAAATATATAAAAAAATTAATTTTTAATGACTTTTACTTTTATTTTGTTATATTATATTATTTGGGGTTACCTTCTTTTAATTTTTTAGTTCAAATAAATTTATAAATCTAAATGGTTTTTAATAGCATGATACAGCAAATAGCTTTTGACTTAAATATTTCTTTTTTATCAACAATGATATGGTGGTGGTGGAGTGGTAGTTGTGGTGGTGGTAGTGTACTAATTATACTACATATTTACAAACAAACATAAAAAAGAATGGTAATTACATTTCATAAGTTTTTTCAATTACGTTACTAAACATATGAATGAAATCTTGACTACATTCCATACATTACATTTTTTATCGCATTACATCTTTAAATGCATTATATTACATTATATCAAACCAAATATACCCTAAAGGATTTTAACTCTCTTACATTTATCAAAGATCAAACTTATTTTTATTACCCTTATGAGGATCGATATTGCTTCCAACAAATACATTATTAGTATTTTATCCTCAATTTTGTTATTTTGTTATTAAAAAGGTACTAGTAAAACAAAAGAATGAATCATCAAGAAAAGGCCGATGAATATGATCATCAAGGTGATCCAGTCCGGTAGTCTATTTTTCAGCTTTTTAGAGAAAGGTAAAATGATATTTACGAAGAGTAACTCAAGTGATAAGGCAATCACGACTTATAAAAATAAGTGTGAAAAATACTTATGGTAATAGAAAAATAAAATAAAAATAAATAGCTCACTGTATATGAAAAGAAAAGCATACTAGAGCATCAAAATGAAACAAAATCTCTAACCACAAAGACTTCAACCAACAACTTGAAGAGAGATAGAGACAAGGGACAGGAGAGCTCAAGTATAAAAATACCTTGAATTTAATGGTTGTTGCAATTGCACTCTGGTTTTTTTTTTTTTTTTCGTATCCTAATTTACAAGTTTGATTGTAAATTAAGTTTAGAGTTTAGAATACAAAAGTATAAATGACATGCCCCACAAACTGATCTTAACCCAAGCTCAATTTTTTTAAACTCCAAGTCAATGTGGTATTGCATCAAGAAAAAAAAAAAACAAATTTACTATTACATCCCTATATATTAGTCAAATACATTAGTCAGGATTTTTTTTTTGTAAAATACATGATTGCATTTCTAATTATGGTACCGTCGGACACTTTAATCATTCGGTCATTTTTATGGATTTTACCGTTAAAATACTAAGAAGAGATGAAATGCCGTGATATAAACTTCATCCTCTTTCATACGGTCCAAAACCACAAAATAAATCATTTTAAAACCAAAATACTCTTTTTGCCATTTTAAACCCAAAGTAAACCAATTCATACACCCAAGTAATTTGAACAGAGAGATTGGTATAGAAAAGTGAACATGACAACTATGGTAACAACAAAAGAGCTAGTGTAAAAGAGACAAAGTAAATCAGTAACTCAAAGTCATCCAGCCAAAAATAAATATAAGCATCATCACAACCTTAAATGAACATCCACAGACACAGAAGAGAGAGGCAAATGTATATAAGTAGATATTGGTCTTGGTAAGGAATAACTCTGCAATCAGCCTTAAATAAAATACAAAGTAACGAAGTATGAGGAAGATGACGATAATGGTAGAGAGATATTAGAGCATAGTGAGGGAAAGTTCTCAAGGGTATTTTAGATTTAATGAAATAAAACTAGAATAATAGGATCAATTTAAAATTTAAAGTTTTCTTAAGTTCATTTTCAGATTTAATTGATTTTAAACTAAATAATAATAATAATAATTTATAGAAGTAAAATCTGAAAAGCTCAAAAAATGATAGAATTGTTTTTAAGGTGTAGTGTCCTTTAATGGGATGTGATACAAATATTTATAGTGTGCTTCCTATTGTAACTGAATATGTAAATTTCCAATAAAAAATTATGGTCATAAATGTTGAGCGAGAATCTTCAATATTAATTACATGATTAAATGATTATAATAACTCTTTGACCAAATGCTACCTTTATTTGAATTGATTTGAATAACACTTAATCCATTTAATTGTTTGGTATATTTTATTGATTGCTTGGATCATTCTATTGCGCATCCCATTTTATTAATTGATCGGACCATTCTATTGTTTATCCCATTCTATTAGTTGGTGGATCCATTTTATCAATTTCTCCTAATAATAATAATAATAATAATAGATTTGAAACTAAGATGCAATAATAAAAAGTGGCGAAGTATGGCATAAATAATTGTATTAGGTTCATCAATTTAGGATGGTTAGGTGATGAGAATAAGCAATTAATGAGAATTTATGTTTCCCTCATCAGCATGACCCACTAGTTTAGCATCAACAGATTGACGGCTATCCTTATTCCCCGGAATTCATATTTTAATCCGCTTTAAATTCACCGAAATTTGTAACTTTAACTTACAAAATTCTGAAATTTACGAGTGATTTTGTACATTTAAAATTGTAAATTTTAATAATATTACATACAATTTGACATTAATAACAATGAATTTTAAGATTTTTGGCTTTTATCTGTAAAATATGAACTTGATATGTACTTCTTTTGTCCCTTTTTATTTGTTTGTTGTTCTTTTTTGGAATGTCTCAAAATATTTGTAAGGTTTCTAAATTTGTATATTTAAATAATCATTTTTTCCATAATAACCTTTATAATTGTTGATTAAATGAAGATCTCTTATTAATATCTTAATGAGTTAAGGGTAGAATAGAGTAAAATAATGTTTGTTGACTAAATTCTTAATATGTGTGTTTTGTCAAACCATGCAAATAAAATAGGACGGAGGGAATAGTTAACATGATTTTTAGAATAATAATTTTCATAAATTTTAACTTTTTAATGTGTATTTAATTTATCTAATTTTGCAAGTTGAAATATTCTATAAAATAATTTTGAAAATTGAAGTATTTAACAGAAGTAGTCTTATAAGTTGAAGTGTTTGATGAGTCAAAGTAAAAGTTAAACGTGTCACTCTAAATTAAACTTTTATGTACTCCGCCCGTTTTAATCTATGAACTTTGATTAAAAAAAAAAATTTATAGTATTATGAGCTTTAAAATTAACCTGGGACACTCTAAATTTTAGTCTTTATTATAATTCTCCACATAACAATTTCAAGATTTTAGACTTTTTTTTATATGCAAAAATTGATTTGACATGTATCGATCTAATTTCACAAATTGAGGTACTCAGATGAGTCAAATAAAATATTTAATAAATCTAATTTTATAAGTTGAAATATTAAATAGGTCAAAAAAATTAAAAGTACCATAAAATTAAAAATGAATTTATATATCGAGCTATCCTCATTCTACGAACTAAAATTCAAGTTCATGTGATGTCACTACGCGCTTTTCTTTGGTAGAGTAATGTTCCTTCTATCGATGTATCTATCAATGGCTCAATATGTAAATTCATTTCTGTACATTTTATAAAAAATTCTTATAATCCGCAGTTTATAATTTGACCTATTGAATAGGTCAACTTATAATATTGAACATTTTAAACACTTTATTTGACTCAATGAATGTTTCATTTTATAAAATTAGATCGAATTAAACATTTTATTGAATAATTAAAACAATGTAAAAATTATTGTTTCAAAAGTTATATTAACTATATATTAAATCAATATTTTGCTATGTCTCACTATTTTCAACGTGAGAAGGTATGAGATTATAAAAAGCGAAGTTTAAAGTGTTGTAACGTAGATTCAAAATTTAAGGTAAACAAAATTTTTTTTTTTATCAAAGTTGATATGTTAAATTATATATTCGTCTATCTATCAATCTATCTAGGGGTGTGCATGGGACTGTGGGAATTAATCCTGATCCACTTTCGAAAATTATCCCGAATTTTTCATCCTGAGAAAAAACTGATATTAATTTAATAGTCTCATCTGAATCCTGTCTTAAAAGTATTTATGGATGAGACCAATTCTTTGATTAAAATCAATCTCTATAGATCCAAGTTTTGTCACATCTCGTCCTATTCCCGAAAATTGGATATTTCCTTCCATTTTTTTAAAATTCTAGTTGCCTTTTTTTTATGAATTTTGAATTATGTCCCTAAAATTAATTTTATCTTTTTTTTTTATTTTGGTGTTTTTATGATTCTACTTAACTAATAATAATATGAAAAAATAATATGCATTTGTTAAATATAAAATAAATCAAGTAATTAAACATATTTTTCAATATAGATTTTTCCTCTATTATTTCATAGTATGTGTTAAATAAATTTTTTTGAATAAATTTTTTTCTAATAAATAAAAAATGGAAAGATTAATCAATACAAGAGAAAATATTAATTTCAATTAATCTAATTATTCGATTATTGATTCTACTTAATGTTACCATTATTACGTAAGTATCAATTTAAATCAGCTTAAAAGACAAGAGTGACAAAAACAATGACGAGATAAAAATCATAAAATGCATATAAAGTTAAATGATATATAATTTTGCATATTTTATTTTATTATATTTAACGCTTTTATTATTTGAAAAATAAATACTTAAAAATCTTTTATTATAATTTTAGCAGTAGATCATCAATGATTAAATTAATTATTTGATTTATTTATTTTAACTCAAACTTATATAAATGAATTTTGTTTGATTGTAATTTATAAATATGGTAATTTTTTTATCTTTTTTTGATGAAAAATAATTCAATGAGGATATGGAAAATCCTGATTGATTACCGATCCGACTCATTCCGTCCCGTCCAAGAAATAGTATGGAACGGGACGTGACTATTATATGCTTCTTCAGATCCTTTTATACATCATATATGACATTCATGATTATATTGACATATATTTGCATGGGAATGTACTCATCTACATGGTTTTTTGAAGTATTTTTTAAAATCTCTGTGTTCTCATTCCGTCATAACTTGTAGCCCTTTCGTACAATTTTTCTGTTTATCAAGTAAAAAGTTTATTAATGACTATCAAGCCTCAACAAATAAAAATAAGAACCAAATATATTTTTATAAATTTTTACATTAAACCATTTATTTGGTTTTGTTCCTGGGAAGTGGGTATTTATTTTTTACATTGAATCATTCATTTGATTTTACTATCATTTATTTAATTTATAAAAAAATTATCTTTAAGAAATATCCATCTCAATAAAAAATAGAAGAGAAAAAAAAATATATATAACTAAGTATTTTAAATATTGATAATATTCATTAACAACAATACAAAAATTTATAATATGAAGCATTTTTAACTAATGTCACAGTTATTTACAAATTGCACAACATTAAAAATATTCCCAACATGAATAATAATTATAGCTAGTGATAACCTTTGAAATGTAATATATATCAATATCTATATTTAAAATTTTCAATTTTCCTATATTTCTTTAAATTTGATATATAAATATATATCAATTAAAATAATTACTTTATAGCTTTTAAAGTTCTAATCTTGCTTTCCCTAACAAATGAAATAAATCGACTTATATATTCATCCATGTAAATAGACTAAACCCACTTTTAAAAATTAATACTTAGCAACAAAAATTAAAATTTTTAAAGCATAATTTAATTTTTAATTTTTTAAAACTCTGACAATTTTGAATTATTTATTTATTTTATTAATATTTTTTATTGGATTAAATGTTTTTCTCAAATACAATAAAATAATTCGTGTAGCGTACTAAATTTCACTTGGTTTTTTAATTAACTGAGATATTTTTAGTAAATTATCTATATAAAATTATAATTTTATTTCTATTCTTATGTAGCGTAGTGCAAAATGATCTCACTTTAGTTTTTAGATATTATGGTCAAAATTTTGGATTTTTTAAATTTTAAATTCAAATATTAATTTTAATATTTGACTTAAATTTCAATTTACAAAGAATGAAGCGAAAATTGTAATAGTAATTTTTCTTACTAAAGAATAAAATTGATATATATAAAATTGATATACAAATATATATCATATACATAACTTTATATATTTATTTTGAAGTCATTTATAATTTTATATTTAATCCATATTTTAAAATTTTGAATTTGTTTTTATTGTTAGTCATAATAATCCTGATTTATTATGGTCTCTTTATCATAATTTCAATTGATAGTCTAAAATTGTACACTTGAGTGGACGAATCTGATAAAAAGATAAACTCTTAATTAAAATTTTAATTGGTCATTTTTAAAAGATCCATTTATTTATAAATTTATTTGGTGTTTATAACTTTTTCATCTTTTCTTATGCACTATTTTCATATTCTTTTATGTACTTTCAAGTTTGCTAATACTTATATTTTTTAATTAAATATATTAATAATTTTTAAACAGTATTGAATATAAGTGTAGATATTAATATTTCCTACCTGATAGGACTTCTGATAGGATATAGGCATCAGGGATAAAGATAGGGTTTGGGACGAACATTTGAACAAGATTAAGCAAGCTCAAGAAGACAACGGACAAAATCAGTAAGAAAATGAAGAACGAATGAAAGTAGCAGAGATATTTTGATTCTCTGCTGTATCTGGAAATTGTAATTCTCATTATTATGAAAATATCTATTTACAAGAGAGTATATATGATCTGGTGTACAAGTAACTAACTATGGGTTTGGCTAAGTATAATGGGTTGCGATGATTATTAGATAATGGTGCTGTGATATTTAATATGTGCAGGTTGTGACTTAAATAATATCTCCTATACCCCCTCCTCAAGCTGGTGTTGGGGAGAAGTCAACCAACCCAAGCTTGGAAGAAAATGACTGAAATGTGGTTGTGGACAGGGGTTTAGTGAACACATCTGCAAGTTGTAAGGTTGAAGGTAGGTAAGGTGTGCTAATGAAGCCTAAGAGAAGCTGGGATCGGACAACATGACAATCAATGTCAATGTGTTTTGTTCTTTCATGAAAAACTGGGTTTGCAGCTATGTGAATTGCTGCTTTGTTGTCACAATGAAGTGGTATTGGTTTTGGAATTTCAATGTGGAAATCAGAGAGAAGGGAATGTAGCCATTTTATCTCACAAACTGTTGTAGCCATGGACCTATACTCGGATTCTGCAGAGGACCTGCTTACTGTGTTCTGTTTCTTTGATTTCCATGACACCAAAGCAGTGCCTAGGAAAATACAGTATCCTGTGGTAGATTTTCTAGTATCAGTACATGATGCCCAGTCTGCATCAGAAAAAGCTCTTAGCGTCATGTCATTTTGTGATGGGAGGAAGACTCCTTTATAACTGGTGCCCTTCAAATACTTGACCACTGTCAATGCAGCCTTAAGGTGTTGTTGATTAGGTGTTTGCATGAACTGACTTAGCTGCTGGACAGCAAAGCTAATGTCAGGTCTGGTAAGTGATAAATACAGAAGTCTGCCAACAAGTCTCCTGAAAACATCTGGAGTTTGGAGAGGAGAGCCCATGTCTAAACTGAGCTTTAGTCCCTGAATGAAAGGATTGGAGCTTGTTTTTGCATTCTGCAATCCAGAATCTTTGATGATATCTATGATGAACTTGTGTTGAGTGAGAAGAATTCCTTCATTTGATCTGGCAATTTCAATACCTAGAAAATATTTGGCATATCCCAGGTCTTTTATAGTAAATTTATGATGAAGATAGTCTTTGAGGTCTTGAATTAGCTCCTCGGATGGTCCTGTTATAATACAATCATCAACATAAACCAAAATAGCAAGAAAAGAATCTCCTTTGCCCTTTGTGAACATGCAGTTGTCAAACATGGACTGTTGAAAACCTGCAGAAATTAAGCTTGCAGAAAGTTTCTTATTCCATTGTCTCCCTACCTGCTTCAATCCATAGAGAGATCTCTGTAATTTACATACTTGACCTTTGTGAGCTTTATCATAACCTGGTGGTACTTGCATGTATATAGTTTCATCAATGGACCCATGCAAGTAGGCATTGTTGATGTCCAGTTGATGAACAGGCCAAGCTTTAGCTGCTGCCACAGTTAAAAACACTCTTACAGTTACTAACTTTGCCACAAGAGAGAAGGTCTGGTTGTAATCTAGACCCAGCAACTGGCTGTAACCCTTTGCCACAAGTCTGGCCTTGTATCTATCAATGCTTCCATCTGGTTTATACTTTATCCTGTATATCCACTTACACCCCACAGATTTTACATTAGGGGGTAAATCAGTTAGTATCCATGTATTGTTGTTTTCAAGAGCAGTTAACTCTTCATGCATGGCATCTACCCAATTTTTATCATTTTTAGCTTGATTGTAAGTGCTAGGTTCCTGGACTTTAGACACATGTGCAACAAAGTTTTGGTGTGCGAGTGTGAAATGAATAGAAGCTAGTGTGTGAGTGGAGGAGATATGAGAAACCACAAAGTCTTGTAACCAAGTTGGTGTATGTTTGGTTCTTATTCTTAAAGCAGGAGCCTGTATTTGATCCGCTGATAATGATTCAAGAATGTTTGGTTGTATATTAGCTGGTTTAGTAGAATTGGGTTATGATGTACCTTGTGGAGACAAATTAGGTGTTCTATGAGCTGAAGATGAGGGAGCTGTATCATTTTCTGTGATTGGTGGGGAAGGAAGATGTATTTGTGAAGTATTTCTGGGTGAATCTTGCTGAGAAACATCAAATGTTGTTGTGGGAAATGAAATTCAGGATAGATATGCATCAGAAATGCAAGCTGGTAGTGTAAAATTTGTTATGGTTTCAGGTGTTTTGTGGTGAAAAGGGAAAGTGGTTTCAATAAAGATCACATATCTGGAATGGAATAAAGTTTTGGTACTGAGATTGTACAATTTATACCCTTTATGCTGTTGAGAATAACCAAGGAACACACAAGGATGTCCTCGGGGCTCTAACTTCAGTTTGTGTGGCAGTGTATTAGTTGAGTAACATAAACATCCAATTACTCTGAAGTGAGAATAATCTGGAGGTTTATTATATAATCTTTCATAAGGTGTTTGCCATTTGAGATTTTAAGAAGGAATTCTATTGGATATGTAGGTTGCAGATAACAAGGTTTCAAACCAGAATTGGGTTGGAAATTTGGCTTGGTGAAATATAGCTCTAGCAATATTTATTAAGGTTCTGTGTTTCCTTTCCACTACTCCATTCTGTTGAGGAGTATATACACAAGTTCTTTGATGAATAATGCCTTTTTTAAGGAAAAACTTCTGACATTCAAAATTTATGAATTCTGAGCCATTAGCAGATCTGAAGATCTTGATATTTTGTTGGAATTGGGTAAGAATTAACTGGTAAAAGGATTTCAAGGCAGATGGTACTTGAATCTTGGTTGTTAGCATGTAAGTCCAGCAGTATCTGCTGTAATCATCCACCAAGGTCAACATACACACTGCATTTGTAACAGATTTAACACTATGTATAATCTCAAAAGGTTTTAAGGTAGAAATTTGACTAGTGAAAAAAAGGTAATCTGGTTTGTTTAGCAATAGGGCAAACAGGACATGCCATATCCACAAAATCACTGTCATGTACATCATTCACATGTTTCAATCTCTTATTTGAGATATGACCTAATCTAGCATGCCATAACATTGCTAGATGTTTATTATGACTATTACATTGAGCTGTCATATTGTTTCCCTTATTTTGAATGAAAGAGTGTTTTGTCATGTAGTATAGATCTTCATATACTTTTCCCACTGCCAATAATTCCTTAGTATGTAAATCCTAGAATAAGCAGTATTCAGTAAATGAGTGCACAGACAAATGACATGTTTTGGTGCGTAAGTTTACTGAAATGAGGTTGCATCTGAAGGAAGGCACATACAACACATTCTATAGAGTGATTCTATTGTTCAATTTAACATTTCCAATGTGAGTGACCTATCTGGTAGAGTTGTCAGGTAGTCTAATGGTTTTGGGAGGGTTTAGTTTATGTACAAGGTCCAAGAATGATAGATTAGCAGTGATATGGTCTGTTGCACCTAAGTCTATTATCCAGTTACTTTTGCAGTTAAAATCAATGCTATAAATGACAGAATTGAGTAAGGTACCTGCAAAATGAACACTCCTGATGTCGGCATCAACTTGCTCCATCTGATAATCAATTTGCTGCTACAGAGGTGTGGACTGCTGCTGCAGAGGTGTATCATCCATCTGAACTGCATTCACCGTGTTTGTTCCAGTCATGTTGACTCCTCTCTTCTTTTGTAACTCAATGAACCAGTCTGGATATCCATGGATTTTGAAGCAGTTGTCTATGGTATGGCCATTCATTTTGCATTTGGGGCAATACTTGTCTTTCTTGTCTTCCTTTCTATTGTAATATGGTTTCTTGTTACCAGTTGCACCTGAATTGTTGTAATTGTTGTTGTAGTTACTTCTAGCTAATAATACTGTTGAAGTTTCACTGGATTCCACATTCAATGTATTTACCTCTCTTTGCTTCTCAACACTCAAAATCATGGAATAAGCTTTATTGATTGAAGGAAATGTATCCATTAAAAGGATCTGATTCTTTACATTGTCATATTCATCACCTAGTCCCATTAGAAACTGCATTAACCTTCTATTGTTGTCTATTTTGTAATTGCATTTGTTTGACCACAACATGGAGGCAAAGGTGCCAAACATAGTAATTCATCCCATTTTCTTTTGAGATTTGTATAAAAACTTGTTACAGACTCATTTCCTTACTTGTAACTTGCAATTTCTCTCTCAATCTTATATATCATCGGGCCATACACTCTCCATACCTCTGTTTTAGCTCATCCCAAAGTATTTTTGCAGTTTTGCAAAATACAAAGGCATCTGATATCTCCTTGGATACATGATTAATGATCCACGAAGCTACCATGCTATCTGCTTGTAACCACCTCTCATATTCCTCTGACTGTGAATCAGGTTGAGCTATGGTTCCATTAATAAACCCTAGCTTGTTCTTCGCCCTGAGAGCTACCATTACAGATCTGCTCCATGAGAGATAATTCTCTGGTCCTTTTAATGAAGAATTCACCAACTGAAATCCAAGAGATTTTGAGTTATTCACATGTAAAGGATCATTATCATGATTTTTGCTAGTAACTGCAGCGATAAGCCTTGCCACATCTTCTGGAGTCATCATCTTGATGTTCAACCAGATCTAAAACAAATTTTACTCTTGAATTGCAGAAATCCAAGAAACAGATCAGTTAACCTGCTCTGATACCATGAACAGGATTAAGCAAGCTTAAGAAGACAACGGACAAAATCAGTAAGAAAATGAAGAACGAATGAAAGTAGCAGAGATATTTTGATTCTCTGCTGTATCTGGAAACTGTAATTCTCATTATTATGAAAATATCTATTTCCAAGAGAGTATATATGATCTGGTGTACAAGTAACTAATTATAGGTTTGGCCAAGTATACTGGGCTGTGATGATTATTAGACAATGGTGCTGTGATATTTAATATGTGCAGGCTATGACTTAAATAATATCTCCTATAACATTGCACTATCGGATCCGAACTCAACCATTGTCATTTCTACACAAATGTTTATCGTTTTGAAATATAAAGGAATAATTGAATAATGTTTTTAAAAAAATTTATCCTTATTTGTATTAAATTTTAAAGAAAATTAAATTAATAAATACTTAAAGAAAATTTAAAAATTAATTATTTTCTTTATCATCATAATTAATTTGAAAAAGAAAAGTCAACCACTTGCTTTTATTTATTCTGAAAATGATAAATACAGTGAATGGTTAACCGCCAAAGGACGTAGGATTTGATTATGAATCATAATGGCCATGTGCTATTGTCAACCAACTGTTGGCTATACATTGATTTACACCCAGGTTAGTCTTATTCCGAATGCGTAGTCATCTCATGGATAGGGATGTGCACATCACTAAATGCTTTCCCATGTGCCTTACTTAATGCTCAAACCCTTTAACCATTATATTCACTGGGTTTGTAAACCAAATCAATTGCCAAAATTGAAAATTGAAAATGCTTTCTTTGAAATAAAAGGAGCTTAGAAATCGAATCAAATCAAATCAATTTGTTCAGTTCGATTTTACTAAAAAATTGAGTATTTTGTTATAATTGCTCCAAAGATTAAAAACTAAAGTCAGAATCGAAAATAATTTGGTTTGAATTTCGGTTTCAATTTTTTTTCAAAGTTTGTTTATGTTTTATTACACTACCTCCGTTCCATAATAATTGTCATATTGAAGAAAATATTTTGTTCTATTGACACTTTATGGTTTCAAGGAGTAATAAATATTTTTTTTTTCACGTTTACTCTTTGTGTATGACCAATAATTATTACTTCAATTTAATAGTTTTTTAAAAAATTAGTATTAAATTAAGAGTAATATAGTCAATTTACTTAATAATTTATTGTAATTTAAATAAATTTAATGGCTTTCTTAAAGGACGTGAAATTTCAAATGTGAAAAGTATTATGGAACAGAGGTAGTATATAAATACAATATTAATTGATCCTTAAAAAAATACAATAAATTGAAAAAAAAAATTATTATATGTGTGTATGTGTTTACACTATATTTTTACTTTTAGAGCCCTTTAATCAAATTAATTCTCTATATCTTTTACGGAAGATAAAAAGACCAATCAGACTACACCTGATTGGTCATATTAACTATCTCTTTGTTGTATCTCATTTTAAGTGTCTGTTTAAGAATTTAATAATATCTTAATTCTTTTTAAATTTTTTCATATTTATTAGGTACATTAATGGAGAGTTGTAAATTTTAAGAAAGGGTAAATTAGTCATTTTAGCATGTAATTTTAAAAAATAAAAATTTTCTATCACTTTTTTAATTCTTATGAAAAATAAGATGTGACTCTTAAAGTGAAATAGAGTAACTATTTTAATTGAGGGGCAACTTTTTTTATTCTTTGGGAAGCTTGATAGGCCGAAATAACACTACGAACTCGAGTTCTCTCACTCTTCACATAAGTGAAAAGACTAATTAGACCATACATGATTGACAAATAACAATTTAACAAATGTCAGAAATTAAGAGTTTAATATTAACAAAATGCCAAAAAATTTTAAAATTAAGAGAATGTCATTTTTGGTAAAAAATAAAACAATAAATCCCAAAATAACCTTAATGAATCCATGTCACACCCAAATAAACACACACAAATGATGTCAATCAAGTAACAAAATAAAGAAGTAGAAAAGAAGAAAATCAAAGTAACAAAACAAAAATAAAACGAAAGAAAAACAAAAACAACCAAAGAACAAAGTAACAAAACGAAAAACGAAAAACGAAGTAGCAAAATGAAAAACGAAAAACTAAACAAACAGAAAAACTAGGTATATTTAGAAAATAAATAGTGGTTCCGTCTGCCTAATTGAAGAAATAAACATCTGAAAAGGTTTTTTGATTCAACAGTAAATATGTTATATATACATTTATATATACTGAATATATATATGTGTACACACCAATTAACACATTAACTCAAACAAAGTAAAAACAGTATGTTTATATATGTATCTATTTAAAATTAAAAGAAAAATCACAGAAAATAATCAAACATAATACCTCAAAATGTAGAAAATTCATAAAATAATCAACAAAATAACACATATGAAACCTAAAAATCTACTGAAACTTGGAATCACAACCAACACCAACGAAGAAGAAGGCAAGAATTCGAAAAAAAATGGAGTAAAATAGCTCAAGAAGAACAAAATCAAAAACAGTGAAAAAATGAATCAAAACGAAATCGAGAAGAACAAAAACAAATTTGTAAAATAATAGAAAGAAGAAGAGAAAGAAACTGGCTGTAAATCCAAAAACGAAATCTTAGAAGAGCATAAAGAATAAAAAAAAAAAAAATCGGGATCAAATAAAAAAACAGCGAAGAACAAAATCAAAAACGAAGTCGAGAAGCATATAAAGTGTAGGGAGCAGGGATTTACGTAGCAAAAGTAACCCAGAAGCGAAACCAGCACAAAGGTAAACAAAAAATGCAACAAATAAACTGATCTTCTTTCCTATTAATCTTAAAGTGTTCCTACAGTCTTCTATTCTATGTACTTAGAATGTATTCAGGAACCAAAGTTTTCTGTATGGGCGGTAGGCTAAAATGTGGGGTACTAAGGTTTCTGTGTATACTTATTTTTTAAATCCCCTATTCGATAGGAAGATTATAGCTTAAAATCCATATTCACCTCTTATCCGCATGCGTGGGAAGCGAATGATAAAATTTATCGCTCTATTACCCGAGCGGTTTAGAATTTAAAATTATTAACAAATTATCCTTTCTAATTAAAATAATAATAAATAAAATTTAAATTAAAATAATCTATTAATAGATTTAAAAACCCATGTAACTCTAAACAATCAAGGCATAACAGGACCGTAGAAATAAATTAAATAAGGCTACAAATTATAATAAGAATGTATACAAGACCAGTATATTTTTATTAGAATTAATCATAAATTATTCCACTACAAATATATGATTGAATTCCTTATTAATTTTAAATTTCCACAACATAATAATTTATATCCCCATGTTAAGATTACGAATGCATGTCAAATAAAATAAATTACCGACAATTTATTTAAATGACAATTTTAATATTTAAGATTATCACTTAATTTATTTCATATGTGAGATACAAAATCCACCTGCAGGGTTTACATAATGAAACCTTATAAATTTACTTAAAAGACATCATCATTCTCTATATCGAGACATAAATTCTATCATTAGTTAATATTTCACAAATGCATATTGCCTTTGCCCAATTCACCTGAGTTATATTGTCCCAACAAATGAAACTCACTTTCTAATAAATCAAAGCATAAGATGATGTACATTTCCTCATAATAATTAAATCAAGATTAAGAAAATAAATATTATTTCTAATGTGCTAGAGAATCTGTATTTAATAGTCAGTATAAAATAATCATCTCTACTTTGTCCAGTTTAATACATACAAAATGTATTAACACAATTAGTATTAAATATGCTGAAAAACTATTCATTTAATGCAGATCTCTAATTAAATACCATTAAATAATTGTTTAAAGAAAAGCATCCAGATTCTATACTATCACATTTGCACGGTGAATAGCATATATCCATCAGAAAGAATGGAATCGACTGTAAATCTAAAAATGAAATTGCACAAGAACAGAAAGAAAAGAAACAAGAAACAACACTGAAAAACAAACCATAGGTTAATTAGGTCCAAACAGAAAATAAAGGGTAATTAGATGCATCAATAATAAAATTAATATTATCCCAGAAATAGTTTCAATCGAAGTGACGTTTTTAAACTAAAGTTTAAAAATCTAACGTATACTTTAAACTAAAGTTTAAAAATCTAACGTATACTTCAATTTCTCTTTAATCAAATTTATTGGTTTATTGTTGTGAGCCCATTTATCGAAAAGCTAAATTAAATTAGATAGTTATTAATTATTTATTTATTTTAATTAAACAAAAATAAAAGACATCATCTGAAAAGTAAGTATGACCACGGTTTCAGAACTGTCGGTTTCGATTTCAAAACCGCTGGCTCCGGTTATAAAAAAAATGAAATCAGAACTAAACCGCTTTTAGACGGTTATGAAATTGTCGGTTTTAGTTTTTTTTTCGATTTTAAACCTAAATTAAATAATATATTTTAAACTTTTAAAATATTTTTAAAAGATATGTAGCTTGAATTAATAATAATAATAAATATTACTATTGAAAAAATTAAATCAATTTAATAAAAATTCTTAAAAATTACTTTAAAAAACTATAATAAACTCAAAAAAAATAAGTTGAGAGTTTTTTCACGGTTTCAAACCGGAATCACCGATTTCGGTTTTAAAAAATAAAGAATCAAAACCATATCTTAAGTTCACAATTTCAATTACAGTTTTAAAACCAAAACCGTTGAAATAGTTTAATACCAGTTTTGACCGGTTTGATTTTCGATTTAAAACCAAACCATGATGATCCGTGCGAGAGAGAGAGAGAGAGAGAGAGAGAGTTACAGCCAATGGCTACTTGTTAGATTGACTCAAGAAGGAAGTGTTGCATTCGTCAACCATATTCAGAACGTATAATAATGTAAATTTGGTGTACTTTCAACCGTCTTAAAAAATATGTTGTAATAAAGTAAATGATCCATAACCTTTCATGAAAGCTATAACAGGAAAAGTTGCGGACACAGATAAAAACCTCCTAGCAACCCAAAAATTTTTACAATCAAACAATACTATACCTCAATTCAATTCAATTTGCAATTTATTTTTCAAAGCCCTACTCTTTACATTTCAAGTTATTTACTTTACTGCATTTGTCAATACAAAGCACATTCATGCATTTTTATTTTTTAACTATGTTTAACTGAATATAATGCAACGTAACCTAATAAATGATGTAATGGTATGAATGTATAAAATAAAATATAATTAACATTTTATTACTATGTTTAGTTATGAAATTGAAAATAATTTATGAAATATAATCATCATTCTGTTTTTATTATATTTGTTTGTAAATATATAATGTAATTAGCACACAACTACTATCAACAATAACACCACTATCACCATCGCAACCATAATCACCACTCTACCACCACCACTCCACCACGTCCAAACATCTCAATCAATTATGTGATGTAATCTTCGTTGTATCACATAGTTTTTTACATTGAATATAATATTTCTCTTAATTAATATTACAATAACGATTAATTTAATATTTCTCTTAATTAATATTATGTTATGATAATTAGATTAGGAATTTTATAGAGAAAAATTAATATATGAGTCTATATATTATGCATAAAAATTAATATATGAGTGTCATTCTCATAAGTACGTTTAACGAGTAATAACATGCAACACATGTTCTTAAATGCTAGTATACATAGGGATGAAAATTTTACGCAATCCGATCTGACTCGATTTTAGTAGTTCAGGTAGTGAATAAATGGCTTCAGAATAAATTCGGATAGTATGTTTACTATCCATAATGGATTGAGGTCAGGTTTGGGTTTAATGACACAGGTGCTCACTACCCGTTACTCATTTAATTAATGTTTTAAAATTTTTAAATAATTATTTTTCTCAAAAGAGAAAATATGTATACATCTTTCTAATGATAATTAATTCTATAGTTATATTTAATATTTTATTGAACATTATATTTTTATTATGTCATAATATATTTTTATAATTTTTTGTTATTTTTTATTTTCAAAAAAATAATAATAATTTTAATATTAAACGAGTTCAGATATTTAAAAGGGTAATTACATCAGATTTAAATAATAAAAGAGAATTTCTAAACAGCTTCGGAAAGATTTAAGTACTTAATTTGTAATTGACTTTGGGTTCAAATTTGAGTAGTGAATATTAAGCGGATACCTGATTGTTGTCATCCTTAAATATGTGTGTATATATTATTAACCTAGAAATGCTAGAACTATAAAAATATTTTTATTTATAAAAATACAAAATAAAAGACCCACTTTCAAAAATATATATATACAAAGCACCAATTTTAATAATTTATTTTACCAATTATTTTACAACCATGATTTAAGGTGTATAAAATTTAGAAGTATGAAGGTTAAAGAATAATTATACTTAGACGATTTACAACCTTCTTTTTTTTTTTTTTTTTGCTGATAGCTTAGCAAGGAAAAGTGTGGATTCAGGATCATCGATGCTAGCTTGGATTTAATTTTTTATATGGTGTTTTTTTTTTTTTTTTTTTTTTTTTGAAAAATTTTGGATTTTAGTTTTGCAAGCTGTTACTTCTGCTGCTGCTGTTTCGGTTTTTGGGTTGGTTGAGGTACTGCAGTCTCAAGGTTAGAATGGAAAAGGATAGCTTTTAAGTTCTTGGCTTAGAGAATTTTTTTTCTACTTTTCTGTTTTTGCTTTGTATTGGAAGTATTTCAGTCAAGTTTTTTTCACTTATCAAATCTGGTTAGCCTTTTTAAATTTTTTTTTTTTTTTCTGTAACATTGGGTTGGATTTATGAAAGGGACTATGATGTAAGGGTAGTTATAGATTTGATAAATTTTTTCCTGACATTTAATAATAAAATAAAATTAATATTGCTAATAAAAAAATTCTTTGAGATTATTTTATATTTAACAATTAATTAAACAGTTCTACTTTAATCCACCGTCTAAACAGTTAATCACTAATAATTAATATATAATAACTAAAAGCTAGTAAAACAATTGACAGCTACTGGAACAACTTCTAACTACCATAACAATTAATATTATCACACGATACCTTATTGATTACATTTTACCCTCAAATTATCATTATTATTATTATTTGTGTTTTTCCTACTCCACTCTAAAGATTGTCCAAAAACAATTTTTACCATAGTATGTAACATTTTGACTAGAGTCAAAATAATCTCTCCATTAATTACGCTATTCAGTAACATACTATCTACAACAAAATTTAGAAGTTGAGAAAATATTTTATGAAACATTATTTCTGTTAACATTTAATATTTGACAATAATTAAAATTGAACTTTTTAAAATTATTTTACTTTTAACAGTTAATCAAAAAAAAAATTTTAACAACACTTTTGTTAGAAACTAATATATATAAATAATAACACTAACAGCTACTAAAATAAATTATAACTGCTATAATAATTAACAGTTAATACCTAATTAATATTGTCCATGATCTTAATCAATATATTAAGCATTACGATATGGAGAGGATTTCACATAAAATTAAATTATTTAACTGATTGCATGTTAATAAAAACAATGATATTTCTCAAGCTAAGAACTTTGAAAAATGAGGAACAACACTTAAACATTTAGGGTTTATTTAGAAAAATTAATTATTTTGATAGTTATTAGTTGTTATAGTAGCGTGTAGCTATTTGAATAACAATTAATTATTTAGGTAATTTTCATAAAATGCTAAAAGTTAAAGAATACACGGATTAATATTTTATAAAGCGCAATTATAACATTTAAAATCTAGTTAAAACGCTATATTGTCGAAAGTTATAAAAAATAACATATCGTGTTGTTGCCGGGCTCTAATATTAACATTAATAAATAAAACCTCTTCCAAATATAAATTGAATAATAATATTAATACATATCAAAGTTTTTTTTTTTTAACTCATATGTAATTGATAGTTTTTTTTTTTTTTTACTGGATGCTACTTTTTAATAAAAGGCTAAATAGAAAGAAAAAAAAACATTATGAGTTACATAGATAGAGACAACTTGGATCAGGTACATGTAAGTCACGTAATATTTAATTATTTAATTATTACTCGTCTCAACAAACTCCAACTTGGATCGATTTAATATCGACAGATGATTAAAATTTGCTGGCATATGGACCAGATGACTTTTCTTCATCAGTTTTGTCTATCTCCGTTAGACACTGTCTTGCTGACATTCATGACTCAGACAATTCGAACTGTTGACACCAACTTCAGACAAAGTCATTTGATTTGCAATGTGAGATGGCATATTATTTAATGTAAAGTTCAATGTAAGTTCTCTTTCCTATCAACAGTCTCTTACCAGAATTCCTCTAAAAATTAAAATAAACTTTGAAAGAATTAAAATGTGAAAATTAAATAATAATAATAATAATGATGATGATGAAATTAACACATGAGCTTCTTTATTTCTCTAAAAATTAACTATGTGGTTTGTAAATTAAAATTTTATTAGCTCTTCAGTTTTCCGTCCAAAATTGGATCAAAGTGTTAATAAAAATCATTAAAGAAGGAAAAAAAGTGTTTAAAATTAAGATTTTCATATTTAGTCTGACTATAACTTAGGAACCAATTTCTTAATAAATTGACAATTAAAAGAAACTATTTTGAATGGATCCGAAGATAGAATACCGTTGGAGCCTAAAGCGCCATGGCCACCCCAGCCTCCAACATTTCATTTAATGATTAATTAATTATATTTATTAAATTTTGCTATATTATTTTTTTTTTTTTTTGTTTAATCCTATTATTGGTCATACCAGACCAGAGCCTCTGGCTACGTCCTCGATGGAAGGATCAGGGTATTAACAAAATCATAGCTTAGAACTTTATAGTTATTTTTTAAAAATAAGGATTTTCATGTATTAATTTGACTATAATTTACGAATCAATTTTTTTTCTCTCTAATAATAATAAAAAAAGAAAATACAGTTGAAACCCATAACTCTTCCTCAAGGTATATATGGAATAGGTAAGGGGTCGTTGAAACTATTAACACCTCTTCACCGACGACCATTTATTGCTCTATCTACTGTTTAACCCTTCCGAATCTTTACCTGTCATCGACCTATAAAAGTTTCATGCATTTGCTTCCATTTCTGCATCTGTTCTCTGTGTTCTTCTTTTGTTCTCAACTTATAATTAGCTTGGCAAGATAATAATATAATACTTCTGCATTAATTGTATATATTCTAGAATTTTGAAGAAGGAGAAGTGTGAGATTGTTGAAGAAAATGAGTATTTTTTCATCGGTTACAGGAAGGCCTGGTCCTAGTGGATTTGGATCAGCTTCTACAGCTGAACAGGTTACTCAAGGGATTGATGCTTCCAATCTTACTGCTATTGTTACTGGTATTTTATTTTGTATTTTCTTGAATTATTATTAGTGTACTGGCAATTAATATAATGAATCTTTTAAAGTTTTTTTCTTTTTTTTTTTTTTAGTATTTTTCTTGGGTTTTTGTTTTTCAAAAAAAAAAAAGTTGATGGTGTAATTCTTGTCTTGGCTTTTGGTTTTTGGTTTAATGTATAGTTTTTAGAATTTTAGATCAAATTTTAGTAGTTGTTTGATTAGCTAATCTGCTTTCAAAAATCCAAAAAAAGAGGAAGATGTTGATCTTTTATTTATTACTCTTTTTCATTTCTTGAAAATGAATTTTCCTCTAATGTACTTTTTGTAGTAGTATAATACGTGAAACATCAAATATTACACCAAGTTAAATTATTCCTATGGTCGAGTACGTACTTGTCTTATGAAAATTGGAACAAGAACATTCTTGGTATACACTTATCCTATTCTTGGTCGAGAGAATGTTTGAAATGCTAATAACATGTAACTCTTTTCTCTAATTTAAAAATTTTAAAATAAATATCATTTACATTAAATTTCTTGATTTTCTTCACAGCTAAATCTCCCATTGCTTTTTCCTGTTTTGATTGTTGTCGTAATCTATTCTTTGTCGTTTGGTGTAAGTAGTCATGGATATTCTCAAGACAACTTTAACATGCGGACACAGTTTATTTTTCAGGCGATCTTGAGATTGCACTACCGATCATAACGTTCCAGTGATTAGTAAATGCTATTAATGCTTTTGAAACGAATGGTTAATTGCATTCCAATTAAGGCAATTTTATTGAATGCCATTAATTTTTCCAACAACCAAGAAGGTATTACTGATTAAATTCATTCAAAAGATAAAAATGGAAGTTGGGTTTCAGGTGGGGCTAGTGGTATTGGATTTGAGACAGCAAGAGTGTTAGCTCTACGTAAAGCTCATGTGATAATAGCAGCAAGGAACATGGAAGCTGCAAATGAAGCAAAGCAACTTATTCTTAAAGAAGATGAAGATGCCTGTGTTGATGTTTTGAAATTGGATTTGGCCTCAATTAAGTCTATCAGAGGATTTGCTGATAAGTTCATTGCTCTTAATCTGCCACTCAACATCTTAATGTAACTCTCTCTCTTTCTCTCAATTTTTATTATTCTAACGATTATTTTTTTGGATTAATTACAAATACTCCATAAAAATTTTCTTAGTGTACTTTTTGATCTATATTCTCTAAAAATTAATAGTTTTAATCCTTTCTTGTGCACTTGAAATTTTCATTACCTTTTTGTGTTTTATATTTAGGCTGAATTGAAACCGATGGAACCGAACACATGCCAAACTGAAAGTATTGGTTCGTTTTCATTGATTTAATTTTATGATTCATGGTTTTTCTTGGTCTGTCTTGATTTTTGCTATATAAAAGCCAAAACTTTTAAAATTAAAATTTAAAAACCAAATATTTAAATCCATCTTTGAACTTTTTAGCTTTGACACTGATACTCTAAGCTTTGTGAAATGACCTATCACGTCTTTCAACTTGTAAATTTTAGTAATATTGCACATATTTCTATACTAATAACAACTGTTTTTTAGGTTTTATATGTAAAATATTAATTTAATATGTAATTTTTAGGTTTTATATGTAAAATATTAATTTAATATGTAATCGGTATAATTTTTGGAACAATAATTTTTATATTTTTCAAAATATTTAATAGGTGTAATTGATCTAATTTTGTAAGTTGTAGTATTTAATAAAATGAGTTTTTAACTTGAAGTGTTTAATACGTGTAATTTTTGAAATATTTGATGGATTAAAATAAAAGTTAAAGATTCTACAGGGTTAAAAGTAACAAAATTCCATATTCAGCCAAATTTAAATCAAAACCCTGAAACCATTTTTGTATTTCAAATTAGATTCCAATTTAGTTTCTCATTATTGCATTCTAAAAAAGTTAAGGCCCACATCAAAATATTTCAAAACATTAATACTTGTCATTTCAAATACTAATGTAGAAGAAAACACAAAAAAATCTCAATCGATGCCCATTTTGAAATTTCAGAAACAATGCTGGGATTATGTTCTGCCCCTATCAGCTATCAGAAGATGGAATAGAAATGCAGTTTGCAACAAATCACATCGGTAGGTGAACTTAAACATGTCCAAATGATATTCGACATAATATGTAGTTACTGATCATAATAGTTTCATTTTCAGGTCATTTCCTATTGACAAATCTTGTCTTGGACAAAATGAAAGAAACTGCAAGAACCACAGGTATTGAGGGTAGGATTGTAAATTTGTCATCCATAGCTCATATCCACACCTATAAACGTGGAATTCAATTTGATGACATCAATAATAAGAGAAGGTATTTATTGCTATTTTCAAGTGGGTCTTGATATTATCGTTTGCTTTTTTTTTCTTTTTTTTTTTTTTTTTTTTATAATCATCAAAATCATTAAATAGATTAGTATGGTTCCCTGCCACAGGTATTCTGATAAAAGAGCCTACGGTCAATCCAAGCTTGCAAATATACTACACGCCAAAGAACTTACGCGTCGCTTTCAGGTATATTAAATATTAATTGTATATAGTAACTATATCTTTATTCGGATAATAATTAATTTCGAAATTCTCTTAAAGACAGGATATAAGTTTGATATTTGAAAAGCGAACTTATGGAATCGACTAATTTTTTATAATTCTCAAAGTGGATACATATAATTGTGCCAGTTTTTTTATAAGTTGGCCGAGTTTGTCTAACCATAAAAATACATATTTAGAAAAAGATTAAAGAATTCTCAAGTGGTATTTCATAATATATACTAATTTTGTTGATTTTTATTCCATTTTATGCAGGAAGAGGGTGTGAATATTACAGCAAATGCAGTCCATCCAGGTTTAATCATGACAAACCTCATGAAACATTCTGCACTTTTAATGAGTAAGTGTCCAAAGGGTTAATTTTGGGGAGAGTAGTTTAAAAGAGAGTGTACTCAATTTTATATTTTTTTTTTTTCAGGATTGTTGAAGATCTTTAGCTACCCGCTATGGAAGAATGTACCTCAGGTTAACTTTCAAAGTCAATTATATTTTCTTTTTTCTTTTTGATTCACAGCAAGGCCAAATAAAATATAAGCATCTAACACATAACTTTAATTAACCAAAACACATACTTAGATCTGGTGTATATAATTTTATAATCTCAGATTCATTTAATTTTTAATGGTTTCAGGGAGCAGCCACTACATGTTATGTGGCACTTCACCCAAGTTTGAAAGGAGTGAGTGGAAAATACTATGTGGACTGTAATGAGGCACAACCAAGTGCATTTGCTGGGCATCAATTACTGGCTACACAATTATGGGACTTCAGCGACAAACTCATTAACTCTGTTTCAAAGCCTTGAAAGAGACTCGTACCCATTTTTATATATATTTCTCCTAAAAAAACGTACTAGTACTATATTCTAAATGTTCAAGTCCCTAATTAGGTACCAAATATTTATTTACTGCGAGATATATTTATTCTGTAAGGGGTGCCTTTGTCTGGCAGAGATGAGCCACTAAAATTTAGTGTTGTTGGATATGTCAATATGGCGCGAGCTTAGTAAGGAATGGCATACTGTCTGTCATTCCCAAGTTCCAATTCCCAAAAACACTTTTATATTATACTCTCGCTCCGTACTTTTTATATAAAAAATTTCCATTATTTTTTCTTTTATATAAAATAATCTACCTAATTTAATAATTTTAGAACCATACTAACGTGAAAAGTCTATTTTATCTTTATTTTAATCATTTATTAAGTTTTTAGTGTGAGAGATTTTCAAGATAGTGTGAGATGAGGTATATATGAGAATTTAATGTGAATAAATTTTGGAGAATGAATTTATTTGCATCAATTTCCATTGAAAAAAAAAAAGTGCTCGTATAGGTTATATGAGCACCGATTAAAATGGAGTTTGAATGGAAAATGACCATAAAATTTTCAAGTTGACCACATTGAAAAGAATTCTTACGGACTTCGCCGAATATTTAAAAAATTACGCTATATTTAAAGTATATTTTCAATAACCAAAGGCAGTTGGAAAGTTAAATTAGCACAAATTTTTATATTTTCACATAATTTTTTCCAAAGAGATGACAAAAAACGAATTTCTTTCCACAGGTCAGAGCATATTTTTGCAACTTTTTGTGCTCCCTTCATTCCAACAAAACATTTAAAGCCTCATTGAATATTAGAACATAATTTAAGATATACATTGATATTATAGGAGGAATAAATGAGATATTAGGGATAAATTAAGAAAAAAATGACAAAAAAAAATTGATTAAACTACTTATTTAATCTTAGTGAAAAATTAATTATTTTTATATAAAAAGAACGGATGAAGTAGCATTGTGCCATATATATGGTAATTAACTGAAGGATTTCTTGATTATTCTTCCATCTATAAAAATGATCGCAACTGATAAAATATTCTAATTCAGTTAAATTTAATATTTAAATTGTAATTATTTGATCTAATATTTTAAAAATATCCAAATTTCTTTTATATATATATAAAAAATAAATTAGTCCTTAAGTTATAGTCAAATTAATTCTTAACAATTTCTATTTTTAAAAACTAACTTGAAACCTCTAATATATGATTTCGTAAACTCGCTGGTTCTTCTATCTAAAATAATCTCTTTTAATTGTCAAATAAAAATAATTGATCCCTAAATTGTAATTAAAATGATTACAAAAATACCTAATGATTTCTTTGCTTAGAATCATATAACACTAAAAACTGAAAAAATAAACAAATAAAATATATCAATCATATATCCACAAGTATTTGGATTTTATCTTATTGGAAAAACAATAAGATAGAATATTCACATTGTTAAAACGACATCACATCTCAGCGGGTCTCATGGTCCTCCCACAAGCCCGTGGCCCGAATGGCCCAAGCGGAGCCAGCCACAACAACTGCCGCAAATACTGGAGGGACAATCAAATCGATCTTAGATCTTACGAACAGGTGAGCAGGCAAGCACACAATCTCTCCCGGCATATCCACCGGAACTCTAACCGTTCCTTCTACTTCGCACTCTCGCGAAAACGAAGACGACATAGATATCGCGGAGACAAATGCCATTTCAGGCGAGAAAGAAGCCACGGCCACCGTTGCCGTCAAAAGCGCAGTCCATTTGGCAGCATACAGTAGCAGCGGCCACCGTATTAAAACCCGGTGGCGCAAAGAGGTAAAGAGAGTGGAGAACATTTTTTAAGAAGTTATTATTAGAAGGCTTGTTCGTTAGAATGTAAAAATGGTTTTCTTATATAATTGGAGGAGAAGAGGAACTAACCTAATCTCAACTACTCTAGTTAGGAAAAAACATGGCAATAGAAAAACAATGACGAATTCGGTTGTTGGACAGGAGAACCACTCTCGCGTCAATTGTCTTGTTCTGTACACGTGTCAAAGGAAAAAGCTCTTGTAATTTTTTTAAATAAAATTACGTTCCGTTCGATTAACTTTTTTAACGAAAATTAAGAAAATATTTTTTTGACTTTTCACAAAATTTAAGAAATCGAAGAAATTAGCTCAATATAGAAAAACAAAGGCCTTTTGATTCTTTTAACTAAAGAGAGACAGAGTTTTCACCGAACCACAGACAGTTTTCACCGCACGAGTAAAGTTAGAATAAAATAATTAACACTATTTTAATTTCCTAAAAGTGTTATCCAGGTGAACAAAAAAAAAAGTCAAAAAGTATTAAAATTAATGGAAATGCGTTCGTATATATGTGTGTGTGTCTAGACAAATTTTGAGAAGAACATTTCTTTTTCAATTTAGACAGATTTTACAGGAATCAAACAGTGGTTGCTAAATAATATATCATGAACTTGGAGAGGAGAAAGCTTTTTCTACATGGAGAGTCAAAAACAGAAACCCCACCACTGAAACACACAATGCTGCAAACATAATCAGCACCATTGCATGCAAGGAGATGTAGGGGTTGGCAAAGAACACAAATGCAATGGAAGCACTTTGCCACACCTTGAGTTGCGCAAATGCTCCTTCCTGTTCCAAAATTAATGGGAGAAATTTGAAATTATTAACTGCCTATGATGCAAGAAACAGAATTCAAGTAAAAGAAGCTCTTTATTCTTTGGAACATAAAAATCAAGTCTATCTATAAGTAGAGCCATGAGGTTAATGAGACATGTTCTGTGTAGATGACATAAAAGAGAAGCACGAGGTTACTGATACCAGTGCATGACGATGCAAAATATCATCTGTCGATCCAGTCTCATATATAGAGCCTAATGATATGATCCAGATCCAACAGTCCAGTGCACAAATCAAACCAAAAATGAAATAATAATAGGAAAGATGGATCAATACCGTATCATGCTTAAAAAGTATCCCGAGCAAAGCGCTAAGCTGTGTGTTGAGTACTCCATCACCAATACCCAACAAAGCTGCCATGATAAGTGGGTATATGACGCCTATTATTCCACTGGTTAAACTGGAAAATGTTGCCAGGAAAAACTTTAGAGAAAGCCTTTTGGTTCCAAAAATCGTTAGTGTTAAAAGACTAAAAAAACAAATGCCAAACCTGTATTTCAGAAGAATCCAGAGAAATACAATAGCATGAAGAAAAGCTCCAGCAGATACTATCCAGGTGATTGACTGAAGACCGGAAGTAAGTCGACCAGCAGTAAGTGAACACTAAGACAAGTTGAAAGAACAAGCTCAGATTAAACAACCATATCATTCGATGAAATAAGATGACTAATTGAAATTGATTTGTCTAGGATTCTGAATTCTAGCAAGCATGGAATATTAGAATTTCAATTCCTCTTGACACTGAAAACTGAGCATTTGAACATGTTCCTGGTAACCACTAAGGAAAGCTCTAATTTGATTATCAAAGGCGGGCTCTGATTCTGCCTCAAAATAATATCTGAATTGATGACCAAATAGGGTTAAGAAAGCAGAGAAATTTTTCCTTGCATTCTGGTACAGATTGGTTATCCACATAAAGAAGCTGCGTGACAATATGGTTACAATAAATGCTTCAAACAAGTATAATAATTGCCTAAACAAGAAAAGTGCGATGGAAAGGATGTTTCTCTTTCACATGAGCATACTGGGGAGGAAGTTCTTAGCTTTTTTTACTATTTTCACCGAAATAAGGAGATCTGAAAAGGATATGCTATTTACAAATTCAATGAATAGTAAAGAACCAAGCTACCATTGCAACTTAGTCAACAATGATGGTGAGAAACTATATACATTTCATACTTACAATAGCATCAAAGGCACCATACACTGCCATTGCACCACCTACACCAGATACACCGAGTGCTGGAGTCGCAATATCCTTGGTGAATTCAGCCCTAAAATGGAGAACTTGTTTGGTGATTAGTGGAGAAATAGACAACCAAAAGGGGTAAAAATAAAATAAATAAAAGAGAAAAAAGATATCCTACTCAGCCGTTCTAGAAGAGAAAAATTACACATTTCACGAGTAATTACCATACAAATGCTTGTTGTAACCCTGAATATGCGATCAGGGGAATGATCAATAGCATCCGAATGTCAAGCAAAGCTATGATAATTGACTTTGAGAGTGATTTCAGAGAAGAATATAAACTGAAAGAAGAGTTTTCTAGTCCTTCATCTTCTTTGGAATCCCTTTTACTTAAGAAGCACATTAGTATCATTCCGAAGGTCATAATGCAAAGAAACACAACGAACAATAATGTTGTGCCATTGGTACTGCCCTCCTGAATTAAGCAAAAGAGAATTGTATCAGAAGAATTTATAATCCTCCATATACATTAAGACAGCAACATTGCATAAAGTAAATTATGTAACATAACTTGTTTTGTAACCCCACCAGCAGGTGAACATCTTCCTAGTCGCATCATTTTTTTTTTTAACAGTATCAAAACAAAGATTCACTTAGTCATGTACTTGAATCTTTTGTGATAGCCCCGTCAAGGGGCAGACAAGATAATTCAACCTCAAAAGTCAAAACTAGGTACATATCTATGTGATTCAGGTTTCTTTCTTTAGACTGGTTTTTGTATCTAACTGGAAAAAAAAAGACAAAATAAACAAACAAATCCATTGGAATTATTACATTCAAAGGTAACTGACTGTGTTTCACAAGGTAAATATAACAAATAATGAACATAGAAATATAGATCATCTGAGAAAATGAAAGGATAGTATATCAAAGAGCAGCGCATACCCCTCCATCTCTCAGAATAGCCAGTGAGATGAGATTTCCAACAAACTGAAAAATTAGGCGAGAAAAATAAAATCAGATCTTGAGAACAAATTTTAGCAAATTGAAATATGGTCATTAAATTTAAGCTGTCTAAATAGAAGGCAACTTGATATTTTCATAAAAAATAAGCACCTGGTGGCTTGCAAACATTCCCCAAAATTCTCCATTGAAGCTACCAATAACAGTTGCTTCATGTAAGTTGTAATCTCTTGCGTGTCTGCATGCTGTGGAAGTGAGATATGTACCCTGATATGCCATAATAATGTCAGGAAAAATGGTTTACCTGCAGAAATTATTACATCAACTAGTAAGGGAAAAATAAAATGTCAAGCATGCACTTGCACCTCTCCAACCCATATTATTGAAGCAGCAAACCCCATGTACAAAGAAGCTGGTATCATTGTATACCTGGAGAAGAAAAGTCAATATTAGACCATAAGCAGAAAGATTTTATCATGTATTAAGCTGACTATTTCCATTACCAGAGCATAATTTATTTATCTCTTTTAATGTTTAGTTGTAAACACCCATAAACAGAAAGATTTTATCATGTATTAAGCTGACTATTTCCATTACCAGAGCATAATTTATTTATCTCTTTTAATGTTTAGTTGTAAACACCCATAAACAGATCCCAATTGACACACAAATTTAATGATAAATCAAACTAAACAAATTACTTTAAACCATATTTATCAAACTTTTCCAAAGCAATTGAAAACTATCATCAAAAGATTTAGATTATATTAGGATGTTAAGTATTTGAGCTACTAGCCAATAAGGCTACTTCAGGGAAACTTTTAAGACATGATGTATCAGCTATTTCAGTTTACAAATGGAAAAAGAAATAATTGGGTGCAAAAAGAAAATCGTTGTGATTACCATGTTGGTTTTATATTTGCAGCAATGAACAACCAATAACCAGTCGTCCCAAGAACCACAGCATTCTTTGACCCCAGCAAACGAACTACCAAAGAGGCAAATAAAGAGAAAAATGTGAAAGACAGGTACAATATCCCTAACGAAATTGTGCCCATATCTTGCTCCTGAAACAGAAATCAAATATAACTCAAGTGCTTAATGAATTTTAGTAGGAAAAAAAAGAATCCAAACAATTCAATTCATACAAGTGTAGTCTGCAATTCAACAAACGCCATTAATGCAGCAACTCACAGTATTGACTGTAGTCTCCAGATTCTGAGCAGCTCCATAAGCAAGGAAGATGAGCAAAAACCCAAAGCTAAGAATATGAATGTCTTTAGTATGATTTTTCAGTTTGTGAATCGGCAAACTATCAACAACCAAAGGCGCCTCTTCATCTCTGGCATCCACAGAGTCAGAGGCCATCGTCGCTTCCTCGAGTTCTCAATTCAATCAGTTACAGAATCTTTATCGCTTATAATTAGTTCGTATTTAAAAAAGAAGCCACAGAATCTATGCACAACCCTAGAATTAGAAATGAGTGACAAGAGTACAAGAGAGTGAGGTCAAAGCCGGCTGGAACCTTGAGAACTACAACTACAAGACATACGGAAGAGCTTGGGGTTAGGATTAATTAATTTAGCCGGAAAATTACTGCGTCTGTTTGGTACCCGAGAAAATATAAGAAAAGGGGGGGAATCTTGAGTTCCTGATTCCTTATTTTTCGTACGTTAAATCGGGAATCAAACGAAGAGCAAAAAGTCGTCGGATATATCGAAGAAAAGTGAGAATGAGACAAACGACGATTGGAGCAGAAGACGACAGAGACAATTTGTTTAATCAATTTAATTGAATTTGCTTATTGCCTGATGATAGTGCAAGAAGGAGAGATATGTCCGTCTAAGCTTGACTGCTTGCTGCAGATGTTTCGGTTAATAAGTTAATTTCCATAGGTAGAACGAGATTTCTGTGCTACCACTCACTTAAATGTCCAAAAGTTAATAATTTTACAATAAAAATGTTTAATTTTGATGCCAAATTAATTTTAGAAAAAATAAGAATGATTAAATTAATTAATTTTTATTCTTTTTTTGAGAATGATTCATTTTTATTCGTTGTGTAATTAAAAGAGAGAATATTTTTAGATAAGGATAAAGTTAAAATATTTCTAAAAGTGTTATCTAACTATAATAAGAAAGTAAAAAAAAAATCTTAAAACTAACTAAAAAGTAGTATTATCTAAGTTAAAAAAAAGTCAAAAAGTGTCACGTCAATAATAAAATATTAGATGTTTTATTCTAAAAATAATTGTAAGTAAATTGCCAAGAATAGAAAATTCACCTTTCAATTCTCTGTTTTGAGTTAAAATCTGAAAATTATGAAGTAAAATCTATCAGGAATAACCAAAAAAAAAAAATTGCTACTTCATTACTCCATCCTAATTTTGTGACTTTGAAACAATTAATTATTTTGGTATATCACTGTTTTGCAATCACGGACACTAGAACAGTAGAACTAGACAAGATGGTTCAATATGTTATAGGATGATAGGAATCAGGAAAGATGTTGGGACAAAATTTAATATCAGGTGCGCAATAGAACAGAAGATTCACCATAATAAATTGTTCCAGTAATCAGAGCAATTCCTACGCTCTTGAGCTTCCAGTGCATCAGCTCAGTCCAGAGATTAATTCCATCATGGTAAATATTCAATTTAGAAATATAATACACACTTGTTTACAATTAACAGTACACACTTGTTTACAATGGCTCTACGAGGTATTCATCAAAAACTAGCAACCCATTCAGGTTCCAACTTCTTATAAGTAGGTAGGTCATCTATCTTTATAACCATCTTAAACAGTAGCATATCAAAATTCTCTTCATCTGTAAGACTTCTTGGGCTTTCGTCTGTCGAGGATACCTCCAAGTGTGGCCAATGCATCCTGGAACTTCCGAATTTTGACAAAACCTCTTATCATGGTAACTTCATTTTCTGAAAAGTTTGCTTGCTCCATGACCAAGTTAAGAAGCTTAATTAGCGTATCCTCCATGGCCAAAGCTGAGAGTCCCTCAGCGAGCATATAAAATGAAGAAAATTCTGGTAAAAATCCTTTTCCAGTCATCTCTATCACAAAATTAACAGCTTCAGAGATTGGTCCTCCAGATTTAGACAGTCCACGGAAAACAACCTTGTATGTGATAGCATCTGGAGAAGCACCTTTCTCCTCCATTTCTCTAAAAAGTCTCATTGCTTCCTTTGTTCTTTTCCTTCTAAATAGTGCTTGAATTACAGGATTGTAAGCATGGGGAGTCAAAGTCATACCTTTCATTTGAATTGATCTAAGGAGCCTATTTGCTACTTCAAGTCTACCTGCCTTGCATAGCCCGCTGATCAGGGTCCCATATGTGACAATGTCAGGTTCACATCCATTGGTAGTCATAGTTTGGACAATATCAGCTGCTTTTTTTATATCTCCTGCCCTGCAGAAGTATGTAAGCATAGAATTGTAAGTGAATTTGTCAGGCTTCAATCCTTCCATTATCATCTGGTCCATTAGTTGAGCAGCCTCCTCCACCCTCCTGCTCTTACAAAGGCCATCTATAAGGGTATTGTAGGTAACAGAGTTTCTCGAAACTCCTTGAAGTTCCATCTGGTCAAAGATCTCCTCCGCTTCGTCGATTCTATTGTTTTTAGAAAACCCATCAATCAATGTGTTATATGTTATCACATTTCGTGCACATCCACTTGATTCCATTTCCTTAAGCAAGCTCAAAGCTTCCTGTAGTTTCCCTCTACAACAGAGGCTGTCAATCAACATATTGTAGGTAAACTCATCAGGCTGGCATCCTTTACTCTTCATCTCCTCATACAGCTCCATAGCAACAGTTTGATTTCGAGACAAACAAAGACCTTGTATGAGAGAATTAAATGTACAAACATCAGGTAAAATCCCCTTACTAGTCAAAACACGAGCAAGTTTAGTAGCCTCTTCTACTTGATTTTCTTTACACAATGTACTAATCATTGTGTTGTAAGTGACTGTATTCGGCGAACAATCCCTCAAAATCATTTGATCGAGAATCTCCACTGCCTCTTCAACTTCACCCAATTTACACAACCCAGAAATCAAAGTATTATATGTATATACATCTGGATCAAATCCCTCTTGAAGCATCATGTCCATGACTTCTAAAGCATGCTTAGCATGTCCAGCCTTACACAACCCATTTACCACTGTATTAAAAGTGAACTTATCAGGAAAGAAACCTTCATTAGACATCTCATCTATAAACTTTAATGCTTCCTCAATTTTTCCTTCTTTACAAAACCCATGAACCAAAACATTCACTGTCACATTGGTTGCAGGACACCCATTTTCCACCATTTGCTCTCTTACTCTAATTGCACCATCTAAATTTCCTTCCTCAATATAACCCTGCATTAGAGTAGTGAAAGTTTTCTCATCTGGGGCCAAACCATAGCTTGGCATTTCCTCCATCATTAAAATGGCAGGCCTAATTTGATGTGCTCTACACAAAGCCTTTATCAATATATTAAAAGTAGAAACGTCTGGCTCAATTCCTCTACTAACCATGTTAGAATGCGCAATTTCAACTAATTTTAGCTTTTCACCATCAACAAGAACATTTAACAAGTAATTGAAAAGAAGCGTATCTGGTTCTAACCCTAATTCTACTTCCATCATATCAACAACGCCAAGAATTTCATCGAATAATTCAAATTTAGCGTAACTCTCAATAAAAATCAAACAAATACCTCTATCAATCTCGCAACCAGAAACCTTCATCTCTTGCAAGATTTCCTTCATCGAATTAATTGAACCAACTTTGCCAAGTTTACGAAGGATTTCCTCGTAAACTGATACATCAGGCTTAAAATGAGGCTGCTTGGATGCCCAATCGAACAAGCGAAGAGCTGCGGTTTCGTCATTCTGGCGACGGAGAGAGTCGAGGAGCTGAGAAGAAGTGAAATTGGGAGAGAGAGGTACTGAATTGGACTGAGTGGCGAGTGGCGCGTGGTTTTGTGCGGACGCGAAGGAGAGAGTGGAATTGGAGATGGGTTTGTAAGAGAAAGAGAAAGGTTGGTGTGGGTGAGAAGGAAAGCATGGGTAGCATTTGAGACATGAAGAGAAAGCCATTGAGGCTATTTAACAAACATGTGATATGCAAAATTAGGAGAAGGTGAGATGAGAAAATTTGTTTTCCTTTTCCCTGGAACTTGTGAGTACAAAGTGAGTATAGAGAAGAAAATGGGAAGAGACGGGTTTGAGAGGAGAAAGAGGTAGATACTTCTATGTTGAAGATCGTTACAAGCTTGCCGCTGCGACAATAATGGCCGTACGAAACTCACAACGACACCGCACGGTATGTCGCTTTGGGGAGTACTTGAGTTCGGTATTGCGGTTCTCTAACCAATTCTAATTTTTCTACATTGTCCAACAACCACACGACATTTAGAATGAATAAATTACTGTTTGATCCCTCGATTATAATTAATGCATAAATTAAAATTTCAATTTTCAAACGTTACTTACATACTCTATATCTTTATATATATTCTTTTTTTTTTTCTATTTCACCACGAATTATTTGGATTTGAGTCTCTGAATTTCTAAAAAATTGTTTTTGAAACTGACATTAGACACCATCAGGTTTATTTATTCCAGCAAAGGGAAGAAACTTGGGTTTACTCAAGTTTTAAATCCAATAATAGATACAATAATGGAGTAAAAAAAATATTAGCGAAAGCAAATATAACTGTGTTAGATCAAGTTTAGGATGAGCAATACTTGATTTTTAATCGAAAATTGAACTAAACCAACTCATTTTGGTCAGATTCAAATAGTTGATTTAGAAATTTAGTTGCCGACCGGTCTAGATACTAAAATTGTTAGGTTTCGATTTTAGCTTGATTATTATATATAGCTAACTGAATTAATTTAAGCCTAAAAAAATAAGATTTACTTTAGAATAATCGAATTTAAATTGAGCCAATTTAGTTTGAATTCATTTTTATCTCTCTTAATATCACTCCATCAAATCTCTCTCCCAGTAGCTATAATATTTGCCTATAAAAAGCCCTTCCCTCCGATAGGAGGGTTAGTGTCATTCTTGCAATCATCTCAATGTCATCAACAATTAATTCTCTAATCTCTTGTTTATTGTCTGTCATTTTTGAAAATGAAGACATTCTCAATAACTATGACTCGCGTTCTATTACTAATAAACTAGCTTTTCTCTACCACCGAATAACAATAAACATATACTAACTTCAATTCACCATTTTATTAGTTAAATAGTGAGATTTGCTATTTTAAACACAATTGGAAACAAAAGTCATTTTATAGTGAAATTGAAATAATTTAAAAAGTTCAGAATGAAAAATATCGTTTGGCCTTTTTAATATGCAAGTAAATTGAAAAAGTATGGTGGTGAAATTTTTTTTGAAGTTTGGACAAAATTATCCCTTTTTTGTACTTTTTATCTTCTTTATTCATTTCACAATAAAATTCATCTTTTCTCAATCCACAATTTATATCGCATTTTGATTATTTCACCAACTCACTCAACAATAGTAAAGTTCACACCAATATTTTGATTTCGATCTTTAAATGAAAGAAAATGGTCAAAAAAAGTTTGGTTTCAACCTTTAAATGAATGAAAATGGTCATAGGCAACAAAGAAAAAGGTTTTATTAAATTGGAGTCCAATGGAATTGGACGTGTGGGAAAGTTGAGAAGGGCTGTGGTGACTTCAGTGCTAGTAGTAATGATATTTTGGAAGAATTGGTTGAATACGAGGTTCTTATCTGCTTGATATGCTCCCTAAATATCTATATGAAAGTCTCGTCTTTTTGTATGGTCGATCATGTGAGAGTTTCTGCTGATGCATCATTTGTTCTGAGTTTTGCTTTTGCTCAGACTTGGATGGGTATTGACGTATTCAACAGAAGAAAAAGGAAATGGTTTGTTTTTTGGGGGAAGATAATAACACAAGTAACAATTTTAGTTATTTGCCATAACTCTATTAGAGGACGATACTATTTGTTTGTCCTTGTGTGGGGGATAAACAAATGAGTATAGTCTTTAGTATAAATAAGAGTAAATGTACTAGTGTTCCTACACAAGTAGATAACCCTTTACTGTAACACAAAAAGGAAACCTAACAAAAAATCAGAACAAATCATGAACAATCTGCCAGAAAACTGTATTGGTTCTCTTGCTATATCATTATCAGTCATGCAAAAACAAAAGACAAGACAATAAAACTAATAAAAGCATGCCAATTAGCATTCCAAAAGTAAACGACTAGAGGCAGAGGGTCAACTTGAAAATGAACTAACTGTGCCGTCTAGCCTCTTGCAAACAGTTACATATTAGCTTGTAGTAGACATAAGACTACAAGATGACACACATAAGTTCTATAAATAACAAATCACAAGATATACCAGAAACCATAGATTCATGCTCCAGATGAATAAAATGACTTTATGGAAAAACTCAGAAACCGATATCACAATTGTCCACGTTCACCATCCCACAAACTATAAACATTTCACTCCAGTAAAGAAGAGTCTGAATGGAGGAACTCCTTGCTCAAAGGCATACGGTTCACATTCAGTTGGCACGACTTCTAAAGACATCGAGCCCCATCTCAGTAGGGTCGGTTGCCTGCAATTCTACCTGAATTCCATCAAGCTCTCTCTTAAATCTGTCTTTCGAGCTAGCATAAATCATCTTGCTTCTGACTCTTGATGCATCAGGAGACCTTAATATAATGGTAGTGGAATACCATGAGTAACAATCAAACAGAAGTACCAGTAATATAACACAAGATTATCCAGTTTATAATTACCATGCAATGAAGAAAATCCTGCTCTTCTGGCAATTCTCTGCCGTGACAAAATCAAAATCATAAACAGCATATCGGCACTCATCAGCAGGAAGGCTTGCAGTAAAATCCTCATAGCTTTGGTTAGGCTCACCAACCTTCTCCACAATGACTTGCTTTTGCTTCTCCTCAATTTTAAAAACTATGAAGCGGTAAGTTCTTTTCGCCTTGAGCTCCAAGAACTTCAATTTGCAGTCATCATGGACTGCCATGCCAGATGCAGCGTTGGCCTGAAATACATAAAATCATCATCAAGATCAAGTAATCAATGCAATTCCAGAAATCAACAAGATGTGCGTAGACTAAAGATATTGAAGTATTAACATTAAGAATTGGAAAGCCATTATGCTTATAAAATGCTCCAAGAAGAGAAAACAAGCAATCACAAAAAATGAGCAAAATCAAACATAAACTTAACTCCAATATTGCAATTGCATTAACCTGAACACAACTTCAATACATTATTTGCATAGATTTGCTTGTTCTATTTAGCATCACAACTGGATGATCTAGGATGGGATGAATGAATGATTTTTCATGAGTTTATATTTGATGTTTAAAAATAAAGTGGCTGGGATCTTCTTCGGGATTAGGCTCATCATGGATAGTTCACATAGTGAATTTTTACAGCTTACTAAAGCTCACATAGTTTTGTAAGAATTAGCTAATGCTTAGGCAGTTTGGCCTATAAGATAGTTAAGTGTTCACCTACAGTTTAGCATTTTCTAAATTTTTTAAAGTATAACAGGAATACCATTAAGATGCCTTCTCCTGATTAAACTAAGCATGCCCATGGTTTAAAGCTTGGAGTCAACTTCTCTCAAAATTCTTCATCATTCGGTTCAGCTTATTAATAATTGTAAGATCTAAATGCCTTTGAGTGCTTTCTAGTTTAATGCTTTAGGCCTCTTTCAATGCAGGAAAATAATCTTAAAATTCATCAAACCATATATTTACCCTTCATTTGATTACAAAATGATAGAAAAATACAGAATCAAAACAAGTTGACTAAAATTCACGACTTCTCAAGTTGACCATACTATTTTATCTCGATTGTGATCCACATAATATTTTCCATTGCCTTCCATTTCTTTGGATTCCTAATCAGCCAAACACAATCCATGAATGCTTTGCAAGCCGACACCGAAACAAACAAATATCAGGAAATATATATATATATATATATATATATAACATAATCCAAAATAAAGATACTACCAAAAAGCACTATCACAATCACATTTCCCATGAATTCCAAAAGCCAACCAACCACACTAAATGGCTAATCGGCAAAAATAGATACAACTAAAAAACAATTACCTAACCTAAGATCCATTGCACTCCTCGGATTATAACAAACCACTCACGCCTTATAGATTTAATATCACAACAAGATCAAATCAGATCTGCAAACAGTTGATGAACTATAAATGCACAAAGATTTCACAAACCAAGCCAGATTTAAACATCTAGAACCAGATCGATCACGGATCAAACTCTGATTCTTTATGATCAAGCTCTATCAAATAACCGAAGTAAATAGTCCGTGATGAAACTAGGAAATACGAACCAACAAAATAACAAAACTATTGGAATAATATCAAAACCCTAAATAAAGAAAAATTGAGAGCTTAAAGACTCACCATTTTCTCCTTTTACGCGATAGTTTTAAGAGAACAGGAATAGAAGAAAGAGGACGAGAAAGGAGGAGAGAATATAGAGAAGTGTGTCTCCTCCAATAACGAGGGGCTGTGTGCGGGTATGTTCAGTTCCTTCTTTCTTATTAGGTGGCTCTCTCTTTGGGGAGGTTTTGATAGCGTGGGTTTCTTGTACTTGGAAATTTGGGTGTGAAGGATACGTGGTCCAATTAAATAGTCCCACGTCGTGTACGGATAAGTCAGAGTAAGAGGAGAATGTAGTATTTGACTGGTATTCTTCTCATTCTCTGAGCCTGAGCGTTTGTGGTGAGACTCGGCTTCGCTTAAGCCAAGCGGGATGTCTTGTGTAACGACTTATTTTTTGTTCCCCGTTTCGACTTGCGCCTTAATAGAAAGTTCTCACACGCTGAAAAATATATTTCTAAAAGTTCTTTTTTTTACCCCCCTAAATTCTAAAACTGATCGTTTGGGTGGGGTTTGGGTCGAATTCGGATCAGACTTCATCAAATTGTAATTTTTTAATTTGATCCAAGTCCGGCTTGGCTTGACCATAACAAATTCAAAAATATTCAGGGGCAATTTAACAAATGTGATATATAAGGTTTTAATTTTAATAAAATGCCAGAAAAGAATACAAATTAAAATAATAATAATTTTGGTCAAAAGAATTTAAATAGTATCAAAAATAATCTTACAAAAGAGAAACGGCAAAAAAGAAACACTGTAAAAAAAAAGAAATGCTGAAAAAAAAGAAAACACCGAAATATTATGTTTTGTTATCGCTTAAAAAATTAAAAGGGTACAAGAGAAACAGCAACGCCAACAGCGACAATAACGGTAAATACGATATATATATAGAGTGTATACAACATACGAAATATATACGGTATATATAAAATATATATATAATATATACAAGATATACACAGTATATATACATAAGTAAAACCAATTAAATACAGTATATATATATACACAGTATCAATATCAATCTAAACAGAATCGAAGTCTTATCTTGTCTCTTCAAAGCATAAATTACATTTATGGTGGTAACAGTTTTTAATGAGTATTAAGTCATTGGTATGCTTATGCAAAAACTAAATCGCAAAAGAGAAACGGTACAATAAAAAATGAAAATAATTATTTACAATAAAAAAATGATAATTGAAACACATAATCAAAAAAACGAAATCAACAAACCTTGTGAATCGAAAAACGCAACGAAATTAACAAACTTTGTGAATCGAAAAACGCAATTATGGAAGAGCATAAATAATTAAAAAAATATAATGACGGGTGAATAAATTTCAAAGACTGAAAAATCATTCTATTATTGGCAACACGAAAAGAGAGAAAATGAAAAAAAGAAAAAAAGAAAAAACGATAAAAAAGAAAACACAAAAAAAAGGAAACACCAAAACATTTTGTTTTGTAGCACCTAACAAAAAAAAAGGAGCACAACATGCTACAAAACGGAAAAAAAAAAAAAAAAAAAAAAAAAAAAAAAAAGAAGCGCAATATACTGTAAATGACGATAATTCAAATTTTTTAAAGTAAATGTATATAGTAAATGAGAATAAGTTTAAAAACTGGCATTTAATACAATATCTATTTTTTATATATATATGGAGTTCAATGTCAAAATAATATTATGGATTATACAACATGGATAATTCTCTTTTTTTTTTTTTAATATTTGCCAAATCGGTGTAACTATTGTTTTAGATAAAATAAAGTTAGAAAAAATAATTATTACTCCATCAATTATGTTAAATTTGACGGTTTTGGATTTTTTTCTACTTTGATGAGACTCTTAGAAAATCAAAGTAGCATCAATTGTTTTTACTACAACTTTATCTTTGCCTAGATCTCTGCAATAACCTTTGTTTCAATTGAATAAACATTAATTAAATGGTGATTTAGTCAATTATCTTTATTTTTTTAGAATTGATGTGATTTAATCATTCTCTTAATTTTAGTGGAAAGTCAAAAACTTTTGAAAAAATGGAACATCGAAAATTTTTTAAAAACATCATCTAATAAAAATGAAATTAAAAACTATCAAATTGAATGGAGGATATCTTAGTTTATATATCTCAACTAAACTTTATTTCAGTATTTCTTTAGTTGATTATTTTTATTTTTTAGAATTAATGTATTTAATTATATTTAAATTCTTATGTAAAATTAAAAATGGTAAATTTAATGATTTTTTTTTTTGAAAATATTAAATTTAATGAAATGAATGGAGTGTATGAAATATTTTATTAATTTTTTTTTTTTTTAAGAAAGGACGAGTTTAGAAAAATCAAATCAAAAAGAGGTAGCGTTGTATTGACGCAAGGAAGAAGGAAAGAATCTGATGGGCCCAAACCAAGTGTTTATGACATTTCCATTTAAACTGCACCTAATGATTTTCAAGTGAAAACAATCCATAACTTGACGCTATTAATTCAATTCAATTGTCAACGACCAACAAATATCTGCATTCTACACCAACTCTAGCTAACCGAGCTTAAGCTTAGCACTAACCCTAGCTGAAACGTGGGATAAAAGGAAACTCTGGACCTTTTTATCAAACTTGAAAATTGAAATATCTCGTTTCTCTTTTTTGACATTTTGTTAAAATTGAAATCTTGTATATGACATTTTTTAAATTGCACCTATTAAAAATTTTTATTAAACTTTACTTGAGCATTAATTAAAAAATAATCTAGTCTATTACTTTTATTTTTTTTCTAGAATTAAATTGATTCAATTTTTTTTTTGCGTGAAGTAAAAAACTGTCAAATTTAACGGAATGACCGTAGTAATTATACTATTTTGATTTTCTAAAAATATAATATAAATAAAATAAGAAAAATAAAAAATTATCTAACTTAATGGAATAGTGAGTAATTATTTATATTTAAAAATCAAATCAATTTACTAGTTAAATTAATTTTTCTAATTAATACTATATATTAAATATTAAAATATATTCATATTAATTTTTTTTTGAAAAACTTAAATCTAAAATCTCTCGCTATCCTTGAAAAAATAAAATAAAATAAAATGTTGAATGTTGTAATAATTTTTTTTTTGAAAGAGGTAATAAATTTTTTTTAATTGTCTTCAAAGATGAAATAATTTCTATATTGACCTTTCATAAAAAAAAAAAAAAGTATATATATTTGTGTGTATACAATTCAAGACCATCTTCTTTGAGAATTTTCAATATGAGGGAAAAAAAATAATAAAGTGTGAATTTTTATGTTGTACAAAAACGCTCTGCATAAAGACTAGAGAAAATTTAAAATCGAGCTCTTTTTTTTTTTTTTCTTTAGTTATCCTCTCCATCAATATAGAGATAAGGAGAAACCTTTGAAAGTGACCAATGCGACCAAAAAAGCAATAATAAAATAATAAAAAGGAAGAAATATAGAGATAAGGAGACACCTTTAAGTGGCCGTTGAGGTGGCGGTGATGCGGCATTTGTGACGGTGGTGGTGGTGAATAGTAGAATTTGAGGTTAATTTGATTAGAATTAAACTTTTGAGAGATATTTAGTGGCAATTACTTAGGTTTTGGATGGAATTACTGTTATATTATTTTAAATAATGGTAATCCAATTGTAATATCCATTACATTACAGAGTAAAAAAAAAAAAAAAAACATCCAAACATCACAATCAAAAAATCTATTAAAATATCCAATCAACTGTATAATGCAATTTTTATTCCATTATATAGTTTATTACATTAAACCAAACGTGACCTGATAAATGAGTTGGCATAAAACAAATTGTTATTGTTACTAACAGAAGCCATAGTTTAAAATCAAACATGGCCTAACGAATGAGCTAATTAAGCATAAAACAAATTGTTATTGTTATTGATAGAAGCAAAAGTTTAAAGATATAATGAATAAAAAAATTTGGAAGTTTTCATTTTTTTTTTTTTTAATATTGATAGAGAATTCAAACTTAAATATATTATCGGATTATATATGTATTTACTATTAAACTGTGCCTTAGCATGTATGATAAAAATGTTGTTCTTGAGACATTTATATATTAGGAAGTAGAAAACCAAAAAAAAAATTAAAATTAGCACTTTAATTGTTTTTAATTATATTTAATTTGATTCAATTTTAATTTTAAAGTCATATTATCGTGATACATAAAATTTATTATATTTTTTAATAATAAAATTAATATAAATAATAGTTTTTTTATTTAAAGTTGATCTCCGTAAAAGATATTTTATTTTTTTAAACATTATTAGTTGAAATATATAAAAAGTTATTTTTTTTGTGTCATAATCGTTGTTATCGTGATTTGACTCTTAAATTAAAATTGAAATAATAATGAAATGCAATTTAAAAAGTGATGGGCTGAATCAACTTTTATCCAAAAACAAATTCAATTGACACGTGGAGTACACTTTCGGTTTGGGTCTACCCCACCAGATGAGATATTAGAAATTATATGCAAAAATTTCAAACTTCAGTCCAATAAGACTCGCTGGTGAAATAGAGCCCACAAAAATTCATTTCGCAATTTTTGATTTGGGAATTATATATATGTCAAAATTAATGAAATTATCAAATTAAAACTTCAACTCATCGATTTGTCAAATTTTATTTTATTTGATATAAATATGAAATTTATAAATTTTAATATTTTTAAGAACCTTTCATTGATTAAAATAAAATTTTTTATAAAATTACAACTCTCGCATGAGATTTTAAAAATCAACAAAATGAGGATTTGTAGTCAATGAAAAATTATAAATATTATATATATATATATTTATTGTAATAAATGAGAGATTTAAATTAAATTGCGAATATTTAAAATCTCGGTTCAATATCTATATGATAAACATAACTCATTAGCCATAGTCCGTTCGGTAATACTAAGCTATTGTAGTAGTTGTTATAACAACTGTTAACTATTGTTAGTTGTTACATGTTAGCTATTTATGTAGTGATTAAAACAAAAGTGTTTGATAAAAATAGATGCTTGATTATCTTTTAAAATTAAAATGATAAAAAATTACATTGGAATATTGACTTAAAATTTTAAATTATAGTCATAGAATTGAAGTGGACTAATTAATAAAAGAGAAGATATATATGGTGACAAGTGGTTTTTTTCTTTTCTAAAATTATTATCATATTTTTTTATTTCAAAATTTTTTCTATAAAAATTAAAATGACAAGACGATAATTTTTTTTTTAATTTTGACAATGTGCTCTTATTCTTATTTTAAGATAATAAAAATAAAATAATTAAATAATTAAAATGACATATATTCCTTTAAAATTTAAAAAAGAAAAATCAAATAAACAACAAGAGTACCAAACTCAAAGGAGTGTTATAGCAAATAGAATACCTAAATCTTAAGCCAAGCATAGGAAAAAAATGATAAGAGTGTAAACAAATAAAATTTAAGACACTAAATATTAGAGATTTAACATTTGATGAAACGCTTTCTGTCACGACCCGATTCCATGGGCCGGACCGGCACTAGAGCCCAGGTAAGCTTAAGGCTCCCGAGGCCCGTAGTAAGCCTGAAACACTAAAAATTTACTATCTCAATATAATTTTGTTAATATTCAGCCCATACTGATAGGAAAATAAACTTCAAGATTCTATTAAATCTCGGCCCAAATTTAAAACATCTTAAACATTTACAAATTACCCTGCTTACAATACACTATATTTATAATATAGACTCACCAAATTTTTGTCCCTATAATAATATACGACTATAAATATACAAATTCTATAACTGCGGAGTTCACTAACAAATGAATACAGATAAGTCGTCGGACATTTATCTATTTAATAGATCAATACTAAAATTAGAGAACTCTTTTCTAACAGTGAAAGAGCAGAGTTATAGCTGGGACTTAGAAAGAGCTACTTCCTGAAAGATTTAAACAAAAGAGATGTGAGTCTATTAATGAATAATAATTATTGCACAACACACGCATTCACACAAATGTATAAATATATCAATCTAGTCATCCGACTAGTTATATGCTCACACAGCCAGTCACACAAATGGCATATCACCAGCACTCACAATTATTAACATCTTCATATAATCACATCACGTGGAAATTAGTCAGTGGCACCACCTGAAACCCCAACGAGCCGTCCTCACACATGGCTCGCCCTCTCATACATGTGCACCAGGGAGCCGATCCCCCATACGGCCAACTGGTCTAATCCTCACTGACCAGTCCTCTCATTGTTTTTCCCATTCTCTCTTTTCTTTTCCATACCAACAGGAGGCAACCCGGTGGTCTCCATCCAATCTAGATCATCAAGTGCTCACAACAGGAGGCCACCCTGCGGGCTACAATCAAATCTAGATTATCAGGTGCGCAACAACAAGAAGCCATCCTGTGAATTCCCATATAATCTATATCATCAGGTGCACAAGGGGGCGCCGATCTCCCATTTTCCCGGCCGACGGTCAAGTATCATATCATAACCGGATCCATATCACAGACCGTCCTCACAAACCCATGGTGGTCCACTTCATCCCAATTCCACACAAACAAAGCATAGCATTTTCACAACACAATTAATCAAACATTGCAATCAAATGCAGACATATTGATCAGTTGAACATCATAATGCAATGCACAATTAGACATCCATTCTCAAATGTAATTAAATAATTAAATAAATACCATTAACAATAAACAACAATAAAATAAATGATAATAATAAACAATAACAATGAAAATAATTAAATACTTAGATAATTAAATGAATAATAAAGATAATAAATAAATAATTAGAGCACTCTATTTATTATGCATTAAGTTATAGAATTAATCTAAATAAACCTATTAATTATGTTATGAATTAAAACTAGTCTAGGTTCTATCGAAATTTCGGCAGCACCTCCCCTAAAAATTGGACTATCTACCTGCTCAATATCACAATATTATTGTATATTTATCAAATCAATGCACACAGCCCATCCGTCGGGCAATCAATCAATTTAAAATCCCATCCTCCTTAACATCAGTGTCAACACCCAACTATCTCAACCATAAGTTCATAATTATAACGACTTTCAACCTGTTCCAACAATACTCATATAAGATTATTCGTTAAATCATAAACTGACCAAATTAATAGCTTTATGGTAATTAATCTGTTAAGTTGTTAAAAATCATTTTTAACAATAACTATTTATAACTACTATTTATTCAGATTCGATTCTTATATCAATGCCGGAAGTGGTTAGGCTTTAGAAACCTTAGGTCCTCAAAATTTCGCATCTAACCGTCAACCTACTAAAACTATCTTACTTTGTCTTATGCGCAACCAACTAGTTTTAGACTAATGATCATCTAATTAACTAATTAATTAATTCTAATTTATCTCCTCCTCAAGTCGCCTAATTATAATATTAATTCATGTAGTTTATTTAACAATATTAAAAATTAATTTGTAACTACATTATGCCAATTATCCAATTTCTAACAAGGATTATATTTGATCGGTTATTTATTTGAATTCAATTTAATTAAGTGATGGTTCTAAATTCGCAAGTTACAACACGAATCGGGAAATGGAACTTAGAGCGTACCGATCGAAATTCAAGTGACGATTCCACGATCCTCACAAAGAGAGGGAGATTCTGTCCCTTAGTGCCTCGCCGGAGGCTCGCCGGCCGGTCACCGTACCGCCATCGCCGCCGCCGTCCACGGTGGCCGGAAGTTCGCGAATGCCCAGAAACGTGCAAGGTTACCACCACCCGACTCCAATTTTTGTGAGGAGTCCAAATCTACAATCATTTGTTGAGCTAGTGGCTCGCTTGGCCGGAACAAGCTCGACAGTTCCTTCCTTGCCGTCGGCCATGGCGTTTTCACTTCCTTCCACCAAAGCTGTCGTTTCTTGGATGGAAAACGTTCACACAGGATGGAGGAATCGATTGGAGCTCACCTAGAAGCTTCTCGTCGCCGGAATCATTCGATCTTCGCCGGAGTTGCTGCTGCGTCACTGGAAAGAAGAGGCTCGCGTCGTCGCCGCTGAAGGCCTGATCGACGTGAAGAAGGACTGGCCACGTGACCGGCGGCATGAGAGGGATCGATCGTCACCCGCCATCGTCAGTCTGGTGGCCGGAGACAGAAGGAGGGGGAAGGAGGAGGGAGTCGCGCGCGAGAGAGAAGAAGAAGAGGAGGGAAGAAAGAAAGAAAGAAAGGTATGTCGGTTTCTAGATGATTCCGGTTCGATTCGAACCGGTTCGATCTATTTCACTGATTGGCTTGATTCTTGCTCGGTTTACAGGTTTTCCACTAGGTTTTTGGATTATTCGTGTGGTTTTTCGAAAAATCAATTTGATTTTAAGGCCCGGTTCGATTTATTTTATTTATTTAGCTCGGTTCCATAATATTTTCTCCATTTTCTCAATATTAATAAAATATGAACGATTATCATATTCGATTGATAACTAGAGTTTCTTTTGATTTGTCAAAAATTTTAAGTATTCTCGGATCGAAAATTTCCGAATAATTTGCTCTTGGGCTTGGACCAAATTCTAAAATTTGGGCTCGAATTGAGACTGTATTACATTTACAGCCCACACGGTCAAAATTCTCGATTTTTAATTAAATAAAAATTTAAAAGTTTCAAAAATAAAAATTCGGGGTGTTTCAATCTCCCCCCCTTAAGACAATTCGTCCTCGAATTGGAATCTAGTAGGAGAGAGTAAGAATGGACACACACAGAGAATTTCAAAGTCATAAGAAATTCCTTCCAACACCAAGGACACAGCTCAAGAGTGGATAATATGAACCTAGGAAAGAAAAGAGTCAAGTATCCTAATTGTATTTCTATTGCCAACCATCCTATTTAGTGCCAATTGGTTGAAGTTTACAAGAAACTTAAGCTTATTGTCTAAATCTCCAATTACTATCTTCAGACAGCTACTGAAATCTTTAGGAAATCTTTCTTTGAATAATATTTTATCTTAAAACCGGTTTAGCAATAAGTTGCACATTTATAGGTGTATATATATATATATATATATATATATTCAAGATTATATGATTCATTTGAAAATTTAAACATTCCTTCATGAAAACCAAGCATATAATTTTACAAAAAGCGATTAATTGAACTTTGATTTTATTTATAGTGATAAGAATTATCTCATTTAATTTACATATACACTTACTAAAACTCTTATTGATTAAAAATTCAAAAACTTATTACTTTAATTCAAAACTTTAAGAAAAATCGTCTGCGACTTCCGTTGTCTATTATATCATAGGGCACTTCGAAATAACTGTCTTTGTTTCTCATCTATACAAATTCAATTGTCCCTATAATATCTTTACCATAGACTAGTTCATATGTTATATAGCTCCTAGATCACTGCAGCCCTTAGCTATCTCACTATTATAAAAAATTTTCTTAAGTCCTGACCTAATGCTATCTTAACACCCAAATATCGCATCAAATCAATCTCATTAGCTTCTTATCGCCTAATGCATATATACTAACAACTTCTCTCTCTCATGGACTAGAATTTTCTAAACTATAGTCTTAAACATTTATTTAAAAGTCTTAATTAGCCATACGTCTACCTATCACTAACTTGAGTCGACTTTATATTTAACTTTCCTATCTCATTTGTCCTTAATCAATCAATATTCTCTTATTCAAGTCGAGTAAGATATTTATAAATTACTCTAATTTGTCTACCACTTGCTCCTAACATATATTACACTTTGTTATATATACCATTTCTATTCCCTTAAACCATTCAAGTCCATTCCTAATGTTATTCTTTCCATTTATTTTGCAACCTAGCTTCTAAACTAAAGTTGTCTCTTCAAACTTTTCCAACGTTTGTGTCCTTAATTCAACTACTAATTATCTACTTACTTATTATTTACACCACCATTTCTTATTACTACCTTTTATCTTGTTCTTCTCAAAACATTCTTTTTAAGTTCTAACCACACTCATGATCAACTCACCTTGTTATTTCACCTAACTGGCCCCGTGATATAAATAGATAACTTACGAAAATAGCTTTTTACATAATTAATCAATTTCAGATTATTTGTCATAACATAATTTAAATTCAAAATCAAAATGGGGTTTTAAATTTAAATATCAAATATCAAGTAAAACAATTAAAAGATTTTTATTTATTTATTTATTTATTTTTTTTTTTTTATTTTTTTTTTTGAATAAATTTTAAAGAAATTTAGTAGCTGAGCTGAATGCTAAAATACCGATTCCTAACCACCCAAAGTTCATCAATCCACCATACAAATGAAAAACCTATTTATTCTCTACACCATCCTATTCACTGATAGGAATAGAGCTCACATGAAAAGTAGTGCACTGGGTGATCAGGCCAATCCACTACCATCCAGGCATTACTCTATTCCCTAACCTAAAGATTGATATTAGCTCAGGCCCCTGTAAGTATTGTGATAGACTTATCTTATTGTTCCCAACTTTCACTTCAAACCTCTATAGTCTATTAATCTACATAATAAGTGAGATATTTTCCCACCTCATAGGGTCTAGTGCGTCCACCATCCCTAGGGAGGAAAATCACAAGGTTTCTTTCCCTATGTTGGTTACGGCCGATCCCAACATAAAGAAATTCCCTATACTCCGCAGTTGTGTCCTAAAATTTCTAACCTACGCTCTGATACCAACTTTGTCACGACCCGATTCCATGGGCCGGACCGGCACTAGAGCCCAGGTAAGCTTAAGGCTCCCGAGGCCCGTAGTAAGCCTGAAACACTAAAAATTTACTATCTCAATATAATTTTGTTAATATTCAGCCCATACTGATAGGAAAATAAACTTCAAGATTCTATTAAATCTCGGCCCAAATTTAAAACATCTTAAACATTTACAAATTACCCTGCTTACAATACACTATATTTATAATATAGACTCACCAAATTTTTGTCCCTATAATAATATACGACTATAAATATACAAATTCTATAACTGCGGAGTTCACTAACAAATGAATACAGATAAGTCGTCGGACATTTATCTATTTAATAGATCAATACTAAAATTAGAGAACTCTTTTCTAACAGTGAAAGAGCAGAGTTATAGCTGGGACTTAGAAAGAGCTACTTCCTGAAAGATTTAAACAAAAGAGATGTGAGTCTATTAATGAATAATAATTATTGCACAACACACGCATTCACACAAATGTATAAATATATCAATCTAGTCATCCGACTAGTTATATGCTCACACAGCCAGTCACACAAATGGCATATCACCAGCACTCACAATTATTAACATCTTCATATAATCACATCACGTGGAAATTAGTCAGTGGCACCACCTGAAACCCCAACGAGCCGTCCTCACACATGGCTCGCCCTCTCATACATGTGCACCAGGGAGCCGATCCCCCATACGGCCAACTGGTCTAATCCTCACTGACCAGTCCTCTCATTGTTTTTCCCATTCTCTCTTTTCTTTTCCATACCAACAGGAGGCAACCCGGTGGTCTCCATCCAATCTAGATCATCAAGTGCTCACAACAGGAGGCCACCCTGCGGGCTACAATCAAATCTAGATTATCAGGTGCGCAACAACAAGAAGCCATCCTGTGAATTCCCATATAATCTATATCATCAGGTGCACAAGGGGGCGCCGATCTCCCATTTTCCCGGCCGACGGTCAAGTATCATATCATAACCGGATCCATATCACAGACCGTCCTCACAAACCCATGGTGGTCCACTTCATCCCAATTCCACACAAACAAAGCATAGCATTTTCACAACACAATTAATCAAACATTGCAATCAAATGCAGACATATTGATCAGTTGAACATCATAATGCAATGCACAATTAGACATCCATTCTCAAATGCAATTAAATAATTAAATAAATACCATTAACAATAAACAACAATAAAATAAATGATAATAATAAACAATAACAATGAAAATAATTAAATACTTAGATAATTAAATGAATAATAAAGATAATAAATAAATAATTAGAGCACTCTATTTATTATGCATTAAGTTATAGAATTAATCTAAATAAACCTATTAATTATGTTATGAATTAAAACTAGTCTAGGTTCTATCGAAATTTCGGCAGCATCTCCCCTAAAAATTGGACTATCTACCTGCTCAATATCACAATATTATTGTATATTTATCAAATCAATGCACACAGCCCATCCGTCGGGCAATCAATCAATTTAAAATCCCATCCTCCTTAACATCAGTGTCAACACCCAACTATCTCAACCATAAGTTCATAATTATAACGACTTTCAACCTGTTCCAACAATACTCATATAAGATTATTCGTTAAATCATAAACTGACCAAATTAATAGCTTTATGGTAATTAATCTGTTAAGTTGTTAAAAATCATTTTTAACAATAACTATTTATAACTACTATTTATTCAGATTCGATTCTTATATCAATGCCGGAAGTGGTTAGGCTTTAGAAACCTTAGGTCCTCAAAATTTCGCATCTAACCGTCAACCTACTAAAACTATCTTACTTTGTCTTATGCGCAACCAACTAGTTTTAGACTAATGATCATCTAATTAACTAATTAATTAATTCTAATTTATCTCCTCCTCAAGTCGCCTAATTATAATATTAATTCATGTAGTTTATTTAACAATATTAAAAATTAATTTGTAACTACATTATGCCAATTATCCAATTTCTAACAAGGATTATATTTGATCGGTTATTTATTTGAATTCAATTTAATTAAGTGATGGTTCTAAATTCGCAAGTTACAACACGAATCGGGAAATGGAACTTAGAGCGTACCGATCGAAATTCAAGTGACGATTCCACGATCCTCACAAAGAGAGGGAGATTCTGTCCCTTAGTGCCTCGCCGGAGGCTCGCGGGCGGTCACCATACCGCCATCGCCGCCGCCGTCCACGGTGGCCGGAAGTTCGCGAATGCCCAGAAACGTGCAAGGTTACCACCACCCGACTCCAATTTTTGTGAGGAGTCCAAATCTACAATCATTTGTTGAGCTAGTGGCTCGCTTGGCCGGAACAAGCTCGACAGTTCCTTCCTTGCCGTCGGCCATGGCGTTTTCACTTCCTTCCACCAAAGCTGTCGTTTCTTGGATGGAAAACGTTCACACAGGATGGAGGAATCGATTGGAGCTCACCTAGAAGCTTCTCGTCGCCGGAATCATTCGATCTTCGCCGGAGTTGCTGCTGCGTCACTGGAAAGAAGAGGCTCGCGTCGTCGCCGCTGAAGGCCTGATCGACGTGAAGAAGGACTGGCCACGTGACCGGCGGCATGAGAGGGATCGATCGTCACCCGCCATCGTCAGTCTGGTGGCCGGAGACAGAAGGAGGGGGAAGGAGGAGGGAGTCGCGCGCGAGAGAGAAGAAGAAGAGGAGGGAAGAAAGAAAGAAAGAAAGGTATGTCGGTTTCTAGATGATTCCGGTTCGATTCGAACCGGTTCGATCTATTTCACTGATTGGCTTGATTCTTGCTCGGTTTACAGGTTTTCCACTAGGTTTTTGGATTATTCGTGTGGTTTTTCGAAAAATCAATTTGATTTTAAGGCCCGGTTCGATTTATTTTATTTATTTAGCTCGGTTCCATAATATTTTCTCCATTTTCTCAATATTAATAAAATATGAACGATTATCATATTCGATTGATAACTAGAGTTTCTTTTGATTTGTCAAAAATTTTAAGTATTCTCGGATCGAAAATTTCCGAATAATCTGCTCTTGGGCTTGGACCAAATTCTAAAATTTGGGCTCGAATTGAGACTGTATTACATTTACAGCCCACACGGTCAAAATTCTCGATTTTTAATTAAATAAAAATTTAAAAGTTTCAAAAATAAAAATTCGGGGTGTTTCACTTTCTAACCTCTAAAAGCTGTTAAAAATTTAAATTACATAGCAATCTAATTAATAGACATAGCATTTTGACTCTAGTCAAAACACCAAAAACTTTCTAAAATGTTATTGCCGAATAGATTGATGATCAAAAGATTTGTAAATACATTTTTAAACTTAGTGTATATATCCAACTATACACCAAATTAATCTACTAAACCAGAATATGTCTTTTCACTATGAAAAAAAAAATATAAAATAGTAATAATTCGTAATAATTTTTTTAAATGACAATTAGTGATTAGGTTCGGTATAGATAAATTTTATCCATAAATAAAAATTGGATAAGTGAATATTGTTGTTCTCCTCAACCAAGTGATTCTTTGATCATTACGGTGACTTATTGAATTTGCACGTGATGAAGAGAGTTGCCCGTCGAGTTGGGTTAAATTGATTTATATAGTTGATAGTTATGTTTTATCTACTAATTAGATCATAGGTGTCTGATAAAAATTTCAATCAATAGTTTACTGATAGAAGCCCCAATTAACTATTGATTTTATTAACTAAAATTTGAAACTTTTTCGTATCACGTCATAACTTATTTATATATCCATATTAATTATATTTAGACTTCATTAAATCTTATTTAAAATAATTACTAATAAAATAATTTTTTATATATTAAAATTTTCATTTTATTTATAGTTATTTAAAAATAATGAATTATTATTATTATTAAATATTATTTTAAAAATTTTAATTGATATTTTATGCATATAACACATTAAAAAATAATATATTAACCGTAAAATTTTTAAAAAGTATATTTTATATCATATAATATAAAAAATAATTATACCCTTATTAACCACTTTATATTTTGAGAGCAACTGCTAGCTATCAAACTTTTATCAAATATCAATATTCGTTGGCTAACCTGTCAGTTATCAGCTATCAACTATCAACTATCAACAATCGCCCTGATTTCCAAATTTAAATATTGATCTCTAACTTCTTATTTTAGATCTCTTAGCTTATGTAATGTCATTTTTAAACTTGTCATGAAGGTTATTGCTAACAGGCTAAATTCCATTCTCCCCTTGATTATATCAGTCAATCTCAATCTGCATTTATCCCTTGTAGGTTGATCACAGATAATGCCCTTAAAACATTTGAGATTTTTTATTATATGAAAAATAAAAAGAGTGGTCGAAAAGGTTTCTTTGCATACAAATTAGACATGAGCAATGCATATGATAGGTAGAATGGTATTTCTTAAAAGAAGTAATAATTAGGTTGGATTTTAATTTTAGATGGGTTGATTAATTTAGTTATGAGGTGTGTCTCAATTATTTCCTACTTTTTACTCATTAACGGTCAACCTCCTAATTTTTTTAATCCTAACCGAAGGCTTAGACAAAGGGATCCTCTTTCTACATGCCTGTTTTTTTTTTTTTTCTTCTATGTAGAGGCTTTTTCTTGTTTGGTTAAGTAAGCAGAGATCAGCAACTATATCCATGGTATTAAGATTTGTAGAAGAGCACGGCCGATATCTCATATATTCTTTATAGACGACGGTATCATATTTGGACGAGTAACTTTATCAGAAGCTGGTTCTTTGATGAAAATTCTTATTGATTATGAGCCAGCATCTGGTCAAAAGTCTATCCAAATTTTTGGGAGGTCTTGGATTCAGAGATCTTTATTCATTTAATCTTGCTATGCTCTCGAAGCAATGTTGGAAGTTTTTAACTAATGAAGATTCACTTCTTTTTGAATTTCTAAAAGTCGGATATTTTCGCAGTTGCTCTGTTATGGAAGCTCAAATTTGACCGTCAGCCTAGTTTTACCTGTAAAAGCATATGGGAGGCTCATTTGGTTATAGAGGAAGGCACAAGATGGGTGGTAGGAAATGCAGCCAAGATAAGAATATGGAAAGATAAATGAGTCTCTGAGCTGTATAATTTCATGGTTTCTTCCACTTCCTCTCAATTTGATGAGAATGCAACTATTCATAATTTCATTGATTTTTCTATAGGTCAATGGGGGTGCTGAAGGGCTTTGAGCTTTAGTTTCTACAGAGGAGACTAATCTTATTTGTATATGGAAAAAGTTACCTGGATCTGGTTCATGACCTCATTTATAGACCAAACCATTGAAATAGAGGACTCATATTGAAACGACAGTATTTCTGACCATACATTCGGAAAAAAAAAAAAAAAATTAAAGGCGGAACACTTTTTAGAAAATCTTTATTTTCATTGATTCAGTCCATAAATGGGATCATGGACTCAGTCTAGGCAAATTTTTTCCTTTGTATATTCATTTGAGTATAACTAGAAGAGCTGATGTTTGTTCTTGGATTCATATAAAATTCAATAAAATCAGCTTAGTGTGTCATCTTATTTTTATACTCATTTTGGACAAAATAATTACGCTAAAACGATTTATATTTTGGAATTGAGGGACTAACTGATATAATTAATTTCTTCAATTAGTAATAAAAAGTATTATTTAAATGTTTTACTACTTTGAAAAAATAATAATGATATTATTAATTTTATTAATTATAAGATAAAAATTGAAGAATGTATTATTAATACTATTAATGATATTAATTTTAATTCCATTTTAAATTAAAAAATAAAATTAGAAAGCGATAAAAAATTAGAAGAAAATGATAAGATATGACCTTAACAAAAATGCTGAAGTAGTATCATATTAACAGTTGAAATGGTGAGGCTTAATATTGTTATAAGTGAATTCAAATAGAAATAATCCAATTTGTATGATATCATTCCTATAATTTAATGACACATAGGCTAATGTCGTAAATGTCCATTGATCAAAATCTTATTGAAATTACCAAGTATTAGAAAGAATGGTTTACATTCCTCTCCTCTAAATAATAAGTGAGATCGATGATTCAACCTTATTAAAACATAATTAATAATAATAGAGATGATGAAATAAAGAGAAAAAGACAATAATATATCTATATTATATAAAATTGAAATTTTTATTTTAATATTATGAAAAAAATGATAATTTATGGGATATTTGAAAGTATTTTTTGTCTTTAGAAGGATGCTTGGTTGTCGGATAGAACTCACTTCTCTCTTTTCTTTTTATCTGCCCGGGAAGATTATTTTTATTGTTATCAATCAGTTTATAAATACTAACACTGTTTAATCACAGTTAAGGCTATTCACATTTCTTTGCAAGTGCAGGTGTATTGAATTAAAATCGAATTTGAAAGCTCTTTTTATATACTCATACTGCATTGTCAATTAACCCACAAACCGTAGGTAGTAATTGTTTTTTAATTCATGAATAACATGAAAATACAATTCAATCTGTCTAGCCTAAATAAAACAAATAAACTATCCACATGTCCATGCAAAAAATTGAACAGAGGTGAATAAATAGTAAAAAAAATTAAACACAATCAGTTTCACCTCAAAATACTAAAATCCTCTTAATTCAGTCAGAGCCAAATTAAAATAAAAACAAAATTGTATATTAAGAGCAAAATTTACCATTTTCATCCGCTTTCGTATCTCATCTAATACTTTTGTTCTCTCAATAGAGATTGGCTTATTGCAAAACTACTTGCTGTTAATCTCCTCTTTCCTAAAAACCCAAAGCACACAAAATCTAATGTCACAAATGAGTTAAGAAACCCTCAATTCAAAATTTCCCCAAATTAAATTAAATTGTGTAAAACATATCCTTTGCGTGGAAAAAAAAAAATTAAATTTTGCAAAACATATGCTTTGAATGGAAAAAAAAATTGTAAAACAACAGAAAGAAATAAGATGAGTGAGATGATGGGAGAGAATTTATCAAATAATAAAATTTGCTCTGGATTAGCAATTTGTGATCTGCATTATAATATATTCCCACTTTCCTATGTGACCACCCACTAATTTATATAGATATATATTTTTTATATGGTGGAATCAAGCAATGGAAGTAGTATTAATTTTAAATCCTCATCTCTGAATTCTCTCTCTTCTCTTCTACTCCAATATATCAAGACCTTTTATTTCCATAGTTTTCTGCAACTAAATCAAGAAACTAAATCATACATAAGTGTATAATCTGAGCCCATGAAAAGCTTAATTAAGATTTAATGCAAACATTTACAACTCTAAAGACAGAAGGTTGAAGGTAAAAGAATCATTCATGACAGCTTCCATACAAAAACCACAAATCTTACCAAAACCACTAATTAAAGAAAACAATATTTAACTATTTGAAACGTCTTTCTCTTTCTCGTCATCTTTCACCGCAGTCTTTGGAGCCACCTCCGCCGCCTCTGCTGTAGGAGGCAGTGGGTCAGTAAAAATCTGCTGCGACGGGGGTTGTGTCGCCGGTGTTGCAATATTCTTGTTTCCACCATTGTCGGAGAGAGGTGCAGAGAGATCCTCGTTGGAGAACGACAGCATTACAGTCTGTGACGGCCGTCGCTGGTGGCGGCTCCGTCTAGTCTCAGACATATTTTGGTTTCTTGGATAAGAGAAGATCAAGAAAGTGAGAACAAGAAAAGTGTAAGAAGAAAGAAGAGAAAGGTAGGGTTTTTAAAAGCTGTAGTAAATGGTTTTTTTTTTTAATAATATAAAAGTATAAGGTAAGGTGTTAGGTGAGTAATTATCCATATCCTAGATTTATGGGCGTTACATGAATCTGCCCAAATTTACTATTATGTACTTTCCTTTTCTTGATAAATGTAAAAACTTTTATTAACTTATTATGGTCCCAATCTAATCATATCTATAGGTTCAATTGATGAATGAATCACCCACTAAAGATATATATATTTTTATTAATTTTATAGAGGAAATTCATGTGATTTCAAAAAAAAAAAAAAAAAAAAAAAAATTGAGGTAAGTTCATGTTGAAAGTTAGGTGAGAGAGGATGATGGCAACATGTGGAAATCATATTTAAGTTCAATCTATCGATCTCGTTCACTTTAATTCGTATCTTGTTGAACCAATTTTCTAATATTGATTTTGCTTTCTATGTATTCACGTTAATATAAATTAAATTAACATTTTGATACTCCTCGTAGTTACTCGTTTTTGGTTATATTTATAAATATTGTTGATCAATTTTTTTAATATAATAAAAATGATAATAAGTTATTGAAAAAAAAAATATATATTGTATGTTTACTTAATATTTTACTGTTACTGTTAAGATTATAATATGTAATAAATATTATAAAAAATGTTGAAATGGGAAATAAAATTTTATATTCGGAGCAAGGTGGAAAAATAAAAATAATAAGAACTCAAACAAAATAGCACCCCTAAGATTAAGGGGAAAAGCTTTTAGTGTAAAATAATAATAAATCACATAGAAAAGAAAAAATTTTTTTGGTGATTCTTTTCCATATATATGTATAAATTGATAAGTTAATAAGATGTCTAATTGAGTTATAATTATAATTGCTAAATAATTAATGATTAAGATTTTTTTTTTTTGAAAATTTAATAATTTATTAATAATGAATATAAGTTGACTACATCATAATATTCTTATAGGAATAAGAAACACAAATATAGAAAATTGAAATCTTCTGTTTGGAGATGTTATTGATCTTGGCAAAAAATGTTAATCTTCCAAATAAAAATTGGTTCATATTCAAATAGGACGGCAACACTATCTGGTTTCATTGGTAAAAGAAATTTATCCGAACTTGAAGACTAAAATCTTCAACCATAAGCAATCAACAGTCTATCTTGTCTTTCAAATTACCTGAAAAATAAAATATTCACACAAAAACTCCTCAATAAAGAGGAACAACCATGAAAGAAAAGAAACTAATAACTCCACTAAGAGGGTATAAAAAACATTCAAGATCTACCATCTGAAACTAAATCCAAATTTTGTTCCAAACGATTATAGGTTTGGAAATTATTAGAAATAAAACTAAACAAAATAAAGAAAAATAATACAGAGGGACGAAAAGAAACCTCCGGCCAAAGAAGATAGTTGGCAGTGGTTTAAAAACAAAATCTAGAAAAACACAAAAAAAAAAAAAGAGAGAGAGATAAAGCTAGCTAGAGAAAGAGAGAGACGGCTTTATATTTTATTTGCTCAATTCATAATTAAGATATTCCTTGTAAATCTTATGTTATATTATTTGAAGTACAACAATAAATTTAAATAATAAATATCAATTTTTAATTTTTTTAATTGAATTATTTTTATTATTTTTTTAGAATTGTCTGCTATAAAAGTTAGGTATGTATATATAAATTTATAATTTATTTTTTAAATAATTTATTTTTTTATTTTTATTTTTTAAACTAATAAAAACTATTAACTCTTTATGCAAAAAGACAACTTACTAATTAAATACTACCTCATTTCATAATACTTATCATATTTGAAAAAATAGTTTGTTCAAAAATACTTGTTACATTTGTGGTTCTAAAGGAGTAATAATTTTTTTTTCATACTTACCCTTTGTATATGACCAATAATTATTACTTCAATTCAATGGTTTTATTAGAGAATTAGTATTAAATTAAGGTTAATATAGTCAATTTACTTAATACTGTAACTTAAACAAATTTAATTGTTTTCTTAATGAACGTAAAATTTCAAATGTAATAAGTATTATGGAACAGATATAGTTTTAGAAAGCTAAAATATTAATTTAAACAATAAAATATTGAAATTTGTAAATGTCAACATAAAAATAAATTACACCTAATAAATATAGATAAAGTTAAAAATAATTAATATAGTCTTAAAATCCTAAATGGGCACTTCAAGTGGAATAAAGTAAAATGTTATTATTAAAGTGGAATAGAGGGAGTACCTTACTTAGTATATAATATAATTTCTTATATTATCTAATAGAATTTAGGTTTATATAGGAAATTAAGCTAATCAATCAAAACTAAATTGACTTTATTTATCAACCTATAAAATTAAAATATATTATATTCTTATCATATTTAATATATATTTTATATCGTATATAATATAATTTCATAATTAGTTAAAAAATAAGTACATGAAGAACGATAGACAATAAGGAACTTTATTTTTTTCTTTTACATGTATATTAAGTTACATATGTACATCTAGATATATAGTAAAAGTCAAAATTATTAATGCCGCATGTATTATTTTTAAGTAATTTATTCATTATAATTTTACAACTCGTTGTTTTAAGTAAAAATTAATATTTTATCTAATTAATATCTCAACTAAAGTATTTTAACGTGATTGTTTGTAATTTTTTTAATATGAATCTACTAGATATATAATATTTCTTAAACAAGAATGGGCAATTTATATAAATGAAATAAAAAAAATTGTTAATTTTTTATCTTTGAAATTTTAGTTTTGACATAAAAATTTAAATGTATATAGATTTTTTTTTTGAGTTTAAATAAAACGTAAAATATTAATGCTTTATTGTTTGAACTAAAAATAAAATAATATATTATTCTAGAAATGGTAATAGTAGAGTTTTACATAAAATTAAAATATTAATCCTTAATTTGCTTAAAACAACCATTTGTCGACATTTAATAGTTACTATTTGAGGATAATTGTTTATTATAGATGTTCATATTGATAGTACTTAATGTTAATAGTAATATTATAAATGTTAATAGTAAAATGAATGTAAATGAATTATCAAAATTTCAAATTCTAATGAGTTTCACATTATAAGATAAGATACGTGGCATTTATTAATTATTGGGTCTATAAATGACAATGTATTTAGATTAAATAAAATTAACGAAGATAGTTAACCATTAATAATTTTTATATATAAATTAATGGGACATCAATTATATATATTATAAAATTAACTATTTAAAAAATTTATAATTATGCATCAAAAAATGCAATGGAAAACTCATATTAAACTTTACTTAAATTAAAAAATTAATTTAATAAATTTAAATGGATAACAAAATTTAAGTTATGGTAATAATGTAACTAAAGAATAATAAAAGGGTTAAGTGGGAAAATGGTATTGGGTAGGAATGTAACAGAATAACAATGAAAGGATTAAAAGGAAAAAATAATATTGTGACAGAAATATAATTAAAGAATAATAAAAAGGTTGGAAGGAAAATATTTTTGGGTAGAAATGTAATTAATGAAAAATAATAGGGTTTAAATGGAAAAATCATTGTTATGGCAACAATATTTTCCCATACAATAAATAGTTGTCTTCCCGCACTCCGTGTGTGCGATATTATACAATGTTTAACATGATGCTATTTTTATTATAATAAATAATTATTTTTAAAGAATCCAAATATCTGATATGTTATATTTATTAATATCCATTAAAAAATAAAATAAAAAACAATTCTTTTTTTCTAGATACTTGCAAAAGGATTAACATATTAACCTACATATACACTCTCATGAATTAAGTTTATAATTTTAATGACTCATATTACATGATCATTTTACAAATATGAGTTTAAAAATTTCAATTTTTAGAAATATTTTAATAGATTATAAAATTAATCTATATAAAAATTTAGTTATTTAATTCATTTTAAATAAATAATTTAAAATCCAAACATCAACGAAATAAACATTAAAAATTTCTTTAAAAAATTCTTTAGGAAATTTTGTCTTAATTTGAAATAAGTTTAGAAACACTGCCATTCCTTCACAAAATAAAATATTAATATCAATTTTATCATAAAAAAATTTATCTATTTCACACATGATCACATTAGATAATGAATTCTAATTTTATTTTCATTAGAAAAATAGTACCATGAAAAAGTGAAATTTTATGATTTACTCGACATTGTGTTTAATAACAAAAATAAGCACTTAGTTGTAGTAACAATAAATAAAATGTTTATGTATGGATCAAAGATGCTAATAGTTATAAAATAATTCACAAATCACAAAATCATATCTCAATTAATCATCGAAGCCGCCGAATAGACTCTATAATCCCATCGCTAACCACCATATTGATCAAGTTCGCATTAATATTGATTTTCTTTATGATTTCATTTATATTGAAAGTAATATCTATATAAATTTCATAGCAGAAAAAAAATATTAATGATATATTTATATAGAAATAAATAATAACAATATTGTTAATTATTTAAAATAGAAAGTGAAAGGTTTTTAAGATATTATTAATTTTATTAATTATTGAAAAGTTGAAAATATTATTAATAATATTTAATTCAAGTTCTTTATTAATAAAATAATATTTTAATATTGTGCCACAAAAGCAACATAATACTCTAACATTGCGCCACTTAAGCTTCTCTGTTTTAGCTTTTATATATTTATTTATTATTTATACATATAGATAGATGTTTAGGGAGTTAATTTATATATTTGATCTTTTCATAATTCACTTTAGAAATTCACAAGTTACAATTAAAGAAACCCATTTTTTTCCCATAAATATTTTATGTGTGACCAATTAATTCAACCAACTAATTACTCAGTATTATAAATACTTTGCCGAGTATACAAATCAAGTATGTATAATACTTCCCTTAAAAAAAAGTATCTATAATACTCTAAAATTTCCTTTTTTTTTTTTTCCTCTGGGCAAGAATTTAGGAAAGGAATAAAAAAGAATGAGATTCAATATACAAATAAAAAAAAGGAAAAAGCACAGAAAAAAGGAGAAGAAGGGGAATATTATGTATTGCCTTGATGACGTGGCCAAGTGGTAGAGACGGTAAATTTATAGAATCGTGCCTGTGATTTTCTTTCTGATACAGTATGACTAATTCAATTCTTTCAAAAATATTAGACATATTCCTTGTTGGAGAAATTTTTTCCTCCATTTACTTCATATTAAAGGGTAATTATGACAAATTTATTCACATTACATGATCCGATTAAACATTTTCTCCATCACTTGTAGCCATTTCTCTTTAGTTCTCAGTTCATCTTTATTATGTAAAGATGGGAAAAGTTACCTTAGTTCATGAGTTTTTGACCAAACTAATAATTTTGTCCCTGCATTTTGGTAAAATTATTATTACATCCTTGAGATTTGCTTTCGTCCAGTGGTTCTTCCCTCCGAAAGTGTTGATTTTTCTGTTAATTTTACATAGAAAGACAAAAATATGACGAGATGGCTCAAGCTTGCTACAATGCTTTCGATTGATCTGTGTTCAAAGTACTGTGGAAGTTATCGATTGATGCACTGTCCAACGACGAAACGACAAAGAATATAGGCCGCCGTGAGATTATCTTTGCTTGAAAAGGTACGGTTACTCGGCTGGAGTAGATTGCAGACTTAATGGACTTTCTAAAACCTGTTAATGGAAATAATTATCCCTTTCCCCAATCCCATTGTAAAAATCGAATCCTGTAAATTCTCAGCTAGAGAACATGTATTGACGGACGTGGATGAGGTGGAGAGTGGGTTCTGTAATCCGGCTCATTCTCTATGCAACAGAAGAGAGAGAAATCAGCAGCCATTGTTTCTGGTGATTCTAAGCTTTTCCGATGAATTTTGATGCAAGGGTAAGCTTATTCTAGCTTTCCTTCATATATTATACTAGTTCATTTTGAATAAATTGGTCAAATTTTGAGTTTCCTTTTAGTTCTTATGATGATAAAAAATTTGCAGCTACAATACCACTGAATTTAACAAAATAATTTGGAATTTTTAGCAATATAATAAGAAATTTGAGTTTCTTTTACTGAGTTTTTATGATTGTGTCAAACTGTCAATGTTCCTGATAAAACCATTGCGATTTTGCTCGACTTTAATAGTATATTTGGAAGAGAGAGCGAAAGACATGGAGAATAGTGATTTCTTACTGTGGTTGAGAACGAAGGAGGGGAGAAGAGGGAGAGGAAGAAAGATGAATGGTTGAATCTTTTTTTTTTTTTTTGTCTTGTTATAAAAGTCTATTGTTTAATTATTAGTTTAAGATGTTGTCGGTCCCATAATATGTGTATTTTTGTTTTTCTAAATTATTTATAATAATTTTAGTGAAAATTTAAAAATCTTAAAATATACTAAGTCATTGGATAATTGGTAATAGTTTGAGTTTATTAAGTAACTTGAGTTTTTAATAATTGATAACTTAGAGTTTTTTTAATATTTTTTCTTAATTGATTAAAAAAAATTATTATATTATTTTAATATTTTTTCTTAATTGATTAAAAAATATATTATTATATTATTTTAATTGAATTTTCAATAATTGATTATTTACTATATTAATTATTTAAAAAAATTTATTGTTTTAATTTTAAAATAAACTTAAAAATGCGAAAAAAAATATTGTTTCATGATTACTTCATAACATAATTAATTTATTAATTCATCTAATAATTTTTAATAAATATTTATTAATTTATCTAATCTATTCTATTTAATTTATTTATTTTAACTTATCCAAAATATATGTATTTAATTCATATATTTTAAAATTATAAATGAATATAATATATTAAATTTATTTAATATAAATGTATATTTGTTTATTATTATGTTATTCCTCTTTTAACCGTGTAAAAATGGATGGAATGCTAAAATCTAATTCATTAGTAGTTTATTATTTCTAATCAAATTAATATCAGTGTATATTTATTTATTATTATGTTATTCCTCTTTTAATCGTGTAAAAATAGATGGAACGCTAAAATTTAATCCATTAGTAGTTTATTATTTCTAATCAAATGCTTTTATGTTTTTTTTTTAAAGAAATCGATGCTAATTAAGTTTAATCTTTTGATTTTCAAAAAAAATTAAAGTCTAATATTATAATTAATAATAATTTTTTATTTTATCGTCTATAATTATTTTATTAAATATACTTGACTTTTAATGTTGTCCTATCATAATAAAATTAGTCTTTTAAAAAAAAATACTATTCACTTATAATATAAATATTATTTAAATAGAAATAAATTTTAATTTAAAGTTGTTATATTTAAAATCATGTTTTAATATTATATGAATATCTAGAGAATACAAGAGAAAAATTATAATCATACTTAATACTATGTAAGAATAAATTAATGAATATAAACAACGAGTTATACCGAATAATAATAACGAAAGTTTACATCACAAAAAACGTTAGTCTATATAAAATTAATGAAAAAATCAGCACTTTTGGACGAAAGGACCATATAGTTAGACGGAAACAAGCTTTAGAAATGTTATAATAATTTTACTAAAATACAGGATGATGTTATTAATTTGGTCTAAAATTAGGGACTAAACAGTAATTTTTCCATGTAAAGAAACTTAAATATTAGATCAGTGATTCAATTTGTAAGTTTCGTTGTAAGACCTAATTGGTTTCAATTATTCAATTTTCTCCACAAATTCACTTTGGTCATCAATTTTAGTCCTCTACTGGGCCAGGCCCATTTAATCGATTTCGGTATCCAATTGCAAGCCCGTCCTGACGATCCAACTGTCACGTTCAGTTAGATCCAGATCCACCATTCACCTTTGTCCCTTGGCGCCATATATCTACTTACCTTTTGTTTACGTAACGTGCTTATTGCACGTGGCAAAATATAACAGGCACAGCTGGCTTAACTGAATTGATAAAAGAATAGGTCCCATCTCGTTTATCCACTTGTCTTCCTGTATCTTCCAAATATCACCGGAATTCTTTTTTTTTTTTTTTTAAATAAAATGAACTATATATATAGATTTTCTCTCTCGTCAATACACTATCCGTCTTCTTTTTCTTAAAAAAGTTAAATCTGGACCGCGAACCAAGCTTCCCTCTCTGGTTTTTTGCCGCTCTGCACGTTCCCGCTGTATTTTTAACAGAAATTAAACCCTAACCCTAATTAGATTTTCTTCGCTTTTTCTCAATTTATCGAATTCATTCAATTTCGGAACTTGTTTTTGTTCGTCAATCTTAGATCTACAAGATACTCCATTAAAGCCCATTTCGTGCATTGATTGATTGATAATTGGAACTTCTGTTTGGTTTCAATCTAGAGGCTCTCTCTTGATTCTGTTTCTGAGATTTTGAATTGATTTTGCAGGCTATATAGAGAGGTAGGCGTTGATAAATTTTCACGTGTAGAAGGCTTTGGTTCTTTGAATTGAATTGATTGAGCGGTTTAGCGGTTGTTGACAGTTTGAGAAGTTCTTGGATCGATTTTAATGCTACTTATGTGAATATTTTGCTTCTTTCTGGTTGCTAATTAATAATTCTATCTAATGTTAACTATCTGGAGAGGACTAATTGAGTTCAATCGCCATTAAAATTTAGGGTTTGTTTTATTGCTATTGGTTCTATCTTGAATGCTTGGAGTTTGTCGATGGGAGAGGATGCAATTTGTGTGGAAATCTCGACAAGGGTGGGTATTGAGAAAGAGAGTACGTCAAGGGCTGAATTGAAAAGAGACCATCAATTTCTAACAGATGATTCTGAACCTGAACCAATTTCTAACAAGAAACAAGCAAAAGAAGCTTCAAATGAGGACATAAAATCTGAAGTTTCGAATCCTGTAATTTCTCCCAAAGAGAATGGGTCCAGTTGCCAGGATATCACTAGTCAACCTACTGAATTAGCTGCGTGTAATCAAGTGGGTGCTTGTGAGGTTACATCTACTTCTTCTGCGAATTTGAGTCCATTGGACACCCTGAGTGAGGAAGGAGAACATGATAGCGAGAACAATGCTTCTCAAAGTGACACTTCTCGTAATGCCATTTCTGATTCTGTATCTACATCTCATGTTGTATTGGAGATTCCTAAGCATGCTAGTTCATCTGGAATTAGGAAGATTACGTTCAAGTTTAGCAAAAGAAAAGAGGACTATGATAGCCAGATTGCTCCTTCAGTGGCTCAACCTGTTGGTAATGAGATATGTCAAGAACAGTTTTATAAAAAAGAATATGGGAAACACTACTCTGCTTGCGCAGAAATGCTTGAAAATACAGATAGGTATTTCTGTGCTCCTAATATGGAATTGAAGATGTCTAAGAAGGTTGTTCCAAACAATTACCCTACAAATGTCAAAAAGTTGTTATCAACCGGCATACTTGATGGAGCTCGGGTGAAATATCTTTCTCCGGGGGTAAGCTTTTATTTATTTGTTTTTGTGTTCTCTATTTCTCTGTATGCTTTTTTCTTTTATTTTTTATGCTGCAAAGTTCGGTAATATATATTTAATGGATATATGAGTTTCATGTCTTTCCAATGGCTTCTCAGAGAGAGCTCTATGGAATTATAGAAGGTGGTGGATACTTGTGTGGCTGCTCATTGTGCAATTTCTCAAAAGTATGTTGGGCTCTTACAATTGGAAAAAGAAAAATAACTTTTTGTGGTCTTCTATTTGTAATCTTATTACTATTTGATTGACTAAATGGTGTTTGAGCAGGTCCTCAGTGCACATGAGTTTGAGAAGCATGCTGGCAGTAGAACTAGGCATCCAAACAATCACATACACTTAGAGAACGGGAAACCAATCTGCAGCATTATTCAGGAGCTAAAAACTGCTCCACTTAGTGCATTGGGTGAAGTGATAAAAGATGTTGCAGGTTCATCCATCAATGGGGAGTTATTTGAGATTTGGAAAGGTGATATATATATATGTATATTTCATTTATTCTTTATTTTTGTTGCCTTTGAGGCATATTGGATTGCTTTAATATGAATGTATCCGTTATAGAGAATCGGATGTGATATTTATTATTATTACTTTTTTAACCAAGCAAGAAATTTCTGGGGAATAAACACTCTCTAGGTTGTTTTACGTCATGCATAATAGATAGAATATTTGCCAATTTTCAACTAAGCTTAAAATTTTATGCAGCTAGTTTCCAGCAACGAAATGGAATGGCTGGAGCAGATAGAAAATGTTACAGCATGCTTCCTCGTTCCCCTTCTTCACTTGGAAGGTAATAAAATAATTTCCAGTTTTGAAAGTCCCATTTTTGGTTTATTTATGTTGAACTTAATTAGTGTAATATCCTCTCTCTTCTCGTTTGTCTCTCCCTCTTGTTTCCCAATTTACCTTTGGGCATGTTTCCTTGTTATTGAATGCTTGTAATTTACCATTTCAAGTGGCTTATTGGCGTAATTGGATTCTCCGATTTGATGTTTGCTTGGAAAGATTGTTCCAAATACTTGAACTTTATCTGGATGAATGAGAAGAATAGTTAAAAACAATCTTCCTAAAATTTGAGAACATGTTTGATTTTAGTGATCAGTTGCCTAGATGTAAAAGGTATCACTATTCTGTTTTCTTCTTTTGGAGACCTTTCCAAATAGACCCAAGCTTCTGTTCGAGCATTATGTGGCTGCATGAAAAGGACAGGTTAATATTATTTTCCTGAAAAGTTATGACTTACTGTGATGCAGTAATTAGTGGTGATCTTCACTTTCAGCAATTGCATTCATTTGAGACATTTCTTGATAGACTCGATCAATCTCTTCTCTCTGAGTGTCACTGACAGAATGAGGAGGATAGATGGAAATATTTTTCCTTTTTAAAAGGCCAGATAGCCAAAAAAAGAAAAATCGAAACATTTGTTTCTCTTTAATTTTTAGCTTGTCCTTTTAATTTTTGCCAATTGCAGCATATATTTATGACAACGGAAATGTGCGCACTCGTGTATATGCACTTTTTTTTTTTTTTTTTTTTGCAATGGTGTTAAGTATAAGATAATAATTTTTCATTCTCTTTTTCAAAAAAAATATGTTATATTAATTTTTCCAATTTATGGATAGTAAAAATATTAATTTTTAAAAATGGAAGAAATCTAAGAAAAAATAATGATTTGTAAAAGGAAAATTAATTATTTGTATTATCAGCATTGGACAGAAGCAGAAACCATATATTTTCCCTATTAGGGCAGCTATTGGACTCTACTCATGCATTCTTTACTCACTTGCTAAGTTGGTAAAATTGTTACTCATATCATGTAGTTAGGCTAAAATTGACAAAATTGACAAAATAAACAAAAGGCTTAAATTGAAAAAATGTATGAAGTCTTGAATTTTTTCTGTCATCAGGCCTTATTAAAATGACCTATATTTAAAAGGAAAGCTTACCTGATTCTCTTTGCCTTTCCAAGTTGTCGAAGCTTTTACTTCCCTGTGGACAGTTGACAGAGCCAGAAATAAAAGGTAGAGGGGGCAAAAAAATTTTCAAAACTTAGGGGAGGCGAAATTGAAAAAAAAATCAATAAAATTGAAAATTTTTAGCTTTTCAGGGAATAAATATTTGGGTTCGGGGGCGGGGGGCACCCCTGGCAACCCCCTCCCTCTATACTGCCTGTGGACTATCCCATTGAATGAGTGGGATAAATCCAAACTAGGTTTGAAAGGCTACCTTATTTGATTCTCTTCTCCATAAAGCTTTTTTAGGGTGTTAGGTGGAAATAAATTTTCGCAAAATTTTTGAACAGATTGGTTATGCAGTATTTATTTATAGGTAATCTGCATTTGAAAGGTAACCTTATCTCGTCTTCTTTTCTGAGGCCTTTCTAGATAGACCAAATTTCTCTTCTCTGTGAGTTGTCTCTCTCTATAGATCTAGGTATTGATTGCTTTGGTTAGATTATCAGATCAAATTTCTTAAAACTATATAGTTCATTTCCCTTCCTCTTTCATTTTCATTATTAAATTTGTAATTTTACGTTTTGTTTGCTCACAAAGCAGAGTTGCAACATTCTTCACTGTCTTCAGATCTGTGCGTGTTTGTGGGTCCGCATGAATGTTTTTTATACTTATTTATGCATGCGTATATGTTTGTGTGGGTATCCTTACATTTTGTTGATATGTTAATCTACAGATCTATCTATTTTATTTGTTGATAGGTTTGTTTTTCTTGGATTCATTAATAGTGAGAACATGGGTGCCTCTAAATTTTGGTTTTCATCACATTGATCAAAATGTTAGAGACTGGAAATTGGTTAGTTCTGTTAGTTTCCGTTAATTTTTCTGCCATCCATATTTGTTTGGTCACTTGAATGTGCTTAATTTCATTTAAAAAGTCTAATCTGAAGCTAAGCCACCCCCTGGGACAGATATATTACATAACTGGGATGACAATAGATAGGAGCAACGGTGTTTCACTTGTTATTGTTGTATGCTTTCAAAGGTTTCATTGTTTTAAGACTGCTTTCATATTTTTGTTTAAAACCAGGAATATTTGTATAAATGGAACTGAAAATAATGATGTTGTGAAAATGATTCTCATGAAGGCAAATGTTGGCTTATATGCCTTTTTCTTTGATTTCTTCCAAACTATGGATAATAGTGCCGAAAATTACATTTTGTCAATTACTGTTGAAAACTAATGGTGTCTTAAAACTTGCAGCTACTCCATTCAGGGTGTGGAGGAAAGCTTTTCCCCTGCTTCAAGCTCCTTGATGCATAACAACCCCTTTAGACAACAGAAGTACATGGAGGCCTCAGAAGAGCAAAAACGTGGATTGAAGAGGTTCGCTCCCCTTCTTCCCCTGTCTCTCCTTGTTCTGCCTTTATTTTGTTTTCACAGATCATAGATGGTGGAATTTTTGTTGGGATGTAGCATATATGGGTGGAAGAATGCTAGTAGTAGTCTGAGGCCCAGGGCCTCCCAATGGACCAATAATATATTGTTCTGTTTTATTTACCTGCATTATATTTGTTCTGCAGAGCTGGCGTGTTTATGCAACAAAAGAAAACAAATGAAGGAGGCACCAGGAGAAGGTTTGTCTATTTTATTTTTTAAAATTTTTTTAAAATTTTTCTGGTCTATTCTCTTGTTTACTAGAGGCTTCTTGTGTTATTGATAAATCTATATTTGCTCGAATTTTGTAACTTGAAACTTACTTTCTCTATTTTGGTAGAGATAACGATCTTCATCGTTTACTTTTCATGCCAAATGGTCTTCCAGATGGTGCTGAATTGGCTTACTATGTCAAAGGACAAGTAAGTTGTTTGATAACTAAATGAAATTTTTCTAGTAATATTTAAGTAACCTTCTTATGTTGATTCATACTATTTAAATTAAATGATGTGTTTTCCAGCAACTGTTAGGTGGTTACAAGCAGGGAAATGGCATAGTTTGTAGTTGCTGCGACAGAGAGGTGAGATCATTAAGCTTTTCAACACATAATAGATTTAGATTCATGTAATGTTAAGAGGTCTCTTTCACTGGTGACTGTTTTGCTATTTTTATCGGTGAACAGATAAGCCCTTCTCAATTTGAAGCACATGCTGGAATGGCTGCTAGGCGCCAACCGTGAGTAGCCTTCAGAAGTAGTTATGCATATTGGAGCAAATTAGATTGTTGTTTCTAATGAAATTTTACATCCCTTTGGCAGCTACCGTCACATCTATACTTCCAATGGTTTAACTCTTCATGATATAGCAATTTCATTGGCAAATGGGCAAAATGTTACCTCTGGGGTGAGTGATGATATGTGTGCAAAATGTGGCGACGGAGGGGGTCTAATATTCTGCGAGAGTTGCCCTCGAGCTTTTCATCTCGGTATATATTTTCCTTGTATTTTAGTAGTATTAAATGATATTTTTTTCAGTTGATACTAATTGTTTTATAGTTATATCATTTGCTTCTAACTTCTAGCAATGCTTGTGTTCCTTTGTTGGTTTCGCTGGCTTTTTTCAGTATCTGATAAAATTTTATTTCTAGATTAATTGTGTGTAATTTATTTTTTGAAAAAATGTGTTTTATCTCTAGATCGTTTGGGCTAGGGTAACTTATCACTACTGTAATCCCAGTTCATCCAAGGAAAACAGATTGAATATATCTTTAACTTGATGTTATCATGGCTTACTGTAGATTCCTTTTTGTTCTTAATTTACTTGAATCTGTTTCCATGGCAGAATGTTTGGATTTGCAGTGTGTTCCAAAAGGTGTTTGGCAGTGTCCAAGCTGTATTAAGTCTGGACATGGAGGAAACTTCACAAGACCAATAATTATTCGGTTGACTCGGGTTGTTAAAATGCCAGAGTATGAAGTTGGTGGTTGTGCTGTTTGCAGGTTAGCTCCTCCAGAACTTCTAATCTGTTTGTTTTTGGTAATAGTGAACATTCTTTTATAACGTGATGGGACTACATAGGGATAAAAGCTAAACTGTCTTGCTGATATGATACGCAAATAAATTAGATTTATGGGTAGCAAGGGATTGCAACCTGTGGAAAACAGCAGGAAATCCTTTATAATATGGAGAAAATAAAAAATTTATGGCTTCATGAACATATGTGATGACTTTCAATGTCCTATCTATCTATCTATCTATCTATCTATCTATCTATTTATATCTATATCTATATCTATATATACATATATATACAAAATACACACACACACACACACACACACACACACACACAAACACACACAAGGATAGATGTTAAATCTGGTTTCCCCCTGATTTGGACAATTATGTACTCTGTTCCAGTTCTAAAACTTACGACGTGAGAAAGCTTGGAGGAATGGCTATTCAGGCTTGGTTCTATGTTTGTTTGAAATATAGAAAAAGTGGAAATGTAGGTGAATAACTAGAATTTTTAACAAGGATAAAGCTGCAAATATCAGAATAGAAAGGAGATTGCTTGGATATCTGTGTAGCTGTAAACGCACCAGGACTGTACCTGTTGAAAAATAGTAAATCGATGACCCTAAACTTTGTAACAAGAGTTTCAAATGCAAGAAATTCTAAGCCTGAAAACTGAACAATAAAGCATTACAAGCTTGATTACTTATGGACTTGAAAGCGATTTGAAAGCCATAATCCTAAAGGGACTTGGATTCCAAGTACCAAGTGCCAACTACCAAACACTTTACTAGGATAACCACGGTTTGGTTTCAAACTAGAGCCAAAACGAAACTGAACTGGTTAAAAGCAGCACTAAACCATGGTCAATGGTTCCTGGTTCGGAACCATAACCGAAAACAATGTGCTTAAGGTTCAGTTCCGGTTCTTCATTTTCCGAAACGAGAATAGGCAGTTTTGGTTTAAAACCGGCGGTTCCAGTTTCTAATCGTGAAAAATATGTTTTTAAAGAAATTCTTAACTTATTTTTTGTTTTATTATGATTTCTTAAAATAAATTTTAAGAATTTTTATTAAATTCCTTTAGAGTTTTTCAATATTAATATTTATTATTGATATTTATTGCTATATATCTAAAAAGAATTTTAAAAACCTTGAAATAAATTATCTAATTTCAGTTTTGAACCAGAATCGGTGGTTCCAAAACCATTCTAGATACTGGCTAAAAGCGGTTCAGTTTTAGTTCCACCCTTCATATGATCGAAACTGGCGGTTCTGGAACCATGGTCATGCCTACATTTTACTGTTATGCTATTTGGGAGTGCATATTAAGACCTAAGATTCTGAGCCTTGGTCAATTATAAAAGCTAAAATTTGCAAAGATTAGCTTGAAGCTATAAAAAATTTACTAATTTGCTAAAATAAACATTTGTACCAGACCGTACAAAGATTAGGAAGGTATTTGATGTCCTAAATGATTGTAGTTTTCTTAAAATAGTTATTACAATATGATGATTGAAGGGTAGAGATGAATTGGATAAGATCTTAGAACCCATGGGGCAAAAGTTGATAATGTGAACTTACTTGGGTAGGCCAACTAATGCCATAAGGTTAATACTAACCAATTAGCTAGCTAGCTTTCCACCCTTGTATGCCCTTTGTGGAATTGTTACTTGAACAATGTGGGATTCTTGACAGTCCCCCTAAAGCACAATTGGGACTGGAATCTAGTTGATGCTTGAAACTTGAAATTCTCCCCTTTAAGTTGAATTGGGCTTTGCCCTTCAAAATTGAACTTTAATGAGCCTCATTGGGATTGGACATCTAGACAAGGGCTTGAATTTAAACGGAAGGCCACAGTGATAAACTGAGGAATAACTGAACCAGGCTAGACTTGCTTTGATACCATATTATAATTTGAGGATTGGAAGGGTAGAGGTAGATTGGTTAGAAACCATGGAGTGAAAGTTCATAATGTGGCTTACTTGAGCTTGGCCAACCAATGCTAAATTGTTAGTATTAATTAGCTAGCTAACTTTACACTTTTATATTGCCTTTGTGGATTTGTTATTTGAACGCTGTGGGGTTCTTAACAACAGTTAATCTTGTTTTTCTTGGTTTCTTCTTGCCTAAATCGTCTTATCTACTATCAAAATAGCTTCTACTCTGCATGCACCCCTAGATGAATAGGCAAACTCTTAAATTTTCAGTTCATTCACAATGTAAAAGCCAACCAGTGCAATGGTTTTCCTTGTTTTCACTCAAATTCATATTCACCAAAATATTCCCCTTCTTTTGGGTTAATCTGTAGTTGGAGACTTTTTCTTTTAGAAAATTCTACCTTTGTTTGCATCACTGCATGTCTCGTAACTAGTATTCTGGAAAGAATAGGAGATGCCTTTAGTTGTGGTTCCTCAATGACAGTGAGATAATTTAGCATTGTGAATAGAATTGTGTATTCAGCACACTGAATAAAAGAAAAGACGCTGATTATATACAAGTAGACTCCTACACTCTTTAGAAAAGGATCCTTAAAAATCCTACAATATATATAAATACAATCGACGTTCTTTAACACTCCCCCTCAAGTTGGAGCATAAATGTTAAGCATGCTCAACTTGTTACAAAGATAGTCAACCCGAGGGCCATTTAGAGCTTTTGTAAAAATGTCTTCTAGTTGTTCGCTTGTCTTGACATGTCCTGTAGAAATAGCACCTTGTTGTATTTTTTCACTAACGAAATGACAATCAATTTCAATATGTTTTGTTTGTACGCGAAATAACGGATTTGATGCAATATGAAGAGTAGCTTGATTATCATGCCATAAATTTGCATGCGACTTGAAACCGATTTCTTCTAAGAATTGCCGAATCTAAATTATTTCACAAGTAGATTGTGTCATAGCTCGGTATTTTGATTCAGCACTCGATCGAGGTACTACATTTTGTTTCTTGCTGCTCTATGATATTAAGTTTCCGCCCACAAATACACAATATCCTAAGGTTGATCTTCTATCAACTTTCGAACTTGCTCAATCTGCATCTGTTATTCTGGGGGACAAATCCCGTTTATTAACTCTAGAAACTAAAGGTAAACGATGATGTTTGACAAATTGACAAGACTCAACTCTCTAAAAATGATGATGACTGAAATTGTGGACATAACTTCTTTAAAGCGGACAAGGAGAGATGGCCCAAAAGACAATGAATCTCAAGTGGAGATAGAACACTAGCACACACCAAAGATAAAGAAACTCGGCCATCTAGAAGATAAAGGCTAGACTCACGCCGTCTACCAATAATCTACTTCGTTAAAAGATACTGAAACACACAATAAGTGGGGTAAAATTTGACACAACGGTTTAGTATACAAGTAATTTTGCTAACGGAAAGTAGGTTAAACGAAAAACAAGGCAAACATAGCACAGAAGACGATGGAAGACAGTTAGGATCAACAGTGCCAATACTCTTAATAGAAGAAGTGGACCCATCAGCTAGAGTAACATGACGATTAGAGTTATGAGGTTCTTTTAATGAGGAAAAGAGACTAGAGTTACCTGTCATGTGATCTGTGCAAGCAGAATCAGTGACCCATTTTGATGAGGTAGACATAAGGCATGTATTACCTGAATTGGTAGCAGCATCGACAGAGGAATTAGCAGACTTGGAAGAACGATATTTGGAGAGCTCAGCATATACTCCGCAGTAGAAATGGTTATGGTATTGTCAGTGGAAATGACTATAGAATCCTGAGTAGCCACATTTGCTCCTATCGGTTTGTTTTGGAGTCTCCTGCAAGTCCTCTTTGTATGACCTGGTTCATGGCAATAATGGCAAATAATAATACTGGTCTCCCGAGGTTCAACTCCATGGGTACGGTTGCTTCCTCCTTTGTCCCTGTTTTCTGTCTGCAAGTGCACTATTTACAGAAGGTAAGGATTTATGAGATCCTTCCGTATGTAGTCCCTGAGTGAAAGTGTTGTGAAGAGAAGCAATATCACTGCTTGAAAGAATCTGAGATTTGGCAGTCTCAAAAACTGGAGAAAGCCTTGCAAGAAAACTCATAATCGCCATCTGTTCTCGCTGGGTTTGTTGGACTTTGTCATCAGCACTAAATGGTAATAGAACATTGAGTTCCTCATAAATTTTCTTGAACTCCATGAAATAGGTTGCAAGAGGCTTATCTTCCTGATTTGCCCGATAAAAACATTTACAGACTTCATACATACGAGATAGATACCCTTTTGCTGAACATAAAAAATTAAAGATGCTCCATTAACTCCATAACATACTCACAGTGATTGATCAAGCAAATTACCTCACTGTCGATGGAATTTCGAAGCTGTAAGAATAATCAAGCATCCTCTCTAAGCCAAGCCTTATGAGTATCACCTTTGGATGGATTATCAGTCAAGTGGTCATTATTCAAGTGTTGAAAATAAATATGGACTGTTTTACTCCATTCTAGAAAATTGGGGCCATTGAGTTTTGTGTTCCGTTATTTTATTCATTACTAGCACCACATCGGTGATGACAGGTTTCAATTCGGAAGTCTCCGGTGGAGTAGTCAGCCATGTCGTGTGACTAAAACCCCTAAAACAATTTTGGCATAGCAAAGGAAAGCTACTGTTTTTGGTAACTCAGTAGCAAAATATACACAATAACAGATACGCAGCAACAAAATACACACTCTGAATGCCAAACTAACTGATATAGAAGCAGAATATCGAAGCACAAACCAGATTGACAAACTCAGAAGGCAAGATATCTATACCCAGCAAAGCCCAACAATGGTTCAGCACGAAACCCACCGCAGAAGCCATCGAAGGCCTACGCAACACACAGGGTTGCACTCCTATGGCCGAATCGACGCGGGAAACTGAGAGCTAGTGACAGGAGATGGCCGGACGCCCCACGCAGCAGCACGTGAACCGGAGCAGAAAGCAAGAAGCAGCGCGTGGAAGCCACTTGCTGGGATTCTGGTGACGGGATTTCGGGAACACACTGATCCACGGCTGGGGTAGCTTTTCTGGTGCGCGGTGAGAGCGATATATCACACTAGAAAGCTAACCTAAACTGACAGTAGCATTGAAAGGCTACTGAAATCAGAAAAAAAATTTTCCGATTATTGAATATTGTTCAAATACTAAAAAACTCCCTGCTTTGATACCATGTGAATAGAATTGTGTATTCAGCATGTTGAATAAAAGAAAAGAAGCCGATTATATACAAGTAGACTCCTACACTATTTAGGAAAGGATCCCTAAAAATACTACTATATACATAAATACAATTTATGTTCCTTAACAAGCATGAAGCAGCCCATATCAGATCTCATTCATCTTGCCTTGTCCACTCCATTCAATCTCACCATCACATCCTCTAGTGAATCCAAAACCTCGGATGATGTCTCTTTCTCCCAATCATGCAGTTCTTATGGAAGGCATAACAAAGTTGAACATAGTTGCTTCCAAGGAATTAACGGAGGATCCTCTTCCAAGCCAACAAATACCATTAGGAACATGCATACTTTGGAGAAGTTTATCACTTAAAACATCCTGCAAAAAGAGTAGATTTGCTAATGCCCCAAGCATAATGGAAGACATCCTTTTTATCCCTTCCTAACAAATTTTAGAATCCTATATGACAGCCATTTAACATTCTTCAAACTTTATCTATTTCAGTCCTTAACATAGTCCACAACAATGGCAGAATGCAAATATGATGCCTCCCAACCATTAAACCTTCAAAGCAATTCACATAAAAGAGCTATGTTAAATAGAGAGTTCTTCTTCCTTGATGAGATTTTGACAAAAGAAATTTTTACTCATATATAATTAAGGTTCATTTAGCATTGGAACTGCCATGTGGGCTTTTCTTTACTGAGGTTTGAATCCTGTTAGACATCTCAAAGTATAGATTGATTGAAAAGGTCGAACTTTGTATTTCATAACGACAAATTTTTCATCAGTAATAAAGGTCTATAAGTTAAGGTCAAACTATTTTCTTTTTATCCATTTCTTGTACCTATTAACTTAACTCAACTAAGCAATCCCAAGTTAGTTGGTGTTGCTTGGATGGATCCTTTTTCTTTTTTAACCACTTTCCTACATATCATCTGTGGATTGCTCCTCTCTTTCCTTTATCACGCAAATTCAATATGCTCAACCTTTTGTACAGTTGAATTTGTTAGTCTATATGATGCATATATCCAAATCATTCCCTTTTATCAACTTTCCTTCAATGGGTGCAGTTCCATCTTGTTATAGATGCGTTTATCAATTTATTTGCACCATCCTTGTATTTTGATTCATCTAGCCTAGGATTCTTATTTAAGTTGTGTTGTCTTTCCATCAATCAACATTCACTGCCATCATTATAGTTGGATGAATTATGGTACTATAAAAATTCTCCTTCATGCCAGTTTATATATGGGAAATTGTTTTTTTGGTAAACTTTTGTGCTTTTGCTCTTATTCTTAGAAACTTGTCAATCTTAAGACCAAAAAACTAATTAAATAGATAATCACTGAGGAACTGTGTTGGCTTCTAAATGTGAAGGCAATATTGATGAAAGATGATGGATTAGGTTTACAAGTTTAATTATGTTGTCCATTGAGTCAATGGTCTTGTGTTGATTTATTGGAAATGGTTCAATAGCAAGAAAATAAGTTGATGAAAAAGAAAATCAACAGTGGACAGGGATAAGTTGAGAAAGAATTAAACAAATGGTAACAATTATATCATATACGTTCTTCTTTTGTAGAATTAAATAACATTATTGGCTTTTCTTTTATTTGTAAAGTTGCTTAAATTTGTAAGTCCCTGATATTTGATACTAAAAATGACTGGTAACAGGGGTTTCTATTGTTCCATGATCCAAATTTGCTTTTTAGAGTTGAAATTCATCTTAGTTGTTTGTTGGTTTGATCTCTTGAATTTTGTCAGTAACAGAATTGCTCTTTGTTCATAGAATATATTTTTTACTCTGTGTCACACCTGTTCATGTTTTTGTTATGTTTATCAGGGCTCATGATTTTAGCACTGATATCTTCGATGATCGAACAGTTATCCTTTGTGACCAAGTATGATTGATCTTCTTTTGAGCACTTACAAGAGCATTTCTTCAAATTCTGATTATTGTTTTTTGCTTACCTGACTTTGTCCCATTTTCCAGTGCGAGAGAGAATTCCATGTTGGGTGCTTGCGTGACAGCGGACGTTGTGATCTAAAAGTAAGTGTGTAATATTGTAATGTTAAGTCTTTACAATGCAGTAAAGAAGCTTGCTAACTTTTGTTGTAAATATCAAAACAGGAGATCCCTAAGGATAATTGGTTCTGTTCTAATGACTGCCATAGAATCTTTGCGGCTCTACAGGATTTTGTTTCTAGTGGAATACAGATGATTCCTTCTTTGCAGTTGGATATCATAACTAGAAAGCATGCTGAGAAAGGATTATTAATGGATGGACTATCAAATGATGTCCAATGGCGAATTCTGATGGGAAAAAGTCGCCGCAAAGAAGATCTTTCATTGTTGTCAGCTACTGCTGCAATTTTTCGAGTATGTTGATACTTTGCAGGATTTCTTTTTTTTATTATTATTATTATTTTACTTCACTGAAAACATCTGTGATTAATACTTTTTTTTTATCTGGTTTATTTTAGTTGCCTAGCACTAACTGCGTTGTGAATGCTGATGTCTATTTAAAACCAGTAGTTGGTGACATTATCTGTTGCGTGTTCCTATGATAAAATCAATATAAGTATGCTCAGGACTTCCTTTCTAGTCTTTTTTTTTTTAACAGTCAGGAAAGTCCAGTTCATGGTACCAGTGAACTGGGCCTCCGATACTTCTTCAGACATGCTGCAAGGAAACAAATGCAGCTTATAATTTACAGCAAATTATGATACATCTACCAGACGCCCATAGGTTGTCATTCAATTCTCCTTGGTCATTGATACAACAATTTGTTTTTTTACATGCCCACCTTACTCATCATATGTGGACCACATGCAGAATTGAATTTTCTTCCATCTAATTTGTAATCTTCCTGAACCTGCCACCCTAGTCATTGATGTTTAGCATATCATATTGTTTTCACTGATATAAGGATGGAAAATATGTCTTCATCTAATTCAATGTAAAAACTTTAAACCATTTGCAAACTTTTGAGTTATTAACTTACAAGCATAAATTAGGAATTTTAGTATTTGAATGGTGAGGGATTTGTATGACTGAAACTTATATCAGTTAGGACATATGGGAGGTGAAACAGTGGATAAGGGTTCTTTGCTGGTCATATCGTCATTTGAAATTTTTGTTGGAAGGAAAAGTAGATATTACTAGGCCTTGAACATGACTTGTAATCTGATGCCTTATTGTCCACTGATTGGAAGATCATCAAGAGGAAGGATATTCTCTTCTATGGAACGACCTTCACCCATGTGTACCACCCTTTTACTTGCATTTTATTTTTGTAATTCTACAAGTTGTGTGGTAGGTGTATGATATACATGTAATTTATAAATTTGGGACACATTTGCCTAATTATGAGCCTGTTCTTTTGGCAGGAGTGTTTTGATCCCATTGTTGCAAAAACTGGTCGTGATTTGATTCCTGTTATGGTCTATGGGTAAATTGTCCTTTCATTTTTATTTTCTTTCTTGCTTACAGTAAGTTATTTTCCTGCTTGAACTATCTTCATGCTGCAAATATATTTTTGAGTACACAGCCCCTGATTTTGTAGCTTCTCTTTATGGCCTTGTCCTGATATGCATGTTAAGTTACATGTAATTTGTGAGACCACGTGAATGTACATTTCCTTCTTTGAAGTGTTTTCTCATTAACACATACGGTGGAATGTAAAGATATTAGCAGGTTGTCCGTGAACTTTTTGGGAAATACTTCTCGCAGTTACATTGGAACTTAAATATTAAGTAGTTTCATGTGTGTACGAGTACTGCTAGATGGACATGTGTTGTAGCAAGAATCTTTGTTTCTCATATTAGATTAGCTGGTCATACTACTATCGAAATTATGTGATGCGGAATGCCAAGTATAAATGAATCAGCTGAAGCATTGCAACAAAAATATATTTAAGATATCTCTCTCAATTCTCCCTCCCTACTGTAGCCTTTCTTGTTTTTATATTCTCTCCCTCTCTTCTTCGTCTAAGGTTCCAACTTTTTCTGTTTTCTCTCAGTTTCTGGGTCTACAAACATTCAAGTTAGGCCCCATGAGTTTTCATCCTAACAATGACTTGAGTGGTCAGGGAGATGATTGGCAAAGGGGAGTTGGAAAATATAAGAAAAATTTCTCATCAATCTCATTTTGGTTGAATGATAAAATATTCAATTTGAAAGGAAATTAGAACATCAAACCAAAAATAATATGGGTCTTCTCATCCATCTGGGGAAAAAAATGTCTTAAAATCTCCTTTCTTGTGAGAGGAATGGTGGTTTCCATCTTTTCTCTCCAAATTTCATTGTGAATGAAGGATCATCGTGAAGTGAATTGCGTATTTAACCAGGACTGCAATCATTTGCTGGTTCTAGTTGTCTTGGGTCTCTGTATTTTCTATTTACTTTCAACTTTTAGGATCTTGTTATTTTTTCAAGAGTGAAATTTTTAATATAGTTTCTTCATTTTTGAATTTTTTGCAGGAGAAATATTTCTGGCCAAGAATTTGGGGGAATGTACTGTGTGCTATTACTTGTGAAGTATGCTACTTTCATGATTTCCCTCTTTCATTCTTTAGATCAGTAATTATCCAGGATATATCTAGCATTAATAATTGCTGTTTGTTCAATAACGCTGCAGGAATGTCGTTGTATCAGCTGGTCTTCTTAGGATTTTTGGTAGGGAGGCTGCTGAGCTTCCTCTAGTTGCAACGAGTAGAGAACATCAAGGAAAAGTGAGTGCTCAGTTTCTAATTTTCACTTTGTATACTTTACATGGTTCTCGAGCTTGCTAATGGATAATCCCACGTGTTCTCTTATAATTTTTTAAATCAGGGTTACTTCCAAGCATTATTCTCATGCATTGAGAGATTACTTTGCTCCCTCAATGTGGTAAACTTGGTGCTACCAGCAGCTGAGGAAGCTGAGTCAATTTGGACAAGGAGATTTGGCTTCAGAAAGATGAGCGAGGGACAAGTACATTCCGCTTTAATTTGCAATTTCATGAAACATACAAATCTTTTCTTTTTTTCCTTTTTTCTTTTTTCCTGTGATGGATACACGCAGTATTGAAATCATGAAATTTGCATGGAACTTAAAAAACCCCAAGTAAGCAATGTTTTGGCTGCAACAAAGAACAGCAGCAGCAGCTAAGTCTTAACCCCAATCTAGTTGGAGTTGGCTATAAAAATCTTTCTTTTCATTCTGCTTTATTCATAGTTAAGTCCGTGAAGATGTCAAAAAGTAATGTTTTGGCTGCAACAAATATAAAATTTAAACAAATTGCTCTCATTTTATCAACTTCATTCCGCATCAGATTACTTAAGCCAACTCAAAAACTCACATGGTTGCCATTTGAGCAATTGGATAATGACATACTCCTAAAGGGTATTGGATAAATTGTAATCAGTGTATTGATAGGGATTGTTTTAGCTTCAGCGTCTTTGTCTTGGTTGCCAGGCCTTGAACAAACACTGATGCCAGATTTTTGTTTTTATTTGCCCAGCTGTCAAAATATACAAGGGAACTGCAGGTGACGATATTCAAGGGCACAACAATGCTGGAGAAAGAGGTTCCCCAGATAATTGACTAGCAGCAGACTGAGCTCCCAGAAGTTAATTATGGATACATAAAAGGAAAAAAAGAATGTCATGAGCTTGTAGGTTTTTATTTTTCTAGCAGTTCACTTTTCTGTACTATTGCTGCGGGATCTTTGTTTTACAGCCAGTCAGCCAGTCAGCATGTCTTACTGAGCATTGTTTTCTTGTACAAATTAGAATATGATTGAAGGAAAGAAGAGCAATCAGATGGAGGAATACAGGGTTATGTGATATAAAAAGGATGAGTGCATAAAGCCCAAAGAAATTTTTGTAGCTCAAATGTCATGTGCAAGAAAAACATGCTGCTTATTAGTTTTGGTATGGTCCTTTTTCTTTCGAGCTGAGTTGGAAAATCCGATATATGTATCATTTGGAAAAATGCAGTGCTAAGTTGAGTTGGAGATATGATGGATCTGTCGTCTTCTTCATCATCTGAACTGAACTGTTGGACGTCAAGTTATCAAATTTAGGATTCCTTCACTTTTAGCTGCACAAGTATAGATTCTGTAGTTCTTATAAAATTAAACTGTTTTTTGGCCGACTGATTTTGAAGTAATCCAGTTGTGAGCAGAAAAGAGACCGTTCCCTCAGGGTAACGTTCTTATGGATGCAAACCTTGGGAATTCTTTTACCCTGAACTTTATCGACCTGATACAATATCATTCCAAATTGACTTTTATCTCCTTGCATCCAATTTACATATTTAGATATTTTATCACTCAATTTAAATTTGATTTAGGATTATATAATAAAATAATATACTGTGCGGTTCACCACTCTATCTTGAGCTAACTTAACTCGAGATAGATTTGTCTTCTTCCTCCTTTACCACTTTCGGTTACTCACATATACGACCACCACAAACCACCGTCACTTAAATCAACGCCTAATTCAGCAAAAGATCTTTTTTTTTTTTTTGGCTTTTTGGGAAAAGAAGAAAAGAACAAAAAGTAAATCAAGATGTTTTTAGGGTATGCAACCCAACAACTATCATGCTGTAGAAGACTAGCCAAACCCTGAGGAGGGTAGTCGAAAAACATGATTCCCCGTAGCCAAAGACGAAACAGAGTGTGAGTCAGTCAATCTGCAAAAGTATCACATTCAATCGATGGCTTAATTGTAAATTTGGTGTCTTTATTTTCTAATATTTTCTATTTTACTTAACTTTGTAATTAAGTGTTTAAATTTCGAAAATATTTTCATTAAGGTGTTTCTTTCCTATGTGGCGGGCTGAAAATATAAATAAAACAAGGGTATTGTGCCAAGCTGGAATTTTGCTGATATGGAAAAAAAAAATACTGAGTTGTCAATTGGTGATTAATTACTGTCAATGGACTGAAAAATAGAGATTACTAAACTAACCTTGCAATTAAAAGCTCTTGGATCCTTGTTCAACGATGGAAGACTACGGTTTCTAATATTTCTCTTCTCTCTACTCCTCTTCTCAACACGATTCTTATTAGCTCGAGCTGCAAATGCCCTCTCTTTAGTATCATCTTCTTCATAGCCTGGTCAAACGCTTCAGATTCGCAATCCATTTCTTTCTCTTTATAAGCTTCGCCAATATCACCAATCTCAACAATTTTTCCCCTTTATGTGCCCTTATTTCGCCATTGACGGGAACTGAATATGTATCACTATTTTGGTATTGCTTGTCTTGATTTCGAAAGGGGAAGAAAGGTGACGCGTGTGACTTCGCTCATAGCGTTTTTGAGTGATGGTTGTATCTTGCTTGTTATCGAACTCAACCGTGCTTCTTGGTATCTGCAGGTTTGTGGATCTGGATTAGTTACTGTCAGTATTCTAACAGATCCAGTATCCTATTCGGGTTCTGTAGCCCGCCAACCTCTGCTTTGATCTGTTCTGGATCTGTTACAGCGATGTATGGGAAAAAGTTTGTGAGGAAGAGTGGACCCAGATCTAGACATGTCTCAAATGCTCTGGATGGGTGGGTTTCGGAGCTGGTGAAGTAAAGGGAGCCAAGGAAGTGATGAAAAAATAAACCAAATTTTACACCAGAATATTCATTATTAATTATTTCTTTGACAAAGCATTTATTTTGGTGGCATTTTTGGTTCCATCTCTTGTTGTGAATGGTTTTTAAAGGAATCGAGAGAGGGAGAATGGGAATTTTGCTTTGTGTCCTAATTTTCCCATTGAAGAGAGCTGAATCTGTATTGGCAGTTGAAGATGTCTATGGTGGCCTTGAAGATGGTGAATTACCAAGAGCCTTTTGTCGTCCATCACCATCCTATTACACCGCATTTTTTGTTGTTCATCCTCTTGCATCGGAGATGGTCAGGCAGAGGCTCATTTTCTTCCATGAAAGATTTTAACTTCCCAATAAAATTATTTTCCAGGAAAGTGACAAAAACTGAAAGTTATTTGAAAGGAAACAAACAATAGAAGGAATAAGGGCAACTCTGTCATTTGATAAAATCCAATCATATTTTATACACAAGAATCCAACGTGGCAGTCTTAGTGCCGTCCAATGTAGCTTTTTTTTAAATCTTCAGTGAGCCCTTTCGTTCTATTTGTATTTTTGGCTTACCACGGAGGATAGAGCAAACCTTTTCGGTTGAAATACTAAAATAGAAAATATTAGAGAACCTTTTCGGTTGAAATACTAAAATAGAAAATATTAGAGAGCGGAGAAACTAAATTTATTGTTAAAGCCTTCAAACGATCTTTTATCACTGCTGTTGCATTCAAAATAGTACCCAATCAACATTCCCAAATGAAAAAGGCACAAGTCCAGCAAATCAAAGGCAGGTCATATTCAATCAACAAGAAAATGGGTTAAACCATCGGAAACTATGGTTTGCCCAATAAAATGAATTGTGGCAAATAAAATAAATGCAAAAAACTTAGAAAATGGTGTGTTACCGATAGGGATGTGGTTGAGAGCAACGCCAGTACTAAAAGGGGCATATTGGACTAATTGGAAACATTCATTACTGTCGCCATAGGCAAAGACAGACGAGCGACAATAATTCATCGTTATAAGAGTAGAGCTTATGACAAAGCTGCTATTGCTGATACGTCTCCCAAAGCAAAATGGTTTCTGAAGTTCCCAGAAGATAAAATATACGACGGTCGGTACCTCACAGCTTTTCATTTACACTTTCTTTTAGGAATGACTGGAAAAGAGTAATCTAAACTGTGCCAGAAAACATCACCGATTGGAAATTCGAGTGGGAGCCTATAAGAGACATTCATGTGAATAAGAAAGTTGGCATGGGAAGTTTTTGCGTCCAACGGAGAAATGCCGCTTGGAGGAATCTCTGTTACTCACGACGAGCGACACAGTGGCTCCACAGTGAGGTGGATTCTTTGGGATGTGGAGGCAACAGAAGTGAAACGAAACAGTTGGAGGAATTTTGCTAAATGGTGTGTTGCCTCAGTTTGAGACTTTGGTTAGAGTATAATTTAAGTAGCTGTTGCACTTTAAGGCGACATTTGTAATAATGGTTTTTTTCAAATGGCAATTAATTACTAAAATAGTTTATTTCAAAATATTTGTCATATTTGTGATTTTAACGAGTAATAAATATTTTTTTCATGTTTACTTTTTATATATATTCAATAATTATTACTTCAATTTAATGATTTTCTTAGAAATTAGTATTAAATTGAGGATAATGTACTTAATTTACTTAATAATTTAGTGTAACTTGGACAAATTTAATAATTTTCATAAAAAACGTGAAATTTCAAACGTGACAAGTATTATGAAACAAAGATAGTAATAAAGAGTATACTAGAAGTACCTCACAATATTTTTCTAGGAATAGAAAATATAAATATAAACAATGAAAGCTTCTATTTGTAAAGACTAATTCCTTTTCTAAATAGGATAACAAAAGTGCTTAATAACTGTTTTGATTGAGAGATTAGATCCAAGATTTGTTTCGATGTCAAGAAATTATTGAAAATGAAATTAAATAAGCTAAAAAAAACAACAAAAATGAACCATCATCTTAAATGTTAGCAATGACTTGAGGAGCAAAATTTATAAGGATAACAATGTAGAAATTATTTACTATTATTTTGGCGAAATGCACATATAGGTCTCTCAACTTATTTAGTTTTACCCCTTATGTCCTTAAACTTTTATTTATTAATATTAGCCTTTTAACTTTATTTTTATTAAAATTGACTAAGAATACATACAATCAAGTAAATAACAGTAAAAAAAAAAAAAATAGATCCAATAAACATGCGGTAAGTGAATATCTCAATTTTCATTTATAGATCGAAATAAAAGTAAATAAAAAGTCAAAGCAAGAAGGCAAGTTATGTCAATTCTTTTTTTCTAAACAAAAAATTATTTTATTCCAAAATTTTTTGTTTTATTCCAAAATATAAATCATTTCAGTAGTTTAAGGAATAATAAATTATATTTTTTCAATTTTATTTTTATTTACATTAGATATAATAATTATTTTCACAAATTATTTTTAGTTTTAAAATAAAAAAATAATTTTTTAATGTAATTTAAAAAAATTGATTATTTTTTTAAATTTCGTGTAAAAACTCTAAAGACCTATATTTTGGGAGAAAGGTTAGTTGGGAGTTATGCTCACCCCTACAATTGGACTATGGAGGCGATGGTCCAACTACTTAAAACGTCAAATGAAAACAAAGCGACATTCGCGAAGTTTCTAATAAGGGACTTGGAAATAGGAAGGGTTTCTCTCAGGGTTTTTTATTGGCGCTCTAAGCTCCTGAAGCCTCTGAAGTCTGTCCGTTAGAGAACTCACTCCAGAATAAATGGCATTCGTTTCCACAGTTCGACGAGTTCTTATTGGATCATCCTCAGCTTCTCCTACCCTCCAGTCGCGTCTCTTCTATTCAACGCTCACTTCTCCTAAGCTTTTCATCAGCGGTAAACTTTCTACCCTTTTCCATGTGTTTCCCTTACGCTTGAATTTCCAATTGATCAATCTTTCTACCCTTCAACTTCTTCTATATCAGTAATTGACAATAATTTTGTTCTTTGCTTCGATTTTTCTTTTCGTTTCTTGCTATTCGTCTACTTCAAATGTTTCATGGCCGTGAGATCGTATGAATTGAGGTTTGGTAATGTAGTTGGATCTGTATAATTTCCTCTCTCTTCAATATGCAAAATCGATCTCTATTGAATACTCTATGACTTTCAGTTGGATTTGTTACTCTTACTCAGAAGTTGGCTAAATGTTTTTCATTTTGTTTTGATGATTATGGATGAGTTAATTACTTTGGCAGGAGATAGATTTCATCCTATTTAGACCAAAGATTTATTATTTCTATGGGATTAAATGAAGAGTTTCTCTTTTGTTAAATATTTGCTGATTTATGATAGTGTTCCTTACTCTTATTTATAAGTTCCTTTTCTTTCCACTTTGGTTTATGGATGAGTTAATAGTTTGGCAGGAGAAAAGTTTGAGTTTGATGATAATGAACCTAGATATATATGTAGTGCATCTGATGCTCATTATCATGGAAAATATAGAAAAAGAGATTGTAATTACCTTTAGAGCAGCAGCAGTAAGAGTCTCCTAACTTAAAGTCCTTTTGGATGCTCAGCTTGAAGCCTGATTTTACCCATGTTATTTACTTGATTCAAAGTCACTTCAGTTTGTGCCTTTTTTTCTGTTTTATACACGTTAGAAAGAAAAACATTATGAATGCATTTTCCCAGGAAACAAAATTAAAGGAAAGGCTATGATATTTCCCTGCTAGAGTTCTATCTGCACTTAAATAGGTTTTGTTTTGGTTCACAATCTCCTTAATATTCATTACATGTTTCAGGTAACTCCAGTTGCTGTCTGAGGCCAATTGCATCTTGTTTAGTTTCTTAAATTTTTGATAGCTCTATATATACTTACAATTTTCCAACCAGAAGTTCTTATTACCTAGTTTCTTGCTGCTTCTATAATTCCTGCCACCAAACATCCATATTTTGTCACTTTTTTCTAATAGGTGATGTCAATACTAAATCCCTTCCTTTCAAGCCTAGCTTATATCTCGGCCTTTCCTTGATTTTAATTAGAAAAGTTGTTTGCATACAACCTCAGTCTCCATGGACATGGTTGTCAATCATTGTCAAATATTGCTTTTGTTAATTTTCATTTGACACAGAGATAATAGAAATATGGAAATCGGGGATCGATATTATTAGTGGAACAGCAGTTGAGTGCCTATCTTAAAATGGAGGCCATGAGTTAAATATAGAAGAAGATTGGTATTGAGGAATAATGAAATAAGCTTTTTTACTGATGCTTTTCGTATAAAGTTGGTATAGCTTAAATAGAGTATACAAGATAACTAGTAAAATGCGATCATTCGATCTAGATAAATACAGATAACCAAGTGTTGAAGATAAATACAAGTAGAAACGTAAAAAGAATTATATTATGTAACTTCTTAATACAGTCTTCGTCCCCCCACCCCACCTCCTTTCTCCTTCTCCTCTTTCCTTTTCAAAAAATTTTCACTTCACCAAAAAAAGAACATCCCATTAGTATGCCATTTGTTATGTATGATCTAGTTATTTAGATCTTTGTTCAAGTATGGGAGTTTCCAGCTGTCAGCCATAAATTGTGAAATGCATGCTTATTTTGAAATTTGAAAACTTGACTGGTTCTTTTTATGGGGTAATGAGCAGGCCTTTCAAGACTAACAACAGATGAGAAGCTAAAAGAGGCATTTTCTCCTTTTGGCCAGCTCGTTGAAGGTAAATGCAATATATATTTTTTGTCCGTATTTCTTGCAATATGGTTTAGGATGTTTCTCTTATCTCATTTTCTGCCATTTGGATCTCCAGCAAAAGTGGTAGTAGATCGAGCATCTGGAAGATCGAGGGGATTTGGTTTTGTCTCATATACAACTATAGAAGAAGCTGAAAAAGCCAGAGAAAACATGAATGCCAAATACTTGGACGGATGGGTAATTTTTGTTGACCCTGCAAAGCCAAGGGAGCAGAGACCTCCACCTTCACCAGTACAAGAGCCTACTGATACTGGTTACAGAACAAACAAGACAATTGGGTGGTGTGGGTGATCACATATTTGCATTGCGTTCTGATTTCATTGTAGTGGAAGGTACTTGGAAGCCATATGTTAGCCGAGAATAAATGTTAGGTTGGGTAACGAATTGAGTGATTTGTTGCTGACACTTTTTTTTTCCTTTTTTTTTTTTTTGCAGTTACCTTAGCTGAACCATGTGGCAAATGCAAATTATTTTCCTCCTATTAAGATTTCTTCATAAACAGCTGAAATTGATCCTGAAGAATACAGTGATTTGTGCTGTAATTGCAGCAACTTTGGACCGAGTATAGAAAAAGATCATTAATGTTCCCTCTACGGTGCAAATGGTAATTGGACACAAATTAAGACTAATCCTTCTAATGGGAATATGCGAGGTTGATTTAATTGCAAATGACCTTTTGATATGTGATCTAGTAAACAATATGATTCTCTTGATTTTGAATTAGAGTCATTGATCTCAATTTGTCACTGTATCTTCGTTTTTTGTATGTCTTATTGGCCAATAAACCCAGCTAAGGATGCAATAATATACAAAAACTTACACAAATGGTGAGAGATTAAGAATGGTAAATTTGGGATGAAGATTACTGAGATTTCAGTAAAGATATCACCTATGGTGTGGCCATGGTAAAGCATGTTTATTGCTTGTCTGATAACAAGTTTGATTCTCTCATAAATAAGGTTGAGTTTGTATGCTCTCAGTTTGAACTTGACTCGGTTTATGTTATAAACAATTTTAGCTTGAATCCAAAATTAAGAAAAGAATTTTGGCTCATTTATTGGCTTGAGTTCGATTTCAAGCTCATTTATAAATTCAAATTCGAAGAGTTCAAGCTTATTTATAAATTCAAATTCGAATTCAGCCTGTAAGCTTAGTTGATAATGCTTGCTATGTTCAAGCTCGAGCTTGAGCTTATTTATTTATAAATTCAAGTTTGAATTCAGCTTGTGAGTCTTATTTGATAATAAGGCTTGATTATTTATTAAATGATCTTCATGAGAATATTGGAAATCGGCTAATTAAACTTATTGAACAAGTTGTCTGGAGCCGCTCACAGATTGACATGGTTTATTTTCATTTTTATCCATAAAATAAGTGACTTGATTCATTTTTAGTCTCACTACATTGAATCTAGTTGGAAACTAAGGTTAAGATTTAAAAGTAGCTATCCTACAAGAAAAGGTTTGTCTCTTAATAGTAGTCTAGTAGTCAGTTTGCCGCTTAATTAATACTCTTAAAATAAAGGAAATCTAATAATAATAATAATAATATTGATTTTGCTCCTTGAATTTAAAGTTAATATGTAATATTTAAAAATTATTTTCATAATACTCGTCACATTTTAAAAATAATTTGTTCAAAAATACTTACCTCTGATTTTAAAAAGTAATATTTTTTTTTTCATATTTACTCTTTGCATATGATCGGTAATAATTACTTTAATTTAATGAATTTTTTAGAAGATTGATATTAAATTAAAGATAATATAATTAATTTATTTAATAATTTATTATAATTTAGATAAATTTAATAATTATTAAATTTTAAATGTAGCAAATATTAATTACATCTTTAAAAATAAATGCAATCCAAATCCTTTCCCACAGTACTGGAAAAAAAAAAAAAAAATTCAATGGATTTAAAAACCATCCATCCAAACAATGCCAAAATCAATTTCAAAGGGAATCAGAACGGTATTCCTTTTAGCGTTAATCCCAAGTGCTTAAAACCTAAAACCCTACTCAGTTCTCAGTACAGACTGCTAGTGTAGTAATTTTGCAAGATTCAGATACCCATCTGTGCAGCCACCCAGTTTAGAGCAAAATAATTTTAATTCCAAATCCCAAATTTCAAGTACAGATATCAATTCCATTTCAGAAAATGTATTGCTGTGTTCCTCACTACGTTTCCATGAAATTTCCAGAACTTAGCACGTCTAAGGTTTGTCAAAAAAACTTTTTTCTTCCTTTTTTTTTTTTTTTTAAATTATCATTCTTTTTATTTTAAATTGTGGGTTTTGCAGATTTTTAGCTCATTTAGTTTGACTAAGAGGGATTTTAAAGTATTTGCGGTTGCATCTAGCATGGATGAGACAGCCAATTATATCCCTGCAGCTCCCATTTTTATCCCAGAAGGGCCATGGAATCAGGTGACATTTTTTTTCTTTATTTTGTTTTAAAATACCTGGTTCTTGCTTTTCCAGTCTGATCTAAAACTTCTCTGTTGTTTGCTATCGGAAAGCTTCTTTGTGTTTCATTTGCTAATGAGTTTATAGATCCTTTGATGGGAAGCAATTATCTATAGTTTTCCTGATACCATTTGTAGAGGGAAAAAGAAAAAAAAAAAAACAAAAAAAGAAAGAGTGAAATGATACAGTATACTAAAGTTTATTTGAGCTGCTTTGCTATGAAAGTTGCCTTTTCATTTTTTGTAATGGCATTTCCATCATCCTTTATAATTGACTTGTGTGCAGAAGTGGGCTGATTGTTGAACTTGTACCTCATTGTTCTTCATCATCAGTTGCCAAAACATGTTGTTGCGTGACTTGTTTTGTTCCATTGGAGCTTGTTTTGAACTTATGGTTGTACAAATGGAGTCAACTTCTGTTAATTCTGTATATCGATTTGAAAAATTGACTACTTTATTCTTAAATTAATAAACAGAGTCTACTTCTTTTAAAAAAGAAAAAAATAAAACAAGAGTTGACTAAGTCATAGATTTATTGCTAGAATCATGGGCCTCTGTCCAACATTTCTTTTTCTTACTAAGTCCTTGAGGAATATAAGGACCAAGATTGTTGGTCGGTACTGGAATTTTTTTTATTTATACTTTCAGTTTTGATAATTCAGTTTTAGGACTGTGAATATAGATTCCAGGGGGAGTCACTGCTGCAAAGGGATTCAAAGCTGCAGGCATCTATGGTGGATTACGTGCCCAAGGAAACAAACCTGATCTTGCACTGGTCACTTGCGATGTTGATGCCGCAGCTGCAGGTTAGCTTTACTTTTGGTACATTTGTCTATACTTTCTGATGTTAGATTTTGTTACAGCAATCATATTATCACCCAGCTGGGCAGGCTTTCTTTGCTGCAAATTTTCTAGCTTTTTCTATGTTCAGGGGCATTCACTACAAACATGGTTGCTGCTGCACCTGTCTTATACTGTAAAAATGCGTTAGACATTTCTAAAACGGTATGCCAGAGCATCATTCTGCATTATTTTTATATGATTATTAGTCTCTCGCTGAATGATGACCTTGTAGATAGTTTTGTAGAGTGTCCTCTAATGGCTCTATTCTGCCTCAGGCACGAGCAGTGTTAATAAATGCTGGTCAAGCAAATGCTGCAACAGTAAGTTTTGTCAGATCGTTCTCATCCAATTTGTTTTCTTTTGACATATAGTTACCTAGAAGTTAATGATCCTTAGTTTGTTTATTACCTCTTTGTCTGTGTGCAGTTGGATTTCAAAAAAGAATGGTTATTTACTTTTCCCATATGGAATATATGTCTAAAATTGAAATTTCTGTACCCAACCTCATAAATCAGTGTTAGTGTGAAAGTGGACCGTCTCTTTTGTAGCTAAGATGCATTCAAATGATATCCAGGGTGATGCAGGTTACCAAGATGTTCTAGAATGTGCTGACGCCCTTGCTAAGGTATTCAAACTTAAAATTGACCATCTCAACCTCATTCAGATCATTTTTTGGTGATTTTACTCCACTTATTATCATGTATTTTCATTGCTCTAGGTACTTAATTTGAAGCAAGAGGAAGTGTTGATTGAATCTACTGGTGTAATTGGTCACAGAATAAAAAAGGTAAAGACAGATGGTCCATGTATGTTAGATATTTCTCAGCTTGCTATATTGGTTCTGTTGATTTGCACTCTACCATTCAGCATATTCTCATATGATAATGGCATTTGCAGGAAGCACTTCTAAATGCGCTTCCTGAATTAGTGAATTCTCTCACATCATCTCTTGAAGGGTAATTCTCATGTTTCTATCATTTAATTTAAACTTTTAATAAGCTCTCGTTCCATATTTGCCTTTTCTTCTCTTCTGCTTTTTTGTATTATGATGTAGATAATTCAACAACAGATCATTTTTGACATTTCCCCGTAGATGCGCAGGGCAGGTTCTGCAGCAGTGGCAATTACAACTACTGACCTTGTGAGCAAGAGTGTGGCAATTGAGTCCCAAGTATGTTTTTAATTTTTTTTAATTAAACTTGTATATGGAGTGGCATCATCTTGGATATTTATTACTATGGTTTAAAGAGAATCCTGTGGATGAAAGCTTGAATCTGATACATCTATAATGGGTCATCAACATAAACAGTGCCTAGACCCACTGCTTAAAGACCAACATGTGTATCATGCCAACTCGATGGAAGTCTTTGAACAAGAGTTTAGAGTCGATTTGATTTTGTTTATTGTTGTGTATGATTTATGTTTTATCACTTCTTATTACTATAAAGTGTTCCTTGATACTCAGATCACTATCTTTGGTTTTTCTTTCTGTTGAATCTACTGTTCTACTCAAATGTTTATATGAACTCTAAAGAACTTCAGTTCTCAAGAGCATTATCTCTTGAGATTTGGAGCTTTTGAATTGAAATTCATTGCGAACAGATGGGTATTTTACAGTTTTTTAAAATGTACCAGGTTGGAGACATGAGTGTAAGAGTTGGGGGAATGGCCAAAGGTTCTGGGATGATCCATCCAAACATGGCCACCATGTTGGGTGTATGTCTTCTGCTTCTCTCTTGATTTTCCAGAAGCACATATTTTCGTCCATTCATTAACAGTTATTCTGTGCAGGTAATAACTACTGACGCGCTTGTCGAAGCTGATGTTTGGAGAAAGATGGTGCTAATTGCTGTTAACCGGAGTTTCAACCAAATAACAGTATGGTGCTCTTTATCCCATCTATTTCAAATGGTCTAGTAATGCTGGTTTCAGTAAGTTGGCCTGGTAGGAAAGTGCTGCAATTCTGTACATGGTCTAAAGTGCTTGAAAGATTAATCCTCGGAACTTTCCCATGGCATGCGTAGCTTTTCTCTGGAATGTCACTTGCTAATTGATTAAAGGAATGCCAAAAAGTGTTCTGCCACTTAAATTGGTCTAGTCTATGCAGTGCATGGTTATTAAAGGTGCAAGATCCGGCAGCAGCTCAGGCTCAAAAAATTTGAGCTTGCTAGAAAATTTCAAAATTAAGATTTATATCAAAATCAAGATATTACCACTATTTGACCAAATTGACCAAAATTAACAATCTTCAGATGTTCCTTATGCATTAATAGCCTTGCATATGAATCATTTGTGACATGCTTGCTTGCAACAAATAGCATTGCTTTATAGCAATTCAAACTTTTGTCTACTGAATCATTTGATCGATCTCCATATTGTGGGATTTTCTGTAGTTATGGATTTTGTTGATTCTTACTGGATTTGCCACAGGTGGATGGAGATACTAGTACAAATGACACAGTAATTGCTTTGGCTAGTGGGTTATCTGGATCAACCTCAATATCATCTATCGAATGCAGTGAGGCAAGACAACTTCAAGCATGCCTTGATGCAGTAAGCTTGGCTATCATTGATCCTTATCTTCGTTCTTTATTGTTCTGAAATATGGTCTGTTTGTTGAATAAATGGCTATATTTCTTCTGAAATAAACTTTCAAAAATTTTGGCATCATTACTTAATTTCTGAGGCGTTTTCTTCAAACAGTAACTTTTACTATATGGTGACTGCTAACTTAACATATTTCTGCCTTTTCCTTTAGTTTGTTAACATAAAGTGCTTTTTTGTAAGCTTTATGTTAAATATGTGCATCTTCTTCCCTAGAATAATTTTTTTGTCTCGGCTATATGGTCACGTATTTGAACTTTTTCTTGGTACTTTTATATCTACAAGCATTTTATCGAGTTTGCGCAGATTTGATCAACTTTTCAAATGGTCACAGTTGGCCCCATAATTATTTAGAAGCTCTAGAAGTTATTGATTTAGATCAGATTGTGTACTTCTAAGCTTTGCGAAATGACTATTCTTAGGTAATGCAAGCTCTTGCAAAATCAGTAGCTTGGGATGGAGAAGGAGCTACATGCCTAATTGAGGTAAGCTTCTCATTTTAAAGAGTTCTCAAAAATGTTTTTCATTCACTGATTATTCTGTGAGATAAATGAAGCCTAAGTTGCTCTAGATTTGTGCAAAACCAAGTTCTGAACAAATGTCTATTGGAACTAGCAAATCCTACCTCTGGAATATATTTATGTTTGAATGAGTAGGAAACAACATTGACAGGTTGACAACTTCCAATCAGGAGAACAACCAATCCACTCTAATGATATTGACATTTTCAGTTAATTGTGACTTTGATGCATTAGGTTACAGTAACTGGGGCAGAAAGCGAGGTGAAAGCTGCGAAGATTGCACGCTCTGTGGCATCTTCTTCACTTGTCAAGGCATAAATCCAAACACAGTAACACATCCACTTGATATTCCAATTTAGCTATGTCTAATTTACTGTAGATGATAGCAGGCTGCAGTATATGGAAGAGATCCAAATTGGGGACGCATTGCTGCCGCCGCCGGCTATGCAGGGATTCCTTTCCACCAGAACAACCTCCGGGTTATGCTTGGGGATATTTTGCTGATGGATAATGGACAGCCGCTTGCATTTGATAGGTGAGCACTAACTGGTTATTGTAATTAAATAAAGGGAATCTTTATGCATGTCTTATCTTCCTTTTACCCCTCATATTATTTCTATAATTTACCATGTTAATTACTGATAGGGCTGCTGCTAGTAACTATCTCAGGAAGGCTGGTGAAACCCATGGAACAGTTGGAATTTACATTTCTGTTGGTAAACTTCTGAAATATTTATTAACCGATTGTCTTTTTATTTGTTTATTTGGCTTCATAACATAACATATGCAAGTCTTTCCCTGCTCAAGTTGCAATCACTCTATCATAGACTATACAATTGAGCTTGCTGTCGATATATACATCTCTCTCTCTATAGTTAGCTACTGATATACTGCCTGTTTGGTTTTTGGTTTTATTTTGCAATAATCAAAGAAAATTATTTTATAGGGACATTTTTTATTCTTTTCCGTCTTAAGAGAAAAAAATACAAATTGTCACGTCCTGAAATATTACAAAAAGTAGTTTTTTACTTATTCAGCAATCTGTTTTGTATGATATAATAGTCTGGTATTGGAAAAGCACAACTAAAACCCAGAAATATAGTAGTTAGTACCGAGCAGGCTCAACCTCTACGGCTGTCTCACTACACATTCCATAGGTATAAGCAGAGCAAGGCTAATTAAGCAATTTCATTGTGCATTTTGGCAGGTGATGGATCAGGACATGGACAGGCATGGGGCTGCGACTTGAGTTATGATTATGTTAAAATAAATGCAGAGTACACAACTTAGACAATTTTGTATTTTACCTAATCAGAGTTTCAGAGAATTGGACTTTTGAACTTGTATCCCCAAAACGGATAGCATTTCCAATAAAGATTAAATAACATTCTAAAGTATTGAAGGGTTCGTATTTCTCACTATTATAGATCCTTGTTTATGGTACATCAGAAATTTCAAATTCTGTGTCTCAATTCATTGTAATATTTACTCCCAGAGTTCTTAAGTCCATTCGTTTTAAGTCCATTTTATATGAACAAAGAGAGTGGTCAACAGCAAAAAATGCAATTATTATCTTTTTTGTGTGAAAGTGAGAATTGATAGGTAGGTAAGTGTTGAAGAGTGGATTGAAAATGGTGGAATTTATAGAGAGAGAAAAATGAGAGTGAAATGAAAAGTCGAGTAAATATTATTTATTTAAAATATATATAAATAATAACCGTCCATATTATTGTAACAAAAGCAAGGCTTAACCATACCAAACTAGTTGGAATTGGTTATATGAATTTTTCTTTTTTTCAATATTCACCTTGATGAAATTAAATAATTTATTTATATCCTTAAGAACTATCCTCTTTCTATAAATATAAATCATTTTTTAAAATAGTTTTTTTGTCCATAAATATATATGGTGTAGAGAATATCCAAGGGTAATAGTTTTTGAAGAATATGGCTAAGTAATAAAGTTTCTTTCAATTTTAAATACGATTGGAATAATAGAACAATAATGTGAAATAAAAGGTAATTTAGTTAAATTAATGAATATTTTATTATAGTTTAGAAAAATTAATTATATCCTTACTAATTGTGCAATAATCTTAAGCGACTTATATTTATGCATAATACTTGTCACAATTGAGAAAATAGTTTGTTTTAAAATACTTGTCACATTTGTGATTTCAATGTGTAATAAATATTTTTTTTCCATATTTACCCTTTGTATATAACCAATAATTATTATTTCAATTTAATGGTTTTTTAAAGAATTAGTATTAAATTAAAGGTGATATAGTCGGTTTATTCAATAATTTATTATAACTTAGACAAATTTAATGATTTTCTTAAGGGACGTAAAATTTCAAATGTGACAAGTATTATGGAATGAAGGTAGTATTAATTTAACATTGAAATTAATGTAATAATAAATATCATATCATTAGAAATACATTTATTAAGTAATTTATACATATTATTAAAAGCTATTCTCTCGGTTCTAAAATAAAAGTCGTTTTTGGATGATTATTTTATCCCAAAATATAAGTCATTTTGAGTATTTTAAGGAGTAACAAATGAAATTTTTTCAATGTTACCCTTATTTACATTAGATACAATAACTACCTTCACAAATTACTACTCATTCTATTCCACTTTAATAGCAATATTTGATCTTTTCACAAAGATTAAGAAAATGATTGGAATATATTGATTTTCTAAATATACATGGTAAAATGTCTAAATTGCCCTTCTTAAAATTAAAAGCTCCCCATCTAATCTTGGTACAAAACACATAATAAATATGGATAAAATTGGAAAAAAATAATTAATACACTCTCAGAATTATAAATAAGCACTTAAATGGAACAACGTAAAATGCATATTTGTTGCTATTAAAGTGGGACTAAGGAGTTTTAGTTTTGAAATAAAGGGTAATTTGGTCAGATTGCCATTGATTTATTATAATTCAGGAGAATTAATTGTTTTCTTATTCCCTATGCAAAAACTTTAAACGACTTATATTTTAGGACAAAAAGAGTATAAATATTATTAATTTAATTTACAGTAAAATTAATATAAATAATAATGGCCCATGGCATTAAAATTTATGAATTGAGTAATTTATTTACATTATTAAAGACTATATAAACACATGAATGTTAATCCCTAGGTTCTCTTTTGAGTGTTTATTTTATACGGAGAATTTTGCTCTAAAGAGAAATCTTGGAAAAAATACCAAAAGAGAAAGTCTAATATGTCAATGATTAACCTCTTTTACTGTCTTCTTATAGCTCAATTAACGAGCATAATGGTAGACAAAAATTTGCTTGGGCAATTAATGATTTTATATTTCCAAAGTATCAGGAACAACTTATGAACGGTTTGGTAGAAATGTGCTTGACTTTACGGATTTGAGAACGAATAAAAGCACGTACACTGGCCAAATTTCATAATATGGCCACACTTTTTAATTGTCGCGCCTTATTTATAAAAAAAGTTTATATGTCCATATTACACTTTTAACTTTGGCACAAATTTAAATTTCTTCCAACAAATTTAATTACAATGCTTTATTGACTAAGTTTGCATTCAATTTCCAAGAAGTGTGCATTAATTTATGCATGAAGCATAAATATAACTAAACGCGAGTACTTTTCTTAGGAGGTTAGCATAAAATAATCACAGGTTTATATTGTTACAAAATTGGCTTTTCATGGATATTAACCCCTTACTAATATGTGTACAAATTTTGATTTTATGTTTTCATATCCAGTGATTTCGAGGACAATTTCCTTCTTGCTAGTGCCCTATTTTCAAAAAGATGTAAATCTATTTGAATATTTCAATTTGCAGTTGAAAAGACTTTTGCACTCCTTAAAGATTTTAACCAATAAATGCTTTAGAATAGTCTATTAGTGAGTTGGCTTCCTCGCTATTAATTATATATGTAAAAGGCTTATCGAGGGTATTATAGGCAAAAAGATAGAAAAAATTTCCTGTTTAATTACTTTTTTAATCCTAGAGCTTTTTCTGTTTTCTATATCAGGAGTATATAAATAAGAATAACCTATCATAAATTCAATTTATTTTGCCAAACATTTAGCGCGCTACAAACAATTTATTTTAACATCATGGGGAGTATTGATTTAATTTATTTTAAATTAATATAATAATAACCGTTGTTTATATAAATATATAAAAATAAAAACATGTTATTATATATCACAATACAAACTGGTTGTATACCCATATTATATACGGTTATAGTAATATATTTTTTAAAATTTAAAAATTTATTTTTTATATTAAAATAAATAAAATTATTTGTTGAAAAATAGAAAAATAATTACCAATTACTTTTTTTTACTGACTTGTCTACAAAATTGGAGAAAAACTAAACAAAATTAATTATTATTGGAGTTGATTTTTCTATAATATTCAAATTATTTTTTTAATTGAATTTATCATTTTTATATTATTTGAAAATAGTATTTATTGACCGCCATTTCTTTTTTCATTTGGTCACAAATTAATTTTACTAATTAAGTTATTAAAAGAAAATAAATAATGTACTATTATTTCAATTTTTACTCGTTACTAATTTATTGTCATTTTTTAGTTAAATAATTGTTATTTCTTAAATTAAGTAATTTGTTTAGTTAAATATTTATTTCTTATATTATTTGAAATTGATATTGACTCAGTAGTTTTCTTTTTTCATTTAGTGACAAATTAATTTTTGAACCATTAGGGATAACCAATGATATGAGAAATGGACCGGCCATCGAACTATTAAAGACAAGAGTTTATTGAATTAAAGACAAGAGTTTATTGAACTGGGAGGTTTGACCGAATTCAATAGTGTTAACCGAATTTTTATATATAATATTTTTTAATATTTTTTAAATTAAAAATATAATATTATAAATATCAAATAATTTTTTATAAAAAGGATTAATTTTAATATTAAACCTCCAAAAACAATTAATTAATATAACAAGGATTATATTTAATTATTCCAAAAATCCCCCCGTTAATTTTTCCAACAAAGATTAAAATATTTGACCAAATAGCACCAAACCAAAAAAAAAAAAAAACCTCTTATTGGAATTCAAACCAAATAAGTACTCAAAAGATAAAGAAATAAATAAAGAGCGGCGATACACGGTTCGCCTTGCCCCAATGTTCGAGTAAAATAATATAATATATCACAATATAAAGGGTCCCACCATTTTAAAAGCATATTGCAGTTGAACATTGAGATTAAAAGGGTAGAAATGTAAATACAAGTTATACTTACAACACCTATTTCACCTTCTACCTAAACAAGTCGTTGCTTCTTCTTTTCCTGTACAGTAAGCGCACGCCGGCAGCGATAGATCGTATCTGAAAGAAAATCAAAAGTAAAACTCTACTAAACTCAATTCCTCGTCACTAAGAAATGCAAAACTCAATTAAACATAATAAAATCGAAAGTGGAATGAGAGGAAAATCAAAAGAAAAGGAGAAAAAGAACGGAGTAGCTGAATCATGAAAGTCTGACACAGCAGCCACCCATTACCGACACCCTTGGTTGCGCCGCCTGCTCCTTTTGTGATTCTTTCACTGCTTCCTCTGTTGTGTACGCATAAATTAGACTCTAATTTCTCTCTTGCTTGTTCTTGGCTTAGCCTTTTCTTTCTAATATGCAATTAACATAAATATGAAAGTTATGGACTTACTGAGTTTTTGTTTTTGAGAGATGAATTGAACTGAAACAAACAACTATCTTTGACTGAATTAATACTCTTAAATCTCCTTCTAGATAAAGACTTCTTATCTTGTATTGTAAATCTGATACTCTTAAATCTCTTTCCAGATAAAGACCTCTCCTTATCTATCTCCTATTTTAGATCTGTCTAGATTATATAAAAGGAGTGAAAATCTTTAGGTACTTTCCTGGGCATACTACTACTGTATATGACTCTGCAGTTTAATTCAAGAGTTGTTTCAGAAATGGATGTCATCAGTGGAAGAATGATAAGGAGAGACCTGTATTAATGAAGCTAATAGAGAGATTGCAAGGAGATACAAACAACGGCTAACGTAATATCAGGTCATGTTATATGGAGAGACTCTCCAGTGGTAGTGTAGAAGGAGAGATGCTTCATTCCGAGATGATGAATTGTAAAGTTTAATGCACAAAAAAATAAAATTCATTATCATTTTTTTTTTTCCATTAAGACCATGAAATCACAGAGCCTTTCCTCCATCGTTTTGCCAAAAAGTTTAAATGTTAAATCTACTTACCTTTAATTTGGATTGTATTTCAAATCACATTCAAATAAACTGCTGCATACATATGTTTCACTTTCACACATGTCTTGTGGGAGGCCACACCATTGAAATTTTAAACAATAACTCGCTCCCATGGGGTGCATAATTAGTGATAAATAAATTGAAAAGTTTGCAGTATAACAATGACGACGCCTTGAACACTGCTCTCTTTGAAAAGGATTCTCATGGCTTTGAGGCACAAAGTTTTCACTTTCGTTTCATCTTTTGTTTACATGCATTTTCTTCAATTATTGTACTTAACATTACATTACAGAAATGGGTAAGAAGAATCAAAGAGTCCTCATCATATGAAAGATTCACCTCCACCTTTTTTTTTTGTTTTTTTTAAGCCCGTTTATTTAAACCGTATCAAATACTTGAACCACTCACCAGTTTTTTTTTTTTTTTTTTTTTTTTTTTTTTTTTTTTTTTTAATTCAAGTCGGTTTGCAGTGGTGTTTTGGTCTAACCGATTTAAGATCTAATTGGACCGGACTACGGTCCACTTTCCAATTAAATCAGTCAGGTCCAATTTTTAGAACCATGGATAACAATGATGCATGTACATGCTTTTTAAAGTTTTTGAGCAATTTGTTTTATTTATTTAGTCACAATTTCGTGAAATAAGCTATTAAAAGAAAACAATGAATATAGATAATAATGGTGCACATATATATGGCTTTTGAAGCTTTGAGTATTTTTTTTATTTAGTTACAAATTAATTCCAGTTAATAAGTTATAAAAGAGAACAATTAAGATTTGTGGTCATGAGCTAATGTACAACGAATACATTTGCATTCCATAACACTTGATCCTTAGTGCCACCGCTTAAAAAAAGAAATGTTTTTGCTTCCCTGCGTTGGCTTAACCAAAGTTAAGTCGTGGGTATCATGATAATATCATTTTAATCCAAATCCTCGCTTCATTTTAAAAATAGAATGCTAATATATCTATGCTTTAAAATATGAGTGACTGGAGTATAAAGGTAAATTTAGAGTAATTTTTAAATAAGTCCTACAGTTGAAAATATTTTTATAGATTTAATCAAAACATGTAAATAAATATAAAGTGCATTAATATGTGATGTATTTTTCTAATATCACATTTAATATTGTTTGCTTACTAATAATGCAAACTAAATAGGGGTGTAATAGAAACTAGCAAATAAATTGCAATCTTCAAAATGATATTGTCTATATTTTGAGATGAATGAAAAAAAAAAAAGTTATTATTATGATACATAGAGAATATATATAAGAATAAAATAAAAAAAATTTATTAATTATTTTTTAATGTTCTCAAAATGACTTATATTTTAAGAAAAAAAAGTACTTTAAAGTGAATTGTATTTATAGTAAGAGGAAGTAGTACAAAATAATTTTATTATTTACATTTTTTTTTAATTAAGGTTATTTAGTGATCTTTTTTCATTATTTCAATCTATATAAATATATAATTTCTAAGGCCTAAATGCTTATGTGGTAACATGTTAAAATATGAAACTGATGACATGGCTTTTTATTTTTTTCATTATAATTAATATATTTTATATTTAAATAAAAATTAAATATTCTTTATCAAATAATGAAGTTACGATTAAACTAATAAGATTTCATTATAATTAATATATAATGAATATAAAGTTTTTTATTAAATATTTTTATTCTATAAAAAAAATTAGGAGAGTTGTAACAGAGTCATAGTTAATAAAATTAATTAAATAATATAATTAGATTAACAAATAGAATTAAAATATTAATTTTAATTCACTAAAATTTATTTCATTAAGATTAAATATTCTTATACTTAATTTAATTTTAATATATGAGAATTTTAAAGAAAAAAAATTAACTAAATATATCGATTGAATAACAATAATTTGCTTTCAATAATTAATTGTGTTAATTAATATTTCAGTTCAATATTTAAAAATTTAAAAAAGAATTTATAATTTTACCTTTCATCATTTAATCAAAAGTACATAAGTAAATTATTTAAATTAAAAAAATTTTCTTAAAATTACATTCAATTTAATTAAAAAAATAAAAAATTATACAATTTGCACATCATGCGGGTTTAAGACTAGTTTTAATAGAATTCAATGGAATAGGAAAAACCTATGCGATTACTCCCTTTACATCATAGTAATTGTCACGACCCGTTTCCGTGGGCCGGACCGGCACTAGGGCCTAGGTAAGCTTAAGGCCCCCGAGGCCCGTAGTAAGCCTAAATTATTCAATCTGTCTACATGATTCTCCTAATTTCAACAAAACAGTAAGCCCATATGACTTGAGATATAAGTTTTATAAAATTTTCAAACATCTGGCCCAATATCAAATAATACATAAAATTTAACCAGGGCCTATTCACAATAACTCATAATCACAATAAGGGCTTACTAGTTTACCTACAGTTAATTACACAATAATTAATTTATAGCGTAGTGCTAACAATAAGGCCCAATTTAAATACACAACCCTATAACTGCGGAGTTCAATAATAATCTGATAAAAGAGTAACTTATACAACCAAAATTAAATAACAAAAATATAAAGTTTACATTTATAACTCTGCGGAGAAGATTGCAGAGCTTCAATCGAATCAGCTGCTTCCTAGTACCTGGGAGGTTTGGAGAGAAGGGGGTGAGTTTTGCAACTCGGTGAATAATAATAAATAATACACACCACATACAGGCAAGCAAAATGCACCCTAGTATGCTGAATGAACACACAACAGTCAATCATATGACATTACATCAGCACCCACAAACAATATCACCTTCAAATAATCACATCACGTGAAAATTAGTCAGTGGAGTCACCGAACCCCCGATGAGCCGTCCTCCCACATGGCTCATCCTCTCACATGTGCACCAGGGAGCCGATCCCCCATACTGGCCGACCGGTCTAATCCTCACTTGACCAGCCCTCTCATTATTTTTCTATCCTCTCTTTTCTTTTTCATACCAACAGGAGGCAACCCGGTGGTCTCCATCCAATCTAGATCATCAAGCGCTCACAACAGGAGGCCACCCTGCGGGCTGCAATCAAATCTAGACTGTCCGGTGCGCAACGACGAGAAGCCAACCCGTGGTTAACGGTAACGGTAACGGTAGGTGCACACGGGGGCGCCGATCTCCCATTTACCCGGCTAACGGTAATCATATTGGATCCATATAACGGTACGGTCTCACAGTCCCATGGTGACCCACTTCATCCCAATTCCACACAAACAAATCACAATATATGCACAGCACAATTATTCAAACAATTCTTTCAACGTACTACACCAAATACATCCAAATATAAAATTATGCAACATAAAATAAATATGAGCTTTAATATAAAAATATAAGGTTTGTAAAAAAAATGCTATGCAAATGCATGTTGATATGCATTATTTATTATTACTCACAGTGATGGAGAGCGAAGTTCTAGCTTGATTCTGTCCTGGAGGAGCACTAGATGGACCCGGGCGATCTAAGAAATTCAAGAACGACACAAAAGAATAATTCTATCAGACAAAATATTCATTCACCACTCTTAAAAATTTTATTTATATCCTAACTTATCTACATAACTAAATTTTGAGATATAAGTTCTTTTCTATAATAATTTATTTCCTTCTAACTTGTATTTTATTTCCTACCGAAGTTTGTTTATTTTTGCTACCGAAATTTCTTTTATATTCTACCGAAATTTCGGCAGCATCTCCCCTAAAAATTGAACTATTCACCTGATAAAATATCAACAATTTCACAAATATTCAATCTATACGGCCCATCCGTCGAGCAATTGTTCAAACAACATTTCCCATCCTCCATCAATCTCAACATCACCACACAATTAAAATTATATATTCCAATAACATTATATCCAAACTACCTTAATAAAATCAACACTATAATTAATAAGTTGTTAACTACTCTTAATTACCAAATTAAATTAACCAAATTAATTAACTATAGATAATAAAATTAATTTAATTAACTAGCATTACTAACATTAACTTAGCTAAACTAATTGGCCACAAGTACTAAAGTTAACTTCTTTAACTAATATTACTAAATTAATTAACTTCAAATAATAAAATTAATTTAATTGACTAATATTACTGATACTAACTTGACTAAATAAACTAGCTACAACAATTAACTACAACCAACTTAACTAATTAATTACTAACACTAATTACTAACACTAACACTAACACTAACTTAACTAACTAAATTAACTACAAACCATTACTTTTATTCACTAAAACTAACTTAACTAAATGAATCAATTAACTTCATTGTCTAATACTAATTTAATTAACTAATGTTTCATTATCTAACTAACATTAACTAACACAATTAACTAAATTAACTAAACAACATTAACACAGTTAACGTTAATTAATTAATTATTGCTAGGTCGGAGATTCTTACGCGTGTTGGGTTAGAAGCAGTGACTGTCGGTGGTCGAACTCGACTGGCAGTGGCGGAGAGAGGCCGAGACGACCGATTGGCGTGCTGGAGGAACAGCAGAGCTGCTGTGACGCCGGCGGAGGCCGATCTGCAGTGGCAGCGACAGCTTGACAAAGCTGTGCTGCTGCTGTAGGCGCAACAGAGGGGCAGCAACGCGATCTGGCCGAGGAGACGAGGAGCTGCTGGCGGAGCTGCTGCGTTGTCGAGTTGCAGTAGGGGCGGTGGCGGAGTGGCAGTGGCGCGCGGCTCTGCTGCGTTGCCTCTGTCTCGCCAAGAACGTAGGCACAAGGAAAGAAAAAGAAAGAAAAAGGAAGAAAGGAAAGAAGAAGAAGAAGGAGAAGAAGAAGAGGAAGAAGGAGAGGAAGAAGAAAAGGGAGAGGGGGTGGCGGCAGTGGCGCTGTGGTGGCAATGGCGATGGGGTGGAGGTGCGCTGGTGAGGGGGAGTGAGTTTAGCGTTGGAGATAAAAGAAAAAGAGAATTTTCTAGATGGTTTGGGTCGAACCGGTTTGATTCGGTTTGATTCGGCCCAAATCATCGATTTCAATCGGTTTTCGACTTTTCAATCGGTTTTGGGTTCGGTTATCATGGTAGTTGCACTAAAATATTAATATTAATTTCCAGGCTGTCGGTTCACTAAATATAATTGAAAATAAATTGTAAAAATAAAAATTAGAGTCATTTCAGTAATAGACTTGGTTTCTTTTGTTATCCATACCAAAAATATAAGACAATTTGCTTTTTAAGACTATTATATATTTGTTAGTTTCCTGTTATACCCTTATTTAATTTGCATTGTTATCAAGCAAACAATATTAAATATAATCAGTGGCACCTTGGACCATTCTCCATTATCGCTTTTATTGGGTACTGACAGAAGGACTAGAAGGCAAATTAGCTTCAGGTTCGAAAATACATGGCTTGGAGAGGCTCCTCTTGATGAAACTATTATTAATAGGTGGGCTCAAGGTGTCCACGGGGATGTGACAAGTAAAATGCATGCATGCAGAGATGGGTTGCAAATTTGGGGACGTAACCTACGTAGCAAGTTCCTTAAAGAAATTAAATTGCTTTAAGTCCCATCTTAATGGTTTTCAAGTGCAACAAAGCGGTGATAGTTCAGACGAGTATTTTCTAGTACAAAAACAGCTTGGTGATTTGCTCCTTAAAGAAGAGTAGTATTGGAAACAAAGATAAAAAATTTTCTGGCTTGCTCATGGAAACAAAAACACTAGGTATTTTCACACCTCAGCTTCCTCACGTAAAAAATTGAATTATATTATAGGTATTCATGACTCAAATGGTGATTGGAAGGAAGAATCGAGGGATATGGATACTGTGTTTCTGGAATATTTTACTAAATTATTTATGGCCTCACCTGTTTAGTCTAGTTTTGTTCTTGCGCATGTTAATTCTCGAGTTTCTAAATCTGATAATGATAGTCTTATGGCCCCTTTTCTTGATGAGAAGCTTCGGATGGCGGCGGTATTTCAAATGCACCTAGATAGAAGTCCTGGCCCTGACGGGTTTAATCCATGTTTCTTTCAAAAATTTTGGTCAGTTGTGGGTTCAGATGTTACTGCTAGCTGTAAGAGATGGATTGCTAATGGCTCTTTTCTTGAATTGTTGAATGAGACTAACATTGTCCTAATGCCAAAGATTGATAAACCTAAATTTGTGAAAGATCTGCGGCCAATCTCTTTATGTAACGTCTTGTATAAGATTGTGGCAAAGGTCTTTGCTAATCTGCTGAAGCATGTCCTGGAAAAAATTGTCTCCCCATATCAGTCAGCTTTCGTACTCAGGAGGCTAATTGCTGACAATGTAATTCTTGCTTTTGAAACAATACATTCTATGAAAAGTCGTGGGAGGAATCACGAACAGATAGTGGCTCTGAAGATTGATATCAGTAAGGCATATGATCGTGTTGACTAGTCTTATTTAGAAGCTATAATGATAATACCTAGTTTCTGTACAGCATTTATTCAGTTGATTATGATGTGTGTTAAGTCGGTTAGGTATCATGTGCTTGTGAATGGCGAAACTGTTGGTCTTATTATTCCATCTTGCAGGTTAAGACAAGGGTGCCCCCTCTCTCCATACTTGTTTATTTTGTGTTCTGAGGGGCTTTCGGCTTTATTTAAGCATGCAGAGGCTGTGGGCTCAATTCATGGAGGTAGAATTTGTACAACTGCCCCAAGGTTGTCTCACCTCTTGTTTGCCGACGATGGTCTGCTTTTCTTTAAAGCTAAGGTGGAAGAAGCTTCAATGGTCGCAGCTATTTTAAGACAGTACGAAGTAGCATCCGGACAGGGTGTGAATTTACAGAAATCAGGGGTTTTTTTTAGCTCTAATGTGGATGCCTTGGTTAAAGCACAAGTTATCAATTTTTTGCAGGTCTCTCAACCCTTAAACCATGGCAGATATCTAAGACTACCTTCCTTGGTTGGACAAAACAAGAAGGCAATTTTTTTTTCTTCGAGATAGACTGAGAAAGGCTATTTCTCGATGGAGTCACAGATTTCTTTCTAGGGCACGAAAGGAAGTAATGATTAAAATGGTAGCTTAGGCGATTCCATCCTTTTGCATGAGTTGTAACATCCCTTCCCGGTCCACCCGTTAACCCGAATGAACCGAGCCGAAACGCTACAATCTGGTTGAACTTATGTCTTGTCATGCTGATATCATCCTGTATGCTAAATATGAATATAAAACACTCACAATTAAACTCCAAACTTCCAATATCTCCAACTAATCATCATAACACAACAACACTTTATATATATATTCATAACTGTATAAATCCTCAATAGCATTTAATATCCAGCAATTAATTGCATTCATGATCTATATCAAGTCTTCATGACCTAATCATACCAACTATAGTAAAATATTTCAATCATTTCATAAGTATTATTCTTATCTCCAACTACTTACACCAAAATAATTACATGCTTCACTTATATTGACAATCACATAGCTCTAACAAATGTAATAATTATACATGCCATAAATCTTAATACATGCCATAATTCTTAATTATGTAACTCTCAATCTAAACCCGAATTAGTCACTTCTGCTTTGATAGTACTCTTCAAGTCTTTATGTAACAACCACGATCTTCAACCTACGCGTGATAAAAATCGACGCGCTGAGTATAAAACTCAGTGGTGCTCATAATTCACATACTTAATAAAGTGCGATGGCAACTTACTTAAAATACAAAGTTCATAAAAGCATTGAAAATCATAGATTCAGTAAATTTCAACATCAATGCATCTTTATAGCAAAGAATAAACTTCTAATTCACACCATAAATAATTTAGTTCTAATTATCTCATAACTCCTTTACATGAACCTTCAATCACACATTATGATACTATCATGATCTTACCTGCTGTTCATTGTGTTGTATGAATGAAATCAATAAACATGTAAGAATACATAACAGTATATGTTCATTGTCTTACTTGCTATTCATTATGCTGTATGACTTATGTACTTTTAGTCACATCATATAAGTTATGATTTATAACATCTCATGACTGTATGGCTCCTTAAAGATTCAATAAATAAACTTGTAAGCATACATAGCATTATACTTTCATGATCTTACCTGATGTTCTTTATGCTGTATGAATTCTGCAACTTTGATTAAAACTTAGTGAATATCGCAACGAATAAAGAAACATATAAGCACATACATATGTAGAAATAAACATGTACTCACATATGGAATGTAAGCACACATATCATGATACTTTCATTTTACCTTGATGATCTTTCTCGCTGTTTAGTATACTGTATGATTCATGCAATGTTATGTCAAGATATCTGTATGGCTCCATAAGGTTATAGTGAAACCGAAGTGATAAGAAAAACTGTATGAAACTGGATGAAACTGTATGCTTGGCTGCTATGGCCTATATAATCATATCCACTCAACGGCCTGTAGCCGGAGTACCAAACTGTATGGGGCGCAGATCTGCTATTCTATGTCGCAACATAGCCTTATCTACGTGGTTTCTACCTAACCTCAATGGAGCATATTAATGGAATGACAATAGATAAAACAAAAGCATAGTAACTGTGTCATAATTTGCATGCTTGTGTCATGTTATTTTCACATGCTTGTGTCCTAAAATGAAACAACCCGAATTTTTATTTTCAAAGATTTTCCAATTAAATTTAATGTACCGACAGCCTGGAAATTAATATTAATATTTTAGTGCAACTATCATGAGAAACTGAACCAAAAACCGATTGAAAAAGTCGAAAAACCGTTGAAAATCGATGATTTGGGCCGAATCGAACCGAATCGAATCGGTTCGACCCAAACCATCTAGAAAATTCTCTTTTTCTTTTATCTCCAATGCTAAACTCACTCCCCCCTCACCAGCGCATCTCCACTCCATCGCCACTGCCATCACAGCACCACTGCCACTCCTCCCTCTTCTTCTTCGTCTTCTTCCTTCCTTTCTTCCTTTCTTCCCTTTTTCTTTCTTTTTCTTTCCTTGTGCCTGCGTTCTTGGCGAGACAGAGGCAACGCAGCAGAGCCGCGCGCCACTGCCACTCCGCCACCGCCCCTACTGCAGCTCGGCAACGCAACAGCTCCGCCAGCAGCTCCTCGTCTCCTCGGCCAGATCGCGTTGCTGCTTCTCTGTCGCGCTTACAGCAGCAGCACAGCCTTGTCAAGCCGTCGCTGCCACTGCAGATCGGGCCTCCGCCGACGTCACAGCAGCTCTGCCGCTGCTCCAGTGCACCTCCGGCCACCAACCTCCACCTGCTCTTCATTCCGGCACGTGTAACCTCCATTTCCGGTCAAATAATTCCAGCAGCTATATTTTTTTTAGGTATAATTAAATAGATAATTAGTTTTAGTAATTTTAGATAATTAATTTAAAAATATTTTAGTTAATTAATTTAATTCTATTAATTATAGTTAATTAAAATTTAGTTAGTTTAATTTTAATAATTTTAGTTAATCTAGTTAATGTTAGTAATATTAGTTAATTAAATTAATTTTATTATTTGTAGTTGATTAATTTAGTAATGTTAGTTAATGAAATTAATTTTTATTATTTGTAATTAATGAGTTAGTTAAGTTTAGTTAAGTTAATGTTAGTAATGTTAGTTAATTAAATTAAACTTATTACTTTGTAGTGGATTAATGTAATTAATTTAATTTGGTAAATGTGGATAGTTAATAGCTTTGTAATTTTAGTGTTGATTTAATTAAGATAGTTTAAACATAATGTTATTGTGTGGTGATATTGGGATTGATGGAGGATGGAAAATTTGATTGATTGATTGCCCGATGAATGGGCTGTGTGGTTTGGAAATATTAGATATATTGTTGATATTTTAACAGGTGGATAGTCCAATTTTTAGGGGAAATGCTGCCGAAATTTCGGTAGAAAATAAAATAAATTTTAATAGAAAATAAAATAAATTTTAATAGAAAATAAAATAAGAAATAAAATATAATTCAAACGAAAACAAATAAAATAGAGTTAGATAGAAAGATAAAATTTTAGTACAAAAAAGAAATTAGATATCGAGATTAAATTACGTAGAAAAATTTAGAATATAAAATAAAATTCTTAGAAGGGTAAGGAGATATTTTGTCTGATAGAATTATTTCTTTTTGTGTCATTCTTACTTTGCTTAGATCGCCCGGGTCCATCTAGTGCTCCTCCAGGACAGAATCAAAGCTAGAACTTCGCTCTCCATCACTGTGAGTAATAATAAATAATGCATATCACCACTGCATTTGCATATCATTTATTTATAAACATTATATTTTTTATTTACATGTTTACAATATATTATAAGTATTTTATCATATATGTTATGTTACGATCACTATAATTATACTTATATATAATTGTGCATTTGGATGAAATTGGTGTATTATGATGAATGAAATGTCTGATTATTTGTGCTGTGACTATACTGTGATTTGTTTGTGTGGAATTGGGATGAAGTGGGTCACCATGGGTTTGTGAGACCGTTACCGTTATATGGATCCTGATTCTGATTACTGTTAGCCGGGTAAATGGGAGATCGGCGCCCCCATGTGCACCTACCGTTACCGTTACCGTTAACCACAGGTTGGCTTCTTTATTGGGCGCACCGGATAATCTAGATTTGATCGCAGCCAGCAGGGTGGCCACCTGTTGTGAGCGCCTGATGATCTAGATTTGATGGAGACGACCGGGTTGCCTCCTGTTGGTATGGAAAAGAAAAGAGAGAATGCAAAAACAATGAGAGGGCTGGTTAAGTGAGGATTAGACCGGTCGGCCAGTATGGGGGATCGGCTCCCTGGTGCACATGTGAGAGGATGAGCCATGTGGGAGGACGGCTCATCGGGGGTTCGGTGACTCCACTGACTAATTTCCACGTGATGTGATTATTTGAAGGTGATATTGTTTGTGGGTGCTGATGTGATGCCATATGATTGATTGTTGGGTGTTCATTCAGTATACTAGGGTGCATTTTGCTTGATTGTATGTGGTGTGTATTATTTATTATTATTCACTGAGTTGCAAAACTCACCCCCCCCAATAAACCTCTCAGGTATCTGGAAGCAGCGGATTCAACTGAAGCTCTGCAATCTTCTCCGCAGAGTTATAAATGTAAACTTTATATTTCTGTTATTTAATTTTGGATGTATAAATTATTCTATTATCAGATTATTTTTGAACTCCGCAGTTATAGGATTGTGTATTTAAATTGGGCCTTATTGTTAGCACTACGCTATAACTTAATTATTGTGTAATTAACTGTAGGTAAACCAATAAGCCCTTATTATGATTACGAGTTATTATGAATAGGCCCTGGTTAAATTTTATGTATTATTTGATATTGGGTCAGATGTTTGAAAATTTTATAGAACTTATATCTTAAGTCATATGGGCTTACTGTTTTGTTGAAATTAGGAGAATCATGTAGACAGATTGAATAATTTAGGCTTACTACGGGCCTCGGGGGCCTTAAGCTTACCTGGGCCCTAGTGCCGGTCCGGCCCACGGAAACGGGTCGTGACAAAGGTGGTATCAGAGCAAAAGTTCATAAGTCTAGATGTAACTACGGAGTAAATTCCTGTCATGTCTTGACATAGTCTTCCTTGCTTACCCCTTCAGCGTTGTTCGCAACCAGATTAAAGTCAAGTTGTTTAATGATTTAAAATTTGTATCCTTGTTCTTTAGAGAGGTGATTTGGTTACTGATGCTAAGGGGATGGTTTAAACAAAAATCCTTATATGGAATAAATAATATTCATATATAATTTAAGTATGTAAGAAGATAAGTTCTATATGATTAATAAGTTGAAGTTAAATGATAAAAGTATACTATTTTTATTTAATACGTGTTGAATATGAAATATATGTTTAAGAATGCATGAATGTTTGTATATGTGTGCCTGCGGAATTGAGAATGAGTTGCTAATTATTTAATAAGAGAACTAAATGATTTGAATTTGAGGACATTAGAATCTATTTAATTAGAGTATTGAATTAGTGTATGTATTTGATGAAATTTACATGATGTTGGTTAGTAGAATTTCTTATAATTATTGAGATAAATATTTTTCTTGATGGAATGGATATACATGATTTTTATAAGGTTTGAATATTGAAGGATTTGGTGTGATTTGCTATAATAATTGGTGATGAGTATTTCTCATGATGAATAATACTGGTGGAATTACTATATGAAGTGAGTTTTATTTATGAGTAATGATTGCTTGGTAGAGTAAAGTGTATTGTTGTATTCTGCAACTATTTCTTTTGGTGTGTGAATATAGGAAATAATATAAATTATTGTGGTTATAAGAAAAGTAAATTGTGATTTTTAGTAAGAGATAAAGTACTCTAATCTTTATGTACTTAGTGATGGATATTGTGTGGATTGTGGCATCTTATGGTTTAATATGGTATAAATAAGAATTAAATCTAGTGGTATTTCGTCTTTTGATGTTATATGAATGAATTAGATAAATAAGGATGGATCTAGTCCTGTTATTGTATAGATATTAAGAAAAGAATCAATTACAGAAACGTGAAGAGTATAAATTAGTATGATTTAAATGAGGATAGCCAGTATTTAGAGGTTTAATAAATCAGGGATTATGGGTAACAAGATTCAATGAAAATGGGAATAATGATACATCAGCGGATTTAAGATAAAGACTTCTATATTTTGGGATTTCATGAGTGTAGAAAAATTGTGGTTTACAAGTCATGAAAGAGTGATGGATCCATGTGTGATATAACTAAAATCCTAGTACATGTAGGATGTTTAATAAGCCAGACTAAGCTTATGGACCAAGTATAATAAAAATCAAAGTAAAAGATAGCAAAGGAAATTAGTGGTTTTGGGATTGAAATGCTATTATATTAGGTGATAATTATATTAGAAAAATTATAGCTTGAATAGTAATTTTATGCTGTAAATAAATTTAAGATTTATGAAAATTTAGAAAGTTAAGATGCTTTAGAATAAGTAGATAAGAATATGTAGTTAAACAAAAAGAAGTGAAATATTATTAAAGGTAGAATGATGGAACATGTATACTATTGAAGGTAGGAAGGAAAATGGCTTTGAGGTTTAAAATAATTGTCACTGTCGGTGAGAATTCTAATAGAATATTAAATAAATAATGGATAATGTTATAACCAAACTTATGAGTTGAGTTAATCGGTCTTTGCGAGGTGAGTTTCGAGAATTTAATGGATCATAAATAGTAAATTTAGAATCTAAAAAGAGATCAAATTTAGGAAGCTATTGAATGTCTTGTGATAAACAAATAGATAACTGAGTCGAGGATTGTAATCCCGATGACGAAAGAACTTAGTACTTATATTCAGAAAGAAAGATAGATTTTCTACTTGAGAGAAAGAGATAAGAAAATTTTGACTTCTGTAATTTGATAAGTGTATTATGTTTTGTGAGTTATATTAATTGAACCCATATATTGAGCTTATAAATGTATCATGTACAAGCGATATGTGTTATTAATAGTAATAACTGGGAATAAGAGTTGATAAAAGGTCATGGGATATAGCTTGAGATGACAATGAATGTGAATAAATGTAACTTGTTGGTGGAAAGTACATACATAAGGACTTTCTATTACTTAGTGCATATTTTGAAAGTTATTTATTTTATTGAATGGAGAAGAAAAGTTAATAATTATGACCCTCGTAGAACATAAAGGTATTTGGAATATTGGCATTTGGTAACAAACTAGCTGGGTTTTAATTTACTATTCGTTTGGAATAGTGAAACTTGGTATAAGAAATAAATAGGTGAATTTGGGATAGTTTTAACAATTTTAGTGAAGAGACTACATGCTAATATTTGAAGACTGATAATATAAGTTATAAGATTATTGGATGTGATAACTAGATAAGATTATATCTTAATTATCTTGGAGTGCCACTTCATGTGTGTCAATTAGATTATTAATCAATGGAAATTGCTCATGGAATGATTGAGATACCAATTAGGATGAGAATTAATAAGACATGAAGTGGAGTCAGTGTAAACCTGTTTTGAATTCCTTAGTAATCGATGCAATTGCGGATAAATGAATAAAATTGTTATAAATAGCAGTTTGCGATATAACTTGCGGTTTAAAGGAATACTTAATTAGCTAGGTCAATTCGAAGACTGGTACATTGTAACTCTGATGTTAAAGGATTCAATGAGGTATTAACCTTGTTTAGAGTACAGGATATAGAGAGAACATAATTAAGGTTGAGGATATTCCTAGATCGTATTAGGAATAAATTTTACAAAATTTGGAGGTGATAGACTTGGAGAAAAGGAATAACTCAATGATATTATTATCTGAATATTCATAGGCACTCATGGAATTAAGAATAAACATAAAACAAAGGACATAGTTTAATCAAGAGTTGGATTATAGGTTTAACATCCTTAATCTCTTACTTAAACTAGAGCAAAAGGCGTTACTTGTTTAGGATTCTTGATCTCTAAATACGTAAACTTAGGTCTAAAAGATTGATTAAGGATAGAAGAAATAGATAAGTTGAATATAAACTACGGTTTGGAGAATTTTACATCTTGATTGTAGGCTGGATTTCTTTATGGAAGTGAGTATAATAGAATGGCGTTCACAAATTCTAGAAAATAAATTAAGAATTATCCGGCACGACGACATCTAACTTAGCTAGTTGCATAAGTTTTAGTCATAATTAGTTAAGAAACGGTATGGTATGACAAATTGAAAAAAAAAAAAAGAAATTGAGAAGTTGAAACTAAAATAGGGACTTGACTGTGAATTTAAAATTCTCTATATAGTTGAAGTACTATATGTTTTTATGGGATTCTTATTAGTAGGATTTGAAAGGAGATTATATATCTTTCGTTGGAAAATGGTTAAGTTGATAAATATGTGATGAGATTGGGATAGAAGTCAGGATCTCTTATCAGTTGATAGCAATTAGCTAGAGAAATGTTATGATTCTGCTTGAAATAAGCTTGTAGTAGTGCCATGAATTTGTTCTCTTTAATTGGAAAGGATCGAATGGTACTTAATGGTAGAACTTGATAATAATAATAAGGATTCTAAATTGGGATAGTAGTAAATTTGATTGAATATGTGGATTCTTGTATCAGGAAGATTAAATACTTGATTTGTGTATGAGCTTCTTATGGAATGATGATCATTGCCTTACTTACTCTTGTCGGTTGTAATTGTCACATATATGGGTGTGCATTCCATGTGCCATGATCCGTTAGTTTGTTTGCTTTGTTCCTTTAAAAATAGTAAAATGCATTTAGTGTAGTTGTATCTCTAAATAATTTTCTAAATTAACACTTTGGTCCTTTTACTTTTAAAAAGTTATTATCACATCCCTAATTTTTACTTGAATTAATTATTGAATTCTTATGTTTAAAAACTCAATTCTTTACTGTTAGTCATACTCATTTTCAGACGGAATACGTCCACTTTTTAACCAGAAAACTTAATAGAAGGAAAATATTAATTAAGAATATATGGAGCATAAATCCCGGCACGACGGTTAATTATCATAAATTAATATTTAATTTTAAAGCATGTTATAATCATGGAATTTAGTGTTACATGATAATTCATATTTATTAACTTTCATCCATGATAATTTCAGCCCATAAATAGCATTATGAATATTATTCTAACACTAACATGCATATATAATTATGCAAGAAATCATAATAGTATTTATATATTTTGGTCTAATATAGTTATGTTAAAATATTTATTATCGGATGATTATTTTTTCACTTACATGAAATTGAAAATCCATGCATGTACATTTATGCTTGTGTTGAAATAGTACAAAATGCTATGCAATTAACATAGATGTAGCACCTATAATGATTTTTTTTTTTTTTAAAAAAAAAAACAAGTTATAGGAATATAGTTCATGAAGATTTAAAAAAAAAAAAAAAAAGCTTGCGTGGGCAAACAATGTTATTATATTTATTATTCTGTGAAAAAAAAATATAGTCAATATGAAAAGAAAATTTTGAGAATTTCAAAGTGAAAATTTTCTTTTTATTATTATTATTATTATTATTCAACAAAGTAAACAAATTTGACATTAAAATTTTGTACTTGTAGTAATAGAGTAATAATATAACAATAAATTCGTAGAATAAATTTATAGGATTATAACTTATTAGTAATAATAGTGGTGATGGTGATAAGTACATTTTTTTTTTTTTGGAAAATTATATAATAGGCACATTTTAACAAAAAAAGAAAGAAAAAAAAATGAAGAATGTATTATAGTCATGTTGAATGTTGAAAGTTTTGGCCTAATTGGCCCATTGTAAAAAAAAAAAACAAAGGGTTTTACTAAGAGTTGCTATTACTAAGTGCAAAAGTAGAAAATGGCTCAATGGTAAATTGTCACGACCCGTTTCCGTGGACCGGACCGGCACTAGAGCCCAAGTAAGCTTAAGGCCCCCGAGGCCCGTAGTAAGCCTGGAACACTAAAAATTTATTATCTCAATATAATATTAAACATTCCACAGTTTGGGCCCAATTAACAATTCACCACATTTTTAATATGGGCTCACATAATTATATTGTCTATGTTAATACACGACTAATTGTATACAATTTCTACAACTACGGGTCACTAACTAATAGATATACATAGAGTTTTATACATCTAGATACATAGCAAAATATTTATTGGTCTAGGAAAATTTTCTTTCTAATTCTGCGACGAAGGAACATAGCTTGACCGAATTAAAGAGAAATTTACTTCCTGAAAAATTAAACAAGATATGTGACCTTTCTAAGGAGTAACTATTATTGCACAACACACACATTCACACAAATGTATAAATATATATATCATTCTAGTCATCCGACTAGTTATATGCTCACGCAGCCAGTCACACAAATGACATGTCACCAGCACTCACAAACAATATCACCTTCAAATAATCACATCACGTGGAAATTAGTCAGTGGCACCACCTGAAACCCCAACGAGCCGTTCTCACACATGGCTCGCCCTCTCATACATGTGCACCAGGGAGCCGATCCCCCATACGGCCAACTGGTCTAATCCTCACTGACCAGTCCTCTCATTGTTTTTCCATTCTCTCTCTTCTTTTCCATACCAACAGGAGGCAACCCGGTGGTCTCCATCCAATCTAGATCATCAAGTGCTCACAACAGGAGGCCACCCTGCGGGCTACAATCAAATCTAGATTATCAGGTGCGCAACAACAAGAGGCCATCCTGTGGTTCTATATAACCCATATCATCAGGTGCACACGGGGGCGCCGATCTCCCATTTTCCCGGCCGACGGTCAAATATCATATCATAATCAGGATCCATATCACAGACCGTCCTTACAAACCCATGGTGGTCCACTTCATCCCAATTCCACACAAACAAGGCATAGTATATTCATAGCACAAGTAATCAAACATTTCAATTAGATGCAGACATATTGATCAATTGAACATCGTAATGCAATGCACCATTAGACATCCATTTCTCAAATGCAATTGAATAATTAAATAAATACTATTAGCAATAAACAACAATAATAAAATAAACAACAATATTAACAATAATAATGAAAATAAATAAATAAATATGTAAATAATTAAATGAATAATAAAGTAATAAATAATCAAAGCACTATATTTATTATGTACCAAATTATAGAACTAATCTAAATAAACTTATTATTTATGTTGTTAATTAAAATTTAGTCTAAGTTCTATCGAAATTTCGGCAGCACCTCCCCTAAAAATTGGACTATCTACCTGCTCAAATATCACAATATTATATATATATATATATATATATATATATATATATATATATCAATCAATACACACAGCCCATCCGTCGGGCAATCAACAATTTAAGTCCCATCCTCCTTTCAGTACAAGTATGTCAACGTCCACTAAATAAATCTACAAATTTTAATAACCTCCAACATGTTCCAATGATATTATTAATTGTCCCCTAACTAATTATCAAATAATTGTACACCTTATAAATAGAACTTGCATCGATAAGTCAAATTCTAAGCTATCCACTAAAATTCAATGCTAACCTAAATAAAAAATATTCAAAGCATATATATCTATTAAGTAACTTGATTCACTCCTAAACATAGGCTTATTAAATTTCCTTTGTGTTGGCATAGAAATATAATTTCTAATTATGGCAAGGTCTACAATCAAACTATTCATTAACATATTAACTGATATACAATGGCACTAGCTTCATCTTAGCTGCTGCTTATAAGAACAACAGGTCATACTTTACCCAAATTTACATAATATATTCTACGCAACTCATATCATCCAATTAACGATATCATATATAAAACAAATTACACTAATAATCCTTAATTAACATTCAATTACATATTACTTAATAATATTAACCCTTATTAGTATTAACTTCATAGAAACTAAAACATCCTAATTATTATAAAATTCATCCATATAACTCGTTTTGAATACTAACCAGATTTAATTACTTTGCTAACTAACTGTAATACCCCGAATTTTTATTTTCAAAACTTTCGAATTTTTATTAAATCAAAAATCAGAAATTTTGTCCGTGTAGGCTGCAAATGTAAAACAGGCTCAATTCGAGCCCAAATTTTCAAACTGGGCCCAAGCCCAAAAAATCGAAAACCACAAGAATAATCCGAGAACCAAGTGAAAACCCTGCAAACCGAGCAAGAATCGAGCCAAATCGTTGAATCAGACCAAACCGGTTCGAATCGAACCTGAATGATCTAGAAACCGACCTACTTTCTCTCTTTCTTTTTCTCTCCTTTCTTCTTCTTCCAGCAGCGTCGACCCACCCTCCCCTTCTCCTCCTCTCGTTTTTTTTTTCGACCGCCTGAGACCAGTGCCTCCTCGCCGTCGCCTCCTCGCCGCAGCAGTTCCGGCATTCCTTTCTCTCCCTCATTTCGTTTCTGGCGAACGCAGTTATCACAGGAGACTCGATCGGGAAGTAGCGTCGCATCTCACTCGACCGGCGACTCCAGTCTCTCTCTCTCGACGAAGAAACTCCGATTTCTCTCCTTCACTCTCTCCTTCACGTTTCGGCTGGCGCAGTGAACCAAAAAGCTGCGATCGCAACTCGCAGTAGGTACGCAGTTGCGTTATCTGCTCTCCTCTTCGATTTTCCGGCAAGACCCGCCACCAGCTAGCAGAACCAGCTCCGCCCTCGCTGTCATCTCTTGACCCCACGTCACTGTTCCTTCCTCCGGCCAAATTAGCGACGGCAGAATCGGACTTCGATCATTGGAGCTGTTTCCGGTCACTTTTATCCAAAATATTCAGTTTTTCGGCATTTTCGCAACTGGGTAAGCGATTTCCAACCTTTCTTTTAGTAATGTATGTTGTTTTTCGAATTTGATAGAAGGATTGAGCATAAATCAAAGTTTATGAAGGGATTTCCATTTCTAGCTTTTATTCATGCTATTTTATTAGAGAAATTTAATTCTTCATACTAAATTTAGGCTATAACTAATTTAATGAGCAATTTAGTACAATTAGGATTAACTCTCAAGTAATGTTAAAATTTACTTAGATTATTATTGCTATGAATCATGATATTGGAGGAAAAACTAGGTGCTAAGCTAATGTTGACCAAAATTCTAGGAGAAGGATTTAAATTGTTATGCAATTGAAGCTATGAGTTGAATCCTTATAAAGTAAAGGTTAGATTATTGTTACAATTGCTTCCGCATTATTCTATTACTTAAACCTTGAGAATTGATGCGATAACTAAATTTCTTGCCGAATGGTGATATTGTTATTTAAAGGAGGACGGGTATTCGATTTGATTGATTGCCCGACGGATGGGCTGTGTGTATTAATATATATATATATACATAATATTATTGTGATATTTAAATAGGTAGATAGTCCTATTTTTAGGGGAGATGCTGCCGAAATTTCAATAGAACCTAGACTAGTTTTAATTAATGACATAATTAATAAGTTCATTTAGATTAATTCTATAACTTGGTACGTAATAAATAGAGTGCTCTGATTATTTATTATCTTTATTACTCATTTAATTATTTACATATTCATTTATTTATTTTCATTATTATTGTTATTATTGTTATTTATTTTATTATTGTTGTTTATTGTTAATACTATTTATTTATTTATCTATTTGCATTGATTTTGGATGTTTAATTGTGCATTACATTACGATGTCTAATTGATTAATATGTCTGCATTCGATTGCAATGTTTGAATAATTGTGTTGTGATATTGCTGTGCTTTGCTTGTGTGGAATTGGGATGAAGTGGGTCACCATGGGTTTGTGAGACCGTTACCGTTATATGGATCCTGATTACCGTTACCGTTATATATCGTTACTGTTATATGGATCCATTACCGTTAGCCGGGTAAATGGGAGATCGGCGCCCCCGTGTGCACCTACCGTTACCGTTACCGTTAACCACGGGTTGGCTTCTGGTCGTTGCGCACCGGACAGTCTAGATTTGATCGCAGCCCGCAGGGTGGCCTCCTGTTGTGAGCGCTTGATGATCTAGATTGGATGGAGACCACCGGGTTGCCTCCTGTTGGTATGAAAAAGAAAAGAGAGAATGGAAAAACAATGAGAGGGCTGGTCAAGTGAGGATTAGACCGGTCGGCCAGTATGGGGGATCGGCTCCCTGGTGCACACGTGAGAGGATGGGCCATGTGAGAGGACGGCTCATCGGGGGTTCGGTGACTCCACTGACTAATTTCCACGTGATGTGATTATTTGAAGGTGATATTGTTTGTGAGTGCTGGTGACATGCCATTTGTGTGATTGACTGCGTGAGCATATAACTAGTCGGATGACTAGATTGATATGTTTACACATTTGTGTGACTGCGTGTGTTGTGCAATAATTATTACTCCTTAGAAAACTCACATGTCTTGTTTGATTTTTTTCAGGAAGTAAGTTTCTCTTTAATTCGGTTTAAGCTATGTTTCTTCGCCGCAGGGCTATAAAGAAGTTTTCCTAGTTTCATAATTATTTTGCTATGTAACTATATGTATTAGAAGCTATGTATATCAAACGGTGACTCCGCAGTTGTAGAATTTACATACATTTAGTCGTGTAGTAATACAGATGAAGTAAATTCTGTTAGCCCATATTAGAAAGGTGTTGTATTGTAAATGGGGCTCGAACTGTGAAATGTTGAATATGATAGATTTGAGCCGTATAATAAAATCTTGAGGTATATTCTTCATATTAATATGGGCTGCATGTTTGAAATTTATCTTGAGATAATAGATTTTAGTGATTCAGGCTTACTACGGGCCTCGGGGGCCTTAAGCTTACCTGGGCCCTAGTGCCGGTCCGGCCCATGGAAACGGGTTGTGACACTAACTAATTAGACCTTTCTAAGATTGTATACGTTAATCAAACATATACGTCAATCCACAGATTTAATATCAATTGAGGTCAGATAGTAAAACTAATTATATATTCATACTCTACACGAAAAATGCAAGGTTCTGCCCCTCGGCAACTCCGGTCACCGGAGCCACCGCTGTCGCCGCCGTCTACGGTGGCCGGAGGTACCTTGGTTCCTGAATCTTGCAATTCTTACGCCAAGACGCAGCAAATTTCATATGGAACTCACTTCTATAGCCAACTACCACAAATTATGTCAATATCCAACAAAATCCCAATTTTTATTCTTAAATCCCTAAGTCCCATTTTGATCAATTCTTGCGATAAATCGCCTAATCTATACGAATGATTTCTAAAGGAGTGAAATGGGAGGACAATCAACTTACCTCATTGGAGATCATCGTCGGAGTTGCTCGGAGGGAAGGACGGAGACGCGACTGTCTCGATTGCGTTGAGGTCCCAGCTTCGCTGTGACTCTTGCGCTCACCAGAAACGGAAACGGAGAGAAGGGAAGGAAGGCGGCTGCTGCGGCGAGGAGTCGACGGCGAGGAGGCGCGATGCGGGTCTCTGGTTGTCGGAAAAACGAGAGGAGATGAAGGGCGAGGGTGAGATCGACGCTGGAGCAAGAAGAAGAAAGAAGAGGAAAAGAAAGAAAGAAAGTGGGTCGATTTCTAGATCATTCCGGTTCGATTCGAACCGGTTTGGTCTGATTCGATTTTTTTTTGGCTCGATTTGCAGATTTTCTAATCCGATTTGATTTATTTTGGTTCTAGAATAATTCCTCAATTTACTAAATAGTCATAATAATAATAATAATAATAATAATAATAATATTAGATTTTTAGAATAATTAATTTATATAGTAATCACACACATATACATATACATTTTTAATAATTTAATAATTAGTGCTCCATATTTACTCTTAAAAAATTTCTAGAGATTCTCCACTCGGCAAATATTTAATAATATGTTTTGGGCTTGAGCCCAACTCCGTAAACTTGGGCTCTTATTAGAATTAAACAGTATTTGCAGTCCGGACAGTCGAAAATTCAGACTTTTGATTTAATAATAATTCAAAAGTTTCGAAAATAAAAATTAAGGGTGTTTCATAAATATATTATTATTGCAACAGTAAATCATTCACACCTTTTAGATACATACGAGCATAAATCCTCGCACGAGGTGTTGGTTAATTATCATAAACTAATATTTGTAAATTTAATTTTAAAGTGTATTATAATCATAAAATTTAATACTGAATGATAATTCATATTTATTAACTTCATCTATGATAATTTCAACTCATAAATAGCATTATGAATATTATACTAACAGTAACATGCATATATAATTATGTAAAAAATCATAATAGTATTCATACATTTTGGTCTAATATAGTTTGATTAAAATATATGTCATTGAATGATTATGTTTTTTCAATTAAATGAAATTGAAAATCTATGCATGTACGTTTATGCATGTGTTGAATTAATATAAATATACAATATACATAGCATGTAACACGTATAAGATGTTTTTTTTTTTTTTAAAAAAAAAGTGATAGGAATATAGTTAAAGAAGATAAAAAAATAAAAAAATTACATAGGCAAATAATGTTGTTATATTTATTATTGGTGTGAAAAAAAAATTAAATATAGTCAATAAGAAAAGAAAATTATTTGAGAATTTCAAAGTGATATTTTTCTTATTACGATTATTATTATATTATTATTATTATTATTATTATATATAATTCAACAAAGTAAATAAATTTGCCATTAAAATTTTGTACTAATAGAGTAATAAATATATAATATACAAATGGACCAATAAATAAATTTATAAAATTATCACTTATTAATAATAATAGTGATGGTGGTAAGTACATTTTTTTTTTGGAAAATTATATAATAGGCACATTTAAAAAAAAAAAAAAGAAAAGAAAGATAAAGAATGTATTATAGAAAGGTTGAAAGTTTTGGACTAATTGACCTATTGCGGAAAAACAGTTTAGTGAGAGGTACTATTACTAAGGGCAAAAGAGAAAAGGGCCGAACGGTAAATATACTGTTATGGCAATAGTAAACCATTTACCTCCTTTAGATATATATAATAATATATATAATAACTAGGCAAAGATCAGCGAATTGCTTCTTTACTGTATATTGTATTTTTAGTTTCAAATTTATTTATAATTTATAAGTTGTTTAGTATATATGGTTTCACGGTCTATGTAGACTTTTCAAAACTTAGAAACTTAAAAATGGTGACTTGAAAAAATATAATTTGATATATACACAGAAGAAAAAGAAAAATTTAAAATGCATATATATATATATATATTAATTTCACTTATCCCTATCTTAATTAATCTAATGACAAAATAAAAGGATAAAGTAAAAAATTCAAAAATTAAGTAGATAAATGATTATTTTAAGTAAATATTAATTTTTAAAAATATTGATGGCTTGTGATTGATTTCAAATAATTGATAACAACATTAAAATTTTAAATTACTAGGCATTTAATTTCAACTGTGATTAAATAAAGTTTTTACATATAAATACAAGTTAAACTCATGGATAGATTTTATAAAGATATGTATTTGATTTTAAATTGGAACCCGTAATGATTCTAAAAGATTTGACAAAGATTTGAAATTATTAAATTATTTAAAATTTTATTGAATTATTTTTCAATGTGAATTTGAAAATTATTAAATATCCCTTAATGAGTTATAGGTATTGAACATATCTCTAACTAAACTAGTTAATTATGAATATGTTATGACTTTATGTAAAAGTTTAAACGAATTCATTTAATTTAGATTTGGATAATTAATTGGTATAGTTAGTTTTATATAAATAAAATGTTTCAAAAAAATTAGACCACCAAAATGTATTAAATTAAAATATTATCATAAGACGAAATTATATACAGTAATTCTATACTTTTTATTTTAGCACTTAATTCTTCAAATAATAGTTCAATTCAATTCTGCTGCATTCTGATACTAAAACCTTTGTCAAGCTTATCTTTACAGAAATCTCTCGGATAAGATACCACGTTATATATATATATATGTTAATCCAATCTCTTCTAGCAAAACTCTTTCAAATTTCAAATACTATAATCATATCAAATCTAAAATTGTATGCAATATATTAATTCAGCAATAGAAAAGGCTTAAAAAAATATACATTAATATTACTATAATGATAACTACATGAATTGAAATATAAAAAAATATAACAATGAATAGAAATTTTTTCTATTCATAATATTTTTTTTTTTTTTCTGCCAATGTATACATTTCCTAACTCCACTACTGCAGTAAACTAAGGCAGAGATTGTAAATGTCACGACCCGTTTCCGTGGGCCGGACCGGCACTAGGGCCCAGGTAAGCTTAAGGCCCCCGAGGCCCGTAGTAAGCCTAAACTACTCTACTTAAACATGCCACACCATTTAACAGGAACAGTAAGCCCATACAGCTAGGATATAAATATAAATATTGTACAATCCGGCCCAATTTTAGATATATTAATTAAAGATTAGTTTGGGCCTAATCATGATAAGTCATATTCATAATATGGTTATATTAATCCACCTGCATCTAATATATAACAAGTCGTTTACACAATAACGCATACGACAGAGCCCGATTGAAATACACGACCCTATAACTGCGGAGTTCAATAATATTCTGGTAATAGAATAATTAGCACATCCAAATTTAAATAACAAAAATATAAAATTTACATTTATAACTCTGCGGAGAAGATTGCAGAGCTTCAGTCGAATGAGCTGCTTCCTAGTACCTGGGAGGTTTGGAGAAAAGGGGGGTGAGTTTTGCAACTCAGTGAATAATAATAAATAATACACACCACATACAGTCAAGCAAAATGCACCCTAGTATACTGAATGAACACACAACAGTCAATCATATGACATTACATCAGCACCCACAAACAATATCACCTTCAAATAATCACATCACGTGGAAATTAGTCAGTGGCGTCACCTAAACCCCCGACGAGCCGTCCTCTCAAACAGCCCATCCTCTCAAACATGTGCACCCGGGGAGCCAATCCCCCATATCTGACCGACCGGTCTAATCCTCACTTGACCAGTCCTCTCAATATTTTATTTTACATTCTCTCTTTTCTTTTCCATATCATCAACATCGTTTCGTCAATTCATCAGGTGCACACGGGGGCGCCGATCTCCCATTTACCCGGCCGACGGTCCATTTTCATCAGTTCATCAGGATCCATATTTATCGACCGTCCTCACAAACCCATGGTGACCCACTTCATCCCAACTCCACACAAACAGAGCACAGTATATACACAGCACAAATAATCAAACAATTCTTTTATCATAATACACCAATTTCATCCAAATGCACAATTATGCATAAGTATAATTATAGTGATCATAACATAATATATATGAGAAAATACAATATGTAAATATATAAAAATGTAATGTTATGCAAATGCAGTGTTGATATGCATTATTTATTATTACTCACTGTGGTGGAGAACGAAGCTCTAGCTTTGATTCTATCCGGGAGGAGCACAAGATGGACCCGGGCGATCTAAGCAAAGTAAGAATGACACAAAAAGAAATAATTCTATCAGACAAAATATCTCCTTACCCTTCTAAGAATTTTATTTTATATTATAATTTTTCTACGTAATTTAATCTCGATATCTAATTTCTTATCTGTACTAAAATTTTATCTTTCTATCTAACTCTATTTTATTTGTTTTCGTTTGAATTATATTTTATTTCTTATTTTATTTTCTATTAAAATTTATTTTATTTTCTACCGAAATTTCGGCAGCATCTCCCCTAAAAATTGGACTATCCACCTGTTAAAATATCAACAATATATCTAATATTTCCAAACCACACAGCCCATCCATCGGGCAATCAATCAATCAAATTTCCCATCCTCCATCAAACTCAACATCACCACACAATAACATTATGTTTAAACTATCTTAATTAAATCAACACTAAAATTTCAAAGCTATTAACTATCCACATTTACCAAATTAAATTAATTACATTAATCCACTACAAAGTAATAAGTTTAATTTAATTAACTAACATTACTAACATTAACTTAACTAAACTTAACTAACTCATTAATTACAATTAATAAAAATTAATTTCATTAACTAACATTACTAAATTAATTAACTACAAATAATAAAATTAATTTAATTAACTAATATTACTAACATTAACTAGATTAACTAAAATTGTTAAAATTAAACTAACTAAAATAACTAACTTTAATTAACTATCATGAATAAAATTAAATCGATTAACTAAAATGTATTTAAATTAATTATACCCCAAATATAGTTGTTGTCGAATTGCTAGAATGGGAGTTGCCGGGTTGAAGGGCAGCAACTGCTTGTGGCCGGATCTAACTAGCAGTGGCGGAGAGAGGCGGAGAGAGGCGAAGAGAGGCGGCTGGCAGCGAGACTTGCAGCTGGAGCTGCTGCTGTGGGCGCGCCAGACCTGACAGAGGGCCTGACTGTGCGATCTGTGGCGCTGCGTGAGCTAGGACAAGGCGGAACGAGCGACAGAGCTGCTCCAGTGACGAGCGGCAGTGAGAACGGCAGTGGCGCTCGACTGGAGCTGCTGGACAGTGGTGCGAATGCAGGTGCAGGGAAGAAGAAAGGGGAAAGAAAGAAAGAAAGAAAGAAAAGGAAAAGAAGAAGAAGAAGAAGAAGAAAGAAGAAAGAAAAGGAAAAGAAGGTGGCGGAGATGGTGTCGCCGGAGATCGGGAAGCGCAGAAAAAAAAAAAAATGGGGAAGGGGAGTGAGGTGCGCTAGAAATAGAAAGAAAAGAAAATTCTAGATGGTTTGGGTCGAACCGGTTCGATTCGGTTCGGTTCGGCCCAAATCTTCAGTTTCCAATTGGTTTACGGGTTTTTCAATCGATTTTTTGGTTCGGTTTCCCACAGAGTTCACATTAAAATATTAAAATAAATTTCCAAGCTGTCGGTTTATTAAATTTAATTGGAAAATCTTTGAAAATAAAAATTCGAGTTGTTTCAGTCTTCCCCCCTTAAAAAAAAATTCGTCCTCGAATTTTGAAAATAACAAGAAACTAGGATACAATAATTGTTTACGACAATGGTGGTTATGCTTCTCACATAAAGTTGCAAGTTCGTTAGTCAGAGTGGTGAATCTAATTTTTCTTAAATTTAATAATTAAGACAAACCAATGAACAGACCTGGGAAGAAAATCTAATTTATAGAGAGGGTAAGATGATTATAAGATAAATCCATCCCTAAAGTTAATTTAAACGTGAATCATACTATGTCTACAAGTTGTCACCTCAAGTCAAATATTCATAACTTAAAGCACAGATTCGACACTAATATTCACCTTTACACGTAAGAATTTTATTCACTTATAACATCTGCTCAAGTAAGGGTTATTGATCTCATTAGCTCTATATCATGTGTCCTTACATTGATGTATCGTCATTTATTCTCTCACTAGCTATCATAGGCAATGATCATCACTCCATAAGAAACTCATACACCAACCCATTATGTAATCTTACTGATATAAGAATCCACATATTCAATCAAATTTATTACTATTCCAATTTAGAATCCTTATTATTATTATCAATTCTACCATTAAATACCATTCAATCCTTTCCAATTAAAGAGAACAAATTCATGGCATTACTACAAGCTTATTTCAAACAAAATCATGACATTTCTCTAGCTAAGTGCTATCAACTGATAGGATATACTGACTTCTATCCCAATCTCATCACATATTTATCAACTTAACTATTTTCCAACAAAAGATATATAATTTATTCTCAATTCCTACTAATGAGAATTCTCATAAAAACAAATAATACATCGACTATATAGAGAAAATTTCAATTCACAATCAAGTCTCTATTTTAGTTATTAACCTCTCTATCCTTCTTCCCGAATTATCATATCATACCATTTCTTAACTAATTATGACAACAACTTATGCAACTAGCCAAATTAGTTGTTGCCATGCCGGATAATTCTTAATTTATTTTCTAAAATTCGCAAACACAGTTCTATTATACTCCATTCCATCATGAAATCCAGTCTACATTTTTTTTTTTTTTTTTACAAGCTTAATCAAGATGTAAAATTCTCCAAACCGTAATTTATATCCAATTTACCTAGGTCTACGTATCCAGAAATCCTAAACAAGTAGTGCATTTGCTCTAGCTAAGTATGAGATTAAGGATATTAAACCTATAATCTAATTCCTGATTACACTATGTCCATTGTTTTATGTTTATTCTTAATCCCATGAGCAATTTGAATTGATTAGTGATCTGATCGACACACATGAGTTGGCACTCCAATATAATCAAGACGTAGTCTTAGACCATCCTGTTATCACATCCAATAATCCTCTAGTTTATATCCTTAGTCTTCAAACACTAACATGTATTCTCTTCATTAATTTGTTAAAACTATCCCAAATTCACCTTTTCCTTCTTATACCAAGTTTCACTGTTCCATGCAAATGGTAAATTAAAACTCAGCTTGCTTACTAATGAATGAAAATACTCTAATTACCTTCATGTTCTACCAAGGACATAAATATAACTTCCCTTCTTTATCTAATAAAACAAGCAACTTGCAAAAGTTGCACTAATTAATAGAAATTCCTTATTTTAATTGCTTTACGTCAAGAAATTAAATTTATTTACATTCGTTGTCATCTCAAGCTAAGTCCCGTGATCCTTTATCAACTATTATTCCAACTAGATGCTATCAAATTACAGTAGTCAAAATTCTCTTCTCTCTTTCTCTCCAATAGAAAGTCTATCTTTCTTTCTGAATATAAGTACTAAATTCTTTTGTCATCGGGATTACAATCCTCGAATCATTTATCTATTTGTTTAACATAAGACATTCAATAACTTCCTACCTTTGATCTCTTTTTAGATTTAAATTTACTATTTATGAACCACTAAATTCTCGAAACTCACCTCGCAAAGACCCGATTAACTCAACTCAAAAGTTTGGTTATAACATTATCAATTATTTATTTAATATTCTATTAGAATTATCATCAACAGTGATAATTATTTTAAACCTCAAAGCCATTTTTCCTACCTTCAATAGTATACATGTTCCATCATTCTATCTTTAATAATATTTCGCTCCTTTTTTGTTTAACTACATAGTCTTAACTACTTATTCTAAAACATCTGTTAACTTTCTAAATTTTTATAAATTTTAAATTTATTTACAGCATAAAATTACTATTTATGATCATTTAAATTCTTAATATCCACCTTATCTCTATTTATTATTTTTTCATCAATATAACAAGAAACTTTACAATTACACAAATATTATTCTCCTTCAAATTATATTCTAATTATCATTTTCTAATATAATTATCACCCAACATAATAGCGTTCCAATCCCAAGTCCACTAGTTTCCTCTATTATCTTTTACTTTCATTTTATTATACTAGATCCATAAACTTAGTCTGGCTTATTAAACATCCTACATATACTAGGGTCTTGCTTATGTCCCGTCTAATACACTCATGAATTCCCAAAGTATAGAAGTCTTTATCTTAAAGCTGCTGAGGTATCACTATTTCTAGTTTTATCAAATCTTGTTACCCATAATCCTTAATTTATTAAACCTCTAATTACTGACTATCCTCATTTAAATCATATTAATTTATACCCTTCACGTTTCTGTAATTGATTCTTTTCTTAATATCCAAACAATAACAGGACTAGATCCATCCTTACTTATCTATTTCATTAGTATTATATCAATTCAATAATTGGACAATTATCTCTCCATGTCCGATGTCATTCATCAATACACTTAATCATCATAGCTCACTATTTACATAACATAAGTACCTTAATTCCCTTATGGAGTCATTAACTCCTTCTCAGATCATAGAATCTCCCATTAAACAAAAATCATTGTTTGTAATTCACATACCATCGAGTGTGCAACAATTATTTTAAATATCAAAAGGCTAAATACCATTAGATTTAATTCTTACTTGTACCATATTAAACCATAAGATGCCACAATCCACACAATATCCACCACTAAGTACATCATGATTAAAGTAGTTTATCTTTTACTAAGAATCACAATTTACTTTTCTTATAACCACAATAATTTATATTATTCCCTACATTCATAAACTTGAAACGAAATAGCTGATGAATGCTACAATACACTTTGTCCCACCAAGCAGTAATTACTCATAAATAAAACTTACTTCATCTAATAATTCCACCAATATTATTCTTTATGAAAAATACTCATCACCAATTATTATACCAAATCGCACCAAATCCTTCAACATTCAGACCTTATAAAAATCATGTATATCCATTCCATCCAGAAAATATTTATCTCAATAAATATAAGAAATTCCACTAACCAACATCATGTAAGTTTCATCAAATTCATATACTCATTCAATACTCTAATTAAATAGATTCTGATGTCCTCGAATCCAAATCATTTAGTTCTATTGTTAAATTATTAGCAACTCATTCGCAATTCCGCAAGCACACCTATACACACATTCATGCATTCTTAAATATGTATTCCACATTCAACACGTATTAAATAAAAATAGCACACTTTCATCAACTAACTTCAACTTATTAATCCTATATAACTTATCTTCTTACATACTTAAATTATATATGAATATTATTTATTCCATAAAAGGGTTTTTGTTTAAACCATCCCCTTAGCATCAGTAACTAAATCACATCTCTAAAGAACAAGGATACAAAATTTACTTATTAAACAACTTGACTCTAATCTGGTTGCGAACAACGCTGAAGAGGAAAGCAAGGAAGACTATGTCAAGACATGACAGGAATTACTCCGCAGTTACATCTAGACTTATGAACTTTTGCTCTGATACCACCTTTGTCACGACCCGTTTCCGTGGGCCGGACCGGCACTAGGGCCCAGGTAAGCTTAAGGCCCCCGAGGCCCGTAGTAAGCCTAAACTACTCTACTTAAACATGCCACACCATTTAACAGGAACAGTAAGCCCATACAGCTAGGATATAAATATAAATATTGTACAATCCGGCCCAATTTTAGATATATTAATTAAAGATTAGTTTGGGCCTAATCATGATAAGTCATATTCATAATATGGTTATATTAATCCACCTGCATCTAATATATAACAAGTCGTTTACACAATAACGCATACGACAGAGCCCGATTGAAATACACGACCCTATAACTGCGGAGTTCAATAATATTCTGGTAATAGAATAATTAGCACATCCAAATTTAAATAACAAAAATATAAAATTTACATTTATAACTCTGCGGAGAAGATTGCAGAGCTTCAGTCGAATGAGCTGCTTCCTAGTACCTGGGAGGTTTGGAGAAAAGGGGGGTGAGTTTTGCAACTCAGTGAATAATAATAAATAATACACACCACATACAGTCAAGCAAAATGCACCCTAGTATACTGAATGAACACACAACAGTCAATCATATGACATTACATCAGCACCCACAAACAATATCACCTTCAAATAATCACATCACGTGGAAATTAGTCAGTGGCGTCACCTAAACCCCCGACGAGCCGTCCTCTCAAACAGCCCATCCTCTCAAACATGTGCACCCGGGGAGCCAATCCCCCATATCTGACCGACCGGTCTAATCCTCACTTGACCAGTCCTCTCAATATTTTATTTTACATTCTCTCTTTTCTTTTCCATATCATCAACATCGTTTCGTCAATTCATCAGGTGCACACGGGGGCGCCGATCTCCCATTTACCCGGCCGACGGTCCATTTTCATCAGTTCATCAGGATCCATATTTATCGACCGTCCTCACAAACCCATGGTGACCCACTTCATCCCAACTCCACACAAACAGAGCACAGTATATACACAGCACAAATAATCAAACAATTCATTTATCATAATACACCAATTTCATCCAAATGCACAATTATGCATAAGTATAATTATAGTGATCATAACATAATATATATGAGAAAATACAATATGTAAATATATAAAAATGTAATGTTATGCAAATGCAGTGTTGATATGCATTATTTATTATTACTCACTGTGGTGGAGAACGAAGCTCTAGCTTTGATTCTATCCAGGAGGAGCACAAGATGGACCCGGGCGATCTAAGCAAAGTAAGAATGACACAAAAAGAAATAATTCTATCAGACAAAATATCTCCTTACCCTTCTAAGAATTTTATTTTATATTATAATTTTTCTACGTAATTTAATCTCGATATCTAATTTCTTATCTGTACTAAAATTTTATCTTTCTATCTAACTCTATTTTATTTGTTTTCGTTTGAATTATATTTTATTTCTTATTTTATTTTCTATTAAAATTTATTTTATTTTCTACCGAAATTTCGGCAGCATCTCCCCTAAAAATTGGACTATCCACCTGTTAAAATATCAACAATATATCTAATATTTCCAAACCACACAGCCCATCCATCGGGCAATCAATCAATCAAATTTCCCATCCTCCATCAAACTCAACATCACCACACAATAACATTATGTTTAAACTATCTTAATTAAATCAACACTAAAATTTCAAAGCTATTAACTATCCACATTTACCAAATTAAATTAATTACATTAATCCACTACAAAGTAATAAGTTTAATTTAATTAACTAACATTACTAACATTAACTTAACTAAACTTAACTAACTCATTAATTACAATTAATAAAAATTAATTTCATTAACTAACATTACTAAATTAATTAACTACAAATAATAAAATTAATTTAATTAACTAATATTACTAACATTAACTAGATTAACTAAAATTGTTAAAATTAAACTAACTAAAATAACTAACTTTAATTAACTATCATGAATAAAATTAAATCGATTAACTAAAATGTATTTAAATTAATTATACCCCAAATATAGTTGTTGTCGAATTGCTAGAATGGGAGTTGCCGGGTTGAAGGGCAGCAACTGCTTGTGGCCGGATCTAACTAGCAGTGGCGGAGAGAGGCGGAGAGAGGCGAAGAGAGGCGGCTGGCAGCGAGACTTGCAGCTGGAGCTGCTGCTGTGGGCGCGCCAGACCTGACAGAGGGCCTGACTGTGCGATCTGTGGCGCTGCGTGAGCTAGGACAAGGCGGAACGAGCGACAGAGCTGCTCCAGTGACGAGCGGCAGTGAGAACGGCAGTGGCGCTCGACTGGAGCTGCTGGACAGTGGTGCGAATGCAGGTGCAGGGAAGAAGAAAGGGGAAAGAAAGAAAGAAAGAAAGAAAAGGAAAAGAAGAAGAAGAAGAAGAAGAAAGAAGAAAGAAAAGGAAAAGAAGGTGGCGGAGATGGTGTCGCCGGAGATCGGGAAGCGCAGAAAAAAAAAAAATGGGGAAGGGGAGTGAGGTGCGCTAGAAATAGAAAGAAAAGAAAATTCTAGATGGTTTGGGTCGAACCGGTTCGATTCGGTTCGGTTCGGCCCAAATCTTCAGTTTCCAATTGGTTTACGGGTTTTTCAATCGATTTTTTGGTTCGGTTTCCCACAGAGTTCACATTAAAATATTAAAATAAATTTCCAAGCTGTCGGTTTATTAAATTTAATTGGAAAATCTTTGAAAATAAAAATTCGAGTTGTTTCAGTAAACTTGTAGCTAACAATTAATAGCCATTTTTGAAAATTAGATTTATTTTTTCTTGATTTGCAGGATTTTTAATATTGAAAGTCGACGCTGTCTTGTGCGGCTTTAGATTTATAGAGAGAATAAAATGATAGATTAATTTTTTTGTTAGAAATAAATGAATCATATCACACACACACATATATATATATATATATCAAAATAAAAGAAAAAATTGTAAAGAAAATCATTGTGTTCAATTAGTGTTACAACAAACAATCACAAAATTATGATAGAAATAAAAGAGAAAAAAAAATACCTTGTCATGGTTCCTATTGGAGATTTCGCTTGAGGAATAAAACGCTAGAATTTAATTCTTCGTTTAGGAAGGAGAGAATAAATAGAGAGAAAGAAAGGAGAAGAGATAAGTTTTAAAATTTTAAACTTTATGAAGGATCGTTAAACTACCGATTAATTAGAGATTAAAAATTATTTTTTAAAATAATAATTATCTAAAATGCCATAGGGATAAAAATTTATAAATTCATGGAAAAAGAAAAAAGAAATGATAAAAAAGTATTAAAACTAAAAAATTCTATAAAAAAAAAAAGAAAAAGGTAATATTGAAACAGGGGAATGACATATTAGCTTCCTGAAGATTTTTTATTTCGCTTCTTGATCATATATATATATATATATATATATATAGGAAATGATTTTTATTTTACCATTAAAGAACAAGAAAACCTTTTTATACGTAATTTGGGCTTTGCATGGACTGAATCAAAACCAAACCAATACCCAAAGCCCAATACAAGTGAAGCAAATATTTAAAGAACACTATTACAATAGGATTGGAAGTGCAAAAACTTGATAAAAACGTGTACGTTCCTGATTTGATCCTCGAAACCGCCACAAGACTCGCCCTTGGATCCATTGACCCTATCTATTTTTGTACTCCTATATAAAACCCTCTTCTTTCTCCGTCTCCTTTATCTCTCAGTCTGATCCAAAACAACTCTTATCTGTCTCTCTAATTTTTGATCTCTCGTCTTAGCCTTTACGTGTTGAATGGGTTATCTTCTTTAATCTCCAATCGAATTGGGTTTTGATTTCTTATGTTTTTCGTTTCTTTAATTTGATTTGGAACCTGGAATTTAATTTTCTTCTATGATCAGATTTTAGGGTTTGAGTAAGCGCACAGTTTAGGGAAAGGGGAGACAGTGGGTGTTTCGAAGAGCAGAGGGAGATAATGCCTTCGATGCCCATAAAAGTACTTTTGCTTCCTTTAGTTCCTTCTTTAACTCTGTTTCATGGCTCTCATCGTCTGAAACGGCTCGAAAAGGGTAATCGGCGTGGTAATCTTAGTTAACATTAGATTTTTTTTTTTTTTCAAAGTTTCTCTACCTCTTTTAGCTCTCTCCAGTTTTTTGTCGTTCTGTTTTCTGGGTTTCTGCAATAGCAGCGATTTGTCACGTTTCTTTATTGGGTTTCTTGTGATAGCATCGTTTTGTGGAGAAATTAGAATCGGAGATAGAGAGTCGGGTTTGGAGGATTTTCCGACTCTTTGATAAAAGTTATTGATAAGAGCTCTAAGAGGTATCTATCTATCTTATATTAGTTAATGAAATTTACTTTAATATGTTTGATTGGATTGCTTGTAATTACTGGGGATTTTCAAGAATACATTTAAAAGCTTGTAAATTGATATATTTTCATGTTGATGAAGTTTTATCCCCATATATGATTGTAATGTATGATATTTGAACTTGATGGCTTGATTCTTAATAAATCAATTTTCCTTTTTTTATTATATGCTTTGCCTGATTCCATTGTCATGGAAATGGGAATTTATTTCTGCTTTTTGTTTGGGTTTCTTGCAGTTTACTTCTATTATTTATTGATGGACATGATCTCTGGTCGGCCAGTTGGTAGTGGTGTTCTGGTTGATGAAATTGAAAGCAAATTTTCCAATTTTGTGCGCGTAGAAGATGTTCAAGAAACATTTGTATCTGATGGAGATGATAATAGTGATGCAGAGGAGGGATGTGAAGAGCTAGAACCATATGGGCCTGAACTGGTTAGCAAGCGCCCAGAAAATTGTGCTGCTGACGAAGATAATGAACCTGAAACGGCATTGGAGCTACTGTTCTCTGAGCAATCTGTACAGATCTCATTACCAGTAAGCTTTTATTGATGTTAACATGGCTTATTTTGAATTCTCGAGGCTTTATTGAGTTATATAATAGACATGCTTGTTTAAATCTGAAGCTTGATTCAAGATATCCTTCATTATAGAACAAATTTAAGATGGCTTTTGCAGCTAAACTAAATTCTATCATTAATCTATTTATACTAAAGAAGGGGTAAAAGACAAGCCTGGAATAATCAGTTGAATTCCAGTGGATGTGGGTGAATTCTTTTTTATGTCATTGTTGATTCAACCGTCAAGTTATGTGAAACAAATTGTAGAGCAGTTACTATGAACTGAGATTAAGATAATCAATTCTGGGAAATATCTTTGCTTTGCAAACTGTAAAAAAATATCGAATTTTCCCTCTTTCCCGATTTACTAAAGTAACTTGGTTTTCTTGAAGCTTGTTTCTGCTATGAAAGGCAGCCGAGAAAAACTGGGAGCATCCCCCAGGAAACTGACTGTGTCATGGGCTCCTGATGTGTATGATCCAATTCCCAATTCATTATCTCACACTGTTAAAGGCAAGCAGAAGAAGTCGAGGAGAGATAAAGACAAAGACAACAACAATAACTACAAGAAAAATGGAAAGAAGGGACAGAAGGGCAACTCACGAGGAGGTGCTGGTGGTAAAGACAAGAAGCAGTTACGCAAAGCTGGTGGGAGGTCAAACAAGGGTTATAAAACCCTAAATACTTGTGATGGAATGGTCGACTCCTCTGACGAGCTTGGTGAATTTGATGTTGGTAGCCCGGACTATTGTGGGAGTAGCTTCCTGAAAAACTCTCCCACAAAGTTTCACTACTCTGTTGCGGAGGCATTGTGAACTCACATCTCAGTTCTGCTTTAAGATTTTGTGAATAAATAAATTTTTGAAAATGTGAAGCTATGCTACGTACTTAATCAATCATTTTGTTTATGCTATAACTAGATATTGAACTTCTAAAACTAGATATGAAACTTGTGTTGGGTTTCTGGTGCTTGTTTTGCATTCTATTAACTATCAAAAGTTATTAATTTGCTGGCAGTAAGTTGTTAATTTGTTCTACTGGGTTAAGTGGAGTTGTAGATATTTCATTGTTGTTCTATTTGTTTTGTGTTTTCTATTTTTTGGTTTGGGTTGTATCTTGTATGTTTGTGAACTCCATTATGTGCTGTAATGTCCACAAGGAACTGAAATAGTCAATGTTGCGCGAAACTACTAGCAGGTTGAGATTAAATATCAAAACACTGTTCTGATTGTGAATGGGCAATAATACCCCTCGCAGTAGTCACTAATAACAATTAACTTGAAGCCATTACTAACACTTGACTTGAAGAGGTATTTTTTTCGAAGGAACTGCTGTTTCCGTTTTTAAATAGTTTGCCAAGTTTCTAATGTGCTTCGGTTTCTAAATACTTTTCCAAGTTCCTAAGTGTTTTTGGGCTTCTGATTCTAAGTACTTTTTAAAATTTCTAAATACTTTTTTAAAATATTCGTTATATTTGTGTTTTTCAAAATATTTATTATATTTGTACTTTTATACTTTTTCCATTTCATTTTAATAGTAACATATAGACATTTTATTATATGGATAATGAATGTTGGTTCAAGTTGATCCAGGATTATCTAGGATCATTGAGCATAAAATATCTAGTTTACTCTCATATATGTAAAATGTTATTTGTGTTCCTACTGAAAATTGATATATTTTAGATAGATTTGAAATTTAAATTATATATATATATATATATATATACACACGTGTGTATTTGCATCTCAGAAAGAGTCTACCGTTTTCACTGCTCTCTTAATTTTCCATAAACATCTTCCTCTTCCTATAATGAATGCTTATCACGGCAGAAAAAATTCAAAAGCTTATGTAGTTTTTTGTGAAATAGAGCTTGAGATAGATAGTGCGATGTAGAAATTGAAATAGACTAATTCAATTACTCGATATGATAATTTATTGGATAGGATAATTTAAGTTGCACACATTGTATGCTTACTAAACTTATGTAATGGAAAATTGCAATAGATTTTTGAAAATTTTGCTAAATGGACAAATGATTTAATAGTATAATCTACTACTCATATAGTTTAAATGATTTAGATATAAATAACGGTGTCATGTTCCTTTTAAATATATTTTTATATATTTTAATTTTGTATGACAAATATTACAAATGTGCTATTCTAATTAGGGTTCATCAATACCGACAACGAATATTATATGTTAGTTGTTTGGATCAAAACAAATGGATGAGGGCTTTTAGCTTGGATGACTCATGCGTGGATCGTCTAACCTAGCTATAGGAAGTGGTCCTAAGATTGATTCCTAGTGTGTCATTTCTTTATAAATTTGACGAAATTGTTAATTTAAATAGAGATTAAATGACGTGAATGCATATTAATCCAACTAAATATTAGTCTATTGTTAGTGTTATAAATTTTATTGGTTTTTTGAGTAAGATAGATAATGTTAGCTTACAAAACAAGTATATCCTCACTCTGCCGCATATGATAAATATGACAAATAAGTATTTTATTGATTTTCTCAAATATGACAAATATTTAAGAACGAAGGTAATAAATTAATTGAAATTGCACTCAAATTAGACGTTGGAAACTGTAGTTAGTTGCTAATTCAATGGACAATTTCACCAATTGAAAGAAATATACTTCCTTTTTCCCAAAAAGATTGTTCACTTTCTATTTTCACACAGATTAAGAAAGTTGCAATTATTATAGTTAAGGGATTAAATACAATATAAGTTGTTTTTGGATGCTTATTTTTTCTCAAAATATAAGTCATTTCGAGTATTTTGAGAAAGTAATAAATAATATTTTTCAATATTACCTTTATTTATATTAAATACAATACTATCTACATAAGTTATCCTTGATTTTGAGATAAAATGTAATTTGGTCAAATTACCCTTAATTTTGTTAAAGTTTAGGAGAATTAATTGCTTATTATAACGAGGACTAATATGCGATGTAGTTTTTCAATATTATATTTAATATATTTTTTTTGATAGTAAAGAAGATCATATTATTATAACAAATCATGAGAAATAAGATCTTCAATACAATAGGGAGTCGAGTCCTATAGGACGGAAACAAGGATGTAAACAAGGGTGGCCACGGTTTTGGAACCGAACCGAAAATTAGCGGTTTCGGTTACGGTTTGAAACCGAACGGTTCCAATTCTGGTTTCTCAATGGTTCCAAAATCGACGGTTCCGATCAGTTTCAGACCGATTTTAGACGGTTTCGGCCAATTTCAGATGGAACTAGAACCGTCGGTTCCGACTGGAGCTGGAACCATCGGTTCACGGTTCCAAAACTGGTGGAATAGGAATCGAACTGGTTTGGATCGGTTTTGATTCCGGTTTGGATCGGTTTTGGTTCCCACCGGTTCGGAACCGATGGTTCTAGTTTCGAAAATCAGATTTTGGCCACCCCTAGATGTAAACATGCCACACGAGCAAGCGCATGTGCAGGCTTATTGACTTGTCTCCTAATCCAAATCAATTCACAAGATGGCATTTGAGAAAGCAGTTGTTTAATCTCTTCTAACACCGGTGCCTAATCTGAGTAAGGTTCAAACCCAGCAGTGACAGCTTGAAATAGTTGCAGCAATCTGTTTCCAGTAGAACCCTACCAAATGATCTCGTGAGCAGCCATGACAATACTTCCTTAAGACTAATGGCCTCTGCGATGTGTGGTTACAGACCCCTGCAAAATGACCCGTGCAAGCTACTAAAAATGACCTAGCTTCATTCCGGACAAGGCCAGCATAAGATGAACGATCCTCAGTCGTATGGACAGCTGCATCAAAGTTACACTTTACAACCCCAGGCGGAGGAGGAGCCCATGTTGGAACTGAAGCCGCGCGGTAATGGGGAATTTCGTGTACCGATATGCGCATTCTGCCAGTCTTTAAGAAAGCTGGTTACTGCCATGATAATGTTGCAAGGATACCCGACGATTTCTGTCAAACCAAATAAAATAACACAACACACCAAATAACAAGCAATGCTCATCACTGCGACAATCAATAAACCCCAGCAGCATATCACTAAAACTAGTGGCAGATCCGTCCAACTGAATCCATGCTAAATTCCAACACAGTTGCGCTTTCTCATAAAGGAATAGCATGTGCATTATTGTCTCTGTTTCGCCACAGAATGGGCAGTGATCATCCTCGGTAATTCGCTTGCCAAAAAGTATAGAGCTTACTGGCAAAATATTACGACACGCCCACCAAAGCCAGTGCTTAACCTTCGGTGGGAATTCTAATTGCCATAATTTAGTCCAAATTGTGAAATGAAGTTTGCTTCTGGCACCACAAAATTAGGCAAGACAAGTTTGTATCCTGATTTAACAAGGTACTTCCCTGAACTAGAGAAGCGCCATATTAGTTTATCTGCCTGGGTAGCTCGAATAAAAGGGAGGGATAGGACCTGTGACACCTCCTCTGGTAGGAAAAGTCTGGCAATTAAATCCACATTCTAACCATTAAACATTCATAGATCTCCAACTGACATATTGTCAAAACTAGGAACAACAGGGCTATGGGGATAAAAATCATGATCACGTGGTATCCACGGCTCATGCCAAATATTGACGTTTGAACCGTTACCAATTCTCCACCTATACCCTCTTTTTAAAAATGACTTAGCCGAGACCATGCTCCTCCATATAAGGCTGAGATTATGCCCTAACAGTGCATCCAAAACATTCCCCCTGGAAAATATTAGCTCTAAGAACTGAACATAGAAGAGAATTCGGCTCGGTGACAAAGTCTCCAAATCTGTTTACCAACTAGGGCAATATTAAACGAATATAGGTGTCTGAAGCCAAGGCCGCCCATAGCCTTCTCAATCATATTGTATCCCAACATAACCAAGGAATTCCTTTACCATTCGAGCCTTGTGTACCCTACCAAAAAGAGTTCATGATTCCTTGCAATTCTTTGCAGGAGGAAGTAGGAAGAAAGAAAGTACTCATGTAACGTCCCATTTTTTCTATTGAATCGAGTCGTTGCTTAGAGTCGAGTCGGGCTGATCCAAAACCCGGTTTGAGCCATTAGAGTCCAGAGTGGGGTAGAATGGGATGTAACTGAAATAAGGAAAAGAAGTGGGCTTACTTGAAGGAAGCAAAAAGGTCAAAGTATAAGGATTAGGACTTGCTTGCACGAAAGTATAAAGTTGAGGTATTGAGTTGTACCATTTTGACACTTGAGGGACCATTTGGTAATTTTACACACAAAATCATGATATTTTTGGAGTATTCCCGAGACTTCCATTCCACTTTTCCATGTTTCATCTTTATCTTCTTCATCTCCTTCATCATCTTCATTTATCTTACTTTCCCTTGCTTCTCCATCAATTGTCATGAGATTCAAGCATTAATTCAACTTCTATTCTATCCAAGTAAGTAAACCTTCTTGAATTTCATACTTGAATCATTTGGTGATATTTTTAGAGTATTCATAAGAATTCTCATGTATAGGAGAGGTGAGCTCAAAGGTAGAAGAAAAAGGAAGCTAAAAAGAAGAGCTTAAGCTTTTTGGAGTGAAGGTGTGCTATCTCTTTTAGTTTAATTAATTTCCTTGCATGAGAATTTGTGTGGTGTGTTGATAATGAGAAAATATGTTGTTTCATGTTGAGTAAGATGACTGAAAATGGTGAAAAAGCATGAGATGAAATGAATAAATGAAGTAGATGTTGAGTTCATGCTGAAACAAGTTTTGCTGGAAAAGTTACCAGTAACTTCACATTGATATTTACCCCATTTAACGATGGAATTAGGAAGTGTCATAGAAGAGTTATTTGTTCCTCTATGTGTTAGCTTTACATGGGTTTTTGAATCACCCAAATCGGAGTTGTAAATTGAGAGATATGACCAAAAGAGTACAGACTGCGCAGGCTGGAAAACACATCGCGCGCTCGCGAATTTCATTTGCGCGCTCGCGAATTGTGCCTGTAAACTCACTGACTCTCATGTGTGCTTTGCGCGCTCGCGACTTTCATTTGCGCGCTCGCGACTTGTGTTTTTATGGTCTTTTGGACTTCATTTTCTATGCAATTGTATTCCTTTGCTCACCTTGTATGCCTCCAATCATTTTAAAACAAAAAGACAACATTAGAACATGCATCAAAACAACATGCAAGCATGCAAATGATTGGAAATGAGGTAAACACTATGGTGTATGAAGTTATGAATTCTATTCCTTTTCTCAACTTGTATGTCTTCAATCATTTTAAAGCAAAAAGACGACATGAACACATGTATAAACACAAAATGCAAGCATGCAAATGGTGTGAAACTAACATGACACAAGTTGCCCGCTTGGCGAGGCTATCAGCATACAGGTAAGCAGTAAATTTTATGAAATGATGAAGCAGTTAATTTTATGTCACGACCCGTTTCCGTGGGCCGAACCGGCACTAGGGCCCAAGTAAGCTTAAGGCCCCCGAGGCCCGTAGTAAGCCTAAATTATTCAATCTGTCTACATGATTCTCCTAATTTCAACAAAACAGTAAGCCCATATGACTTAAGATATAAGTTTTATAAAATTTTCAAACATCTGACCCAATATCAAATAATACATAAAATTTAACCAGGGCCTATTCATAATAACTCGTAATCACAATAAGGGCTTACTGGTTTACCTACAGTTAATTACACAATAATTAAGTTATAGCGTAGTGCTAACAATAAGGCCCAATTTAAATACACAATCCTATAACTGCGGAGTTCAAAAATAATCTGATAATAGAATAATTTATACATCCAAAATTAAATAACAGAAATATAAAGTTTACATTTATAACTCTGCGGAGAAGATTGCAGAGCTTCAGTTGAATCCGCTGCTTCCAGATACCTGAGAGGTTTATTGGGGGGGGGGGGGTGAGTTTTGCAACTCAGTGAATAATAATAAATAATACACACCACATACAATCAAGCAAAATGCACCCTAGTATACTGAATGAACACCCAACAATCAATCATATGGCATCACATCAGCACCCACAAACAATATCACCTTCAAATAATCACATCACGTGGAAATTAGTCAGTGGAGTCACCGAACCCCCGATGAGCCGTCCTCCCACATGGCTCATCCTCTCACATGTGCACCAGGGAGCCGATCCCCCATACTGGCCGACCGGTCTAATCCTCACTTGACCAGCCCTCTCATTGTTTTTGCATTCTCTCTTTTCTTTTCCATACCAACAGGAGGCAACCCGGTCGTCTCCATCAAATCTAGATCATCAGGCGCTCACAACAGGTGGCCACCCTACGGGCTGCGATCAAATCTAGATTATCCGATGCGCCCAATAAAGAAGCCAACCTGTGGTTAACGGTAACGGTAACGGTAGGTGCACATGGGGGCGCCAATCTCCCATTTACCCGGCTAACAGTAATCAGAATCAGGATCCATATAACGGTAACGGTCTCACAAACCCATGGTGACCCACTTCATCCCAATTCCACACAAACAAATCACAGTATAGTCACAGCACAAATAATCAGACATTTCATTCATCATAATACACCAATTTCATCCAAATGCACAATTATATATAAGTATAATTATAGTGATCGTAACATAACATATATGATAAAATACTTATAATATATTGTAAACATGTAAATAAAAAATATAATGTTTATAAATAAATGATATGCAAATGCAGTGTTGATATGCATTATTTATTATTACTCACAGTGATGGAGAGTGAAGTTCTAGCTTTGATTCTGTCCTGGAGGAGCACTAGATGGACCCGGGCGATCTAAGCAAAGTAAGAATGACACAAAAAGAAATAATTCTATCAGACAAAATATCTCCTTACCCTTCTAAGAATTTTATTTTATATTCTAAATTTTTCTATGTAATTTAATCTCGATATCTAATTTATTTTTTGTACTAAAATTTTATCTTTCTATCTAACTCTATTTTATTTGTTTTCGTTTGAATTATATTTTATTTCTTATTTTATTTTCTATTAAAATTTATTTTATTTTCTACCGAAATTTCGGCAGCATTTCCCCTAAAAATTGGACTATCCACCTGTTAAAATATCAACAATATATCTAATATTTCCAAACCACACAGCCCATCCATCGGGCAATCAATCAATCAAATTTTCCATCCTCCATCAATCCCAACATCACCACACAATAACATTATGTTTAAACTATCTTAATTAAATCAACACTAAAATTACAAAGCTATTAACTATCCACATTTACCAAATTAAATTAATTACATTAATCCACTACAAAGTAATAAGTTTAATTTAATTAACTAACATTACTAACATTAACTTAACTAAACTTAACTAACTCATTAATTACAAATAATAAAAATTAATTTCATTAACTAACATTACTAAATTAATCAACTACAAATAATAAAATTAATTTAATTAACTAATATTACTAACATTAACTAGATTAACTAAAATTATTAAAATTAAACTAACTAAATTTTAATTAACTATAATTAATAGAATTAAATTAATTAACTAAAATATTTTTAAATTAATTATCTAAAATTACTAAAACTAATTATCTATTTAATTATACCTAAAAAAAATATAGCTGCTGGAATTATTTGACCGGAAATGGAGGTTACACGTGCCGGAATGAAGAGCAGGTGGAGGTTGGTGGCCGGAGGTGCACTGGAGCAGCGGCAGAGCTGCTGTGACGCCGGCGGAGGCCCGATCTGCAGTGGCAGCGACGGCTTGACAAGGCTGTGCTGCTGCTGTAAGCGCGACAAAGAAGCAGCAACGCGATCTGGCCGAGGAGACGAGGAGCTGCTGGCGGAGCTGTTGCATTGCCGAGCTGCAGTAGGGGCGGTGGCGGAGTGGCAGTGGCCCGCGGCTCTGCTGTGTTGCCTCTGTCTCGCCAAGAACGCAGGCACAAGGAAAGAAAAAGAAAGAAAAAGGGAAGAAAGGAAGAAAGGAAGGAAGAAGACGAAGAAGAAGAGGGAGGAGTGGCAGTGGCGCTGTGATGGCAGTGGCGATGGAGTGGAGATGCGCTGGTGAGGGGGGAGTGAGTTTAGCATTGGAGATAAAAGAAAAAGAGAATTTTCTAGATGGTTTGGGTCGAACCGATTCGATTCGGTTCGATTCGGCCCAAATCATCGATTTTCAACGGTTTTTCGACTTTTTCAATCGATTTTTGGTTCGGTTTCTCATGATAGTTGCACTAAAATATTAATATTAATTTCCAGGCTGTCGGTACATTAAATTTAATTGGAAAATCTTTGAAAATAAAAATTCGGGTTGTTTCAATCTTCCCCCCTTAAAATAATTCGTCCTCGAATTTTCTAAGTGATAAGAAACAAGGATGCAACAGTTGTTTACGACAATGGTGGCTGTAATTCTCACATAATGCTACAACTGCTAAAAGTTGTGACATTCACATTCAGTAGAATTGTAACATCCCTTCCCGGTCCACCCGTAAACCCGAATAAACCGAGTTGAGACGTTACAAACTGGTTGACTGTATGGCCTGACATGCTGAAGTCATAATGTATATTGAATATAATAGCATGCTGATGTTGTATACAAAAATAATGTAATTTATATTTACAAAACATGATACTAGTGTCAAAATAAAATGGGCCCAACTTTGTGCCCTGTACATGCCATGAAAAGGATATACAAAAGATACACATCCAAATGAGTAGCTACCCTGAAGACTGAGTCTTCTACAGATGAACTGCAGCAGTTGTAAGCTAACTCTCTACGGTCCAATCTCAAAACCTGCGAGTTAAACAGGTAACTCGCTGAGCAAATAAAGCTCAGTGGATATCTCAACAGATAAAGAAACAATTAAACACATACATGTATAGAAAGAACCATGTAAACACATATGGCACATATAAGCACAAACATCATGATACTTTCATGATACCTTGATTATCTTTTGTACTGTTTATAATACTGTATAATTCATGAAATGTTATGTCAAGATATCTGTATGGCTCCATAAGGTTATAGTGAAACCGAAGTGATAAGAAAAACTGTATGAAACTGGATGAATATTGTATGCTTGGCTGCTATGGCCCATATATAATCATATCCACTCAACGGCCTGTAGCCGAAGTATCAAAATGTATGAGGTGCAGATCTGCTATCCTATGTCGCGACATAGCCTTATCTACATGGTTTCTGCCTAACCTCAATGGAGCCTAATGTTGGTATGTCAATAATATAACACAACATCATATTCATAGTTCACAACTTCATAATTCATAATGTTTATTTGATTTCACATCACTTGTATGCTTGCATGTTGTTTTAATACATGTTCTAATGTTGTATTTTTGTAATAAAATGATTGGAGGCATACAAGTTGAGCAAAGGAATCCAATTGCATAGAAAATAAAGTCCAAAAGTGCATGAAAACACAAGTCGCGAGCGCGCCTTGCAAGGTCGCGAGCGCGTAAAGCACCAGATGAGAGACAGTGAGTTATCGGGCACAAGTCGCGAGCGCGTACTTGAAAGTCGCGAGCGCGAGAAGTGCCAAATGAGAGACAGAGAGTTTGGGAGCACAAGTCGCGAGCGCGCACTTGAAAGTCGCGAGCGCGAGATGTGCCAAATAAGAGTCAGAGAGTTTCAGGCGAAAGTCGCGGGTGCGCACTTGAAAATCGCGAGCGCGAGAAGGCAACGCGAGCTCGTCATGCAATTCGCGCGCGCGCTTCGCGTTTTCCAGCCTGCACTGTCTGTACTCTTTTGGTCATATCTCTCAATATACAACTCCGATTTGGATGATTCAAAAACCCATGTAAAGCTAACACATAGAGGAACAAATAACTCTTCTATAACACTTCCTAATTCCATCATTAAATGGGGTCAAAATCAAGATGAAGTTACTGGTAAAATTTCCAGCAAAACCTGTTTCAGCATAAACTCACTATTTACTTCCTTTATTCAATACCTCCCCTGTTTTCTCACCATTACCAGTCCTCCCACTCAACATGAAGCAATATTGTCTCATTAGCAACACACCACACAAATTCTCATGCAAAGACTGTGACATCCCAGGTTTGGGGCACAACACCTTAGGCGAATCCCACATCGGCTACGCACAAGGTGGAAGTCCTATACATAAAGGGTGGCAACCTTGAACTAGTGTGACGCGTTTTGGGCTGGCAGAGCGGAGGTTTCCCTGGCCCAGAAACAAAACCGTGAGGGTTCAGGCCAGGTTTGGCATCCAAAGCGAACAATATCACACTAGGGCTGGGCTGTTACAAGAATACTTGTTCTTCTGAGCAGCTAGAAGGATGAACCAAGAAGATGAGATAAATATTTTTGAGTTTGTTAGTCAAACCGGTGGAACTAATTTTTATTAAATTTATGAAGACAAACCAATGGGAAGAAAATCTAATTTATAGGGAGGGTAGGATGATTATGAGATGAATCTACCCTCAAAGTCTAGATATCTACCTTATCACCATAGTTAATTTAAACTTGAGTTGTATTATATCTACAAGTCGTCAAATCAAGTAAACTATTCATAACCAAAAGATTCAACACTAGTATTCACCTTTACGCGTAAGAATTTAAGTTCTTCATAACCTCTGCTCAAGTAAGGGTTATTAATCTCACTAGCTATATATCATGTGTCTTACATCGATGTATCGCCTCATTTATCTCTCACTAGCTATGAAAGAAGTCAATATGTTTAGTTATGAAAGAAGTCAATATGTTTAGTTAATGTTTATGTTTATGAATATTTAGTTACGTTTGTTGAATATATTTAGCTTCATTTAGTTATTTATTTAAATTTTAAGCAAATGTAAAATTTTATACTTAAAAAAATCGATTTTTTTACCAGAAATAATCCATTTGAAGTGAGACGAGGTACGTGATCTGTCATACAAAGCCTTGCATGTTGACATCGGAGCCACTCAGCCAAATAGGGTGAAGTGAGGTTAAATACTTCCTCCTCCGATTTGCTTGTTATTCTTTTTTTTTTTTTTTTCAATATCCCAAAATAGTTACAAAATTTATAAATTTATACTAAGAGTTAAAAAAAAAAACAAAAAAGCAAATATGGAACAGAGAATGTATTTCACAATAAACGTAACAACAATATCTTTTTGATAAATCTGCACCAATGCATTTCAGGTGAAGAATATAGATTTCAGAGGAAAAGAATTCCTAGAACAGGAAGAGAAATTTTTACTGTTCAACCATTGATCAAAGCACGGTGGTTTTCACTAATATCTGTAGGATGCAACATTTGGCAATATAAGTTTTGCCTGAGCAATGCTAGAACCATGAAAAGTACATTGGCCTAAGCTAAACATCGAAGAATGTATAGAAACACCTTTATAACACCCTTCTACATATTAAAAATTCTACCAGGAATCAAAATAAAGTCAAATACTTCTGCATCATCCTGCAGGTCAAAGCAATTGTAGATACTATCAAATTGTCCATTAAACATTTCAGAGAAAAAACAATTTAAACCAAACATTATATGAGCTACCTGATCAACCATTCTATGAATGGTATCTATATCCAAGAACAACCATGATCCCTAACAACCTTGTTTTCTTAAATAGCTTTGTTGAAAAATCAGATCAGCCTCTGCATATAATTAAAACTTAAATTGACAGATTTTTCCAAATTAAATTCATCCCACGATTCAAAACTAATTATTATTAAATCTAATTAATCAACGAGAACATTTCCCTGTACATTCAATCAGAGGAAGAGAAAAGGCGAGAGATTATTTCCAACCAACCATTTAAAAAAAATATATTCAACAACAGAAAAAGGGGAAAAGAAAACTAATTTTCTGATTCAAACATCAGGCTGAATCTCTCAGAAAACTATTCCATTAAGAGCTAGTAAATTTGGTAACTGCTTTAGTCCCTTCAGAAACAGCGTGTTTTGCGAGCTCTCCAGGAAGAACCAATCGCACAGCAGTCTGAATTTCCCTAGATGTAATAGTTGGTTTCTTGTTATACCTAGCCAATCGAGATGCCTCTTGTGCAAGTTTCTCGAAAATATCATTAATAAAACTGTTCATAATCCCCATAGCTTTACTTGATATCCCAATATCAGGATGCACCTGTTTCAACACCTTAAAAATGTAGATCTTATATGTCTCGCTGCTCTTCTTTATCTTCTTCTTCTTCTTCTCGCCGCCTTCCTTCGAGATCTTCTTCTCCGCCTTTGGTCTCTTCTCCGCCGAGGCTGGAGATTTCTCCGCCACCGGTTTTTTCTCAGCCGGCTTCTTTTCGGCCTTCGGTGCCATCAAACGAACTCCAAAGAAATTGAAGGGATTTAAATCGAACTGGAGTGAATTAAGGGGCGATCTGTTTGTTTGGTAGATGTGTGCGATTGCGAAAGAGGATTGCTTTTAAAGGGAGGCGGGGTTCGTTATGATTGGAAGATTGGGGCTCACGCCGATCGGTGATGTGGCGTTGATCTTGAGCGTATATAATTCAAGCGTGCAAGAGAGAAGGAAATGGACGGTGTAGATTCTATTTTTGTGCTTTGGGGTTCTGATAGAAGAGTCGTAATCTAGTGGATTCTAGTTTGTCTTTAAAAAAAAAAAACAAAAATCATACAGGGGGGGTTTTCACTCTTTCGTAACTGTACGGCCAACTTCTAATTTGTCGTTATCTCTAGAATTACTTTTTTTTAAAATAAATATTATTATTGAAATACTATTATTTTTTAAATAGCAATATATATATATAATCTAGAAGAAAAAAAAAATCTTGAGGAAGCTGATATGATACTCTCCTGTTTCAGTATTTTTTTTCTTTTTTTATAAATTTTCTTGGTTTTAATACTTTTTTATCATTTATTTTTTCCTTTTCCCATAAATTTGTAAATTTTTTTATCACCATGGCAATTTAAATAATTATTAGACATAAATATTATTTTAAAAAATAATTTTCAATTCCTAATTAATCAGTAATTTAACAATCCTTCATAAAATTTAAAATTTTAAAACTTACCTCTTCTTTGTTCTCTCTCTATTTATTATCTCCTCCCTAGGAATTAAGTTCCCACATTCCATTCCTCAAGCGGAATTCAAATTCCAACAGGAACCATGAACAAAGTATTTTTTTTCTCTCTTTTATTTTTATCATATTTTTGTGATTAATTGATGTTTTAACAGGTAGTTAATAATTGAACACAATGATTTTCTTTACAATTTTTTCTTTTATTTTGATATATGTATGATATGCTTTATTTCTTTCTAACAAAAAATTAATCTATCATTTTATTCTCATTTACAGCTCTAAAGCCGTACAAGATAGCTTCGACTGTCAATATTGGAAATCCTGCAAATCAAGAAAAGATCAATCTAATTTTCAAGAATGGCTACTACTTGTTAGCTACAAGCTTACAATCTTTGACTTAGTTTATTCTCTTAATGCAACAGTGGAGTTATGAAATGTATATGTTGGCGAATAAAAATTTTATAAATAAAAAAATTTTTTATTCGTTGTTTTATTTTTTATATTTTCATGTAATTATCATTATAATAATATTGATGTTTTTTTTTTTTGAGCTTTTTCTATTATTGAATTAATATATTGCATACAACTTCAGATTTGATATGATTTTAATGTTTGAATATTTGAATTTTAAAAAAAATTTGCTGGGAAGAGATTGGATATATATATATATATAATGTGGCATCTTATCTTAGAGATTTCTACAAAAATAAGCTTGACAAAGGTTTTAGTATCAAAATGCAGCAGAATTGAATTGACGACTTGAACCATTACCTGAAGAATTAGATGCTAAAATAAAAAGTATAGAATTATTGTATATAATTTCGTTTTATGATAATGTTTTAATTTAATACGTTTTGGTGGTCTAGTTTTTTGAAACATTTTATACATAAAACTAACTATACCAATTAATTATCCAAATCTAAATTATATGAATTTGTTTGAACTTTTACATAAACTAATTAAGGAATGTTCAATAGTTTTCAAATTTACATTGAAAAATAATTTAATAATCTCAAATCTCTGTCAAATCTTTTAGAATCATTAGGAGTTCCAATTTAAAATCAAATATACATCTTTATAAAATATGTCCTTTATGAGTTTAACTTGTATTTATACGTAAAAACTTTATTTAATCACGGTGAAATTAAATGCCTACTAATTTAAAATTTTAATGTTGTTATCTAAATTATCTAAATAAATTAGAAACTTAAAATATAATATACAGTAAAAAAGCAAATCGTGCATTGTGTTTACCTAATTATATTATTATTTCTAAATGTTTTTAATTTGTGAATAAAAATAATTGAAATTATGTTAAATAAAGATTTAGTTAATACTAATATTTAATATTTATTTATTTGAGTGTTAAAAAATTAAATTATTTGAAATTTTAAAAATTTAAATATTCAAAAATCAAAATATGTTTGTGTACCCTCCTATCTCTTATTTAAATTGAGTTTTTGATGTAAAATAATAAATTATAAACATTAATATGTAAAATATTGGAATATAATCAATATATTACATGATTCCTTTTTTTTTTCAAGCCATTTTGTTTTGCAAAAAATAGAAATAAAAAAAAAAAGAATAATGAAAAATATATAAGAATAAGAAATCATTATATACTCATGAAATCATCAACACGAGATAACTTTGAATGTAAAATTTAGAATTTCATCTATTTTAAAATTTGTGAATTCGAGTTGAAACTTATTCAAATTCTTCATTTGAAATACAGAGTAGATATAAGATATACATACTTTATAATAGACAAGATCATCTCCCAAACCAATAATACTAATCAAATGGCGAATCGTATTATCCAAATTGAATTTCTTATTGAAGAAGCAGCAAATATTAAATTGTGAGAGAAGCTAAAGTGACAAAGATTGTAGAAACCAGAAATTGATTATTATTTTATAACATTTGGTTTTTTTTTTTTTATTTAAATAGGTGCGCGATTTGTAAAAAAATTGTTCCATGGATAATCATCTTCGTCCGTGGAGAAATTAATTTATACCCAGTTAATAAAAAATTAATCGGAAATTAACGAGTCCAAGAATGAACAACCAAATCATCAAGTAATTATAGAAAAGAAAGAGCAAAAGGAGTCAATCCAATCAATAAAACAAATGGATAATCTTGAGTTTCAAGTTTCTATTTTGTAAAATATTGCATTAAATATGATTGAGTTACTAATGCATAGTTATATTATATTTCTTTCTCATTTCAAGTCATTGCACGTGGTTTTGATGTTTGGTTAGCATATTTTATGATAAATTAATCGTGTAAATAAATTGTGAAAAAATGAGCATGGATTATTGTAACATCCTAACTCGGGAAAGCGATCCTAAAAGAGCAAGTAGAGCAAAACTCATGGCTAGCTTCTAGAATAACATACTAGCTATGAATAGAGGAATGTGAAATACATCAATGAATCATATCATATATCAAAAATGAAAAACTAATCAACAAATGTGCATTTTGATGGAATGACTTAGAGAGTTAGAAGACTCTAGATTTAAGTATGCTCACTTAACGGAAATCCTAAAATGGGTGACTACTTGGAAAGTTCCTCGTTTCACCTATGGGACAATTTCTTGGTGTTTGAAGTCAGGCATGACAATTATATAAGTGGGGCACAAAAGATTATTACCAAATATTTTTTGAATGCTCTCTCAAAACGGCAACGCTTTGCTGTTAAAAAAATTGTGCCAATAAGTTCTTCCTATTCAAGAATTAGGGATTTTAGTTTGAAAATCATCAACCACTTTTCAAAAGTTATGGATGAATAAGGAGATTGCAAGTTCAAATCAAAAGATGTGATATGATTATAGGAAATGAACTTTTAGCTTTTTTGTTCTAATTTGTGTGTAAGTTCTTAGATATGAACTCGTTAGGAGTATTTGGAAAGAATTTGAAGAGACAATTGATACTATTAAAAAAATTTTAACTCCAAAATCAAATTTGCATATACCATTTTACCAAGTGTCTTCATTTTTTAAACAAAATTCAAACTTTGTTTTCAACCAAAAATGTCCCACTAAAAATGGGAGAGCCAAATTTAAAATTTTGATTAGGATGTAAATATTGGCTTTAAATGTGTTTATGAGAAAAAAATTAGCATGACATATTTGACTTTCAAAATAAACATTCAATTAATGCAATATTAAGGGCAAAATAGAAAAAATTAGATAAAAAATGACAGTTTACCTAATTTCTTAATCTTTGTGCAAAGTTAATTATTTCTATATAAATGAATCGGAAAGAGTAATATATATTAAAATTGTGCATAGGACAAGCATGTGGCTAGTATAGATAAAGGAGAGGTGATCTCCACTGGCCACGTTAGATTGACCTTTAGTTTATTTATTCTATAGGGGTATTAAGTATCATTAAGCTCAAAGATGGACAGATCACGATATAGGTAGGTAGATTTTTGGACAAAAGTCCAAAACATGATATTGCAGTAAAGAAACATAGATGTACAGTAACATTCCTCTAAATGAACGATTTAATAAATAAATGACAATTAAAAGCCTTTATAAAATAAGCCCAAAAAATTGGAGGGAAAGAACAAGCATCATTCAAAGTAATACAAACATGATTCTTTTACATTCCTTACAGATGTTTCATTATAGCAAGTAACATTTAACAAACCTGAAGATATCGTCATCATCCTCGTCATCTTTCTATCCTAAGAATATAATAACCAAATCCATTCGGAAAATTTACCATAATAAGGTGTAAAAGACTATATATATAGAGAGAGAAAGAGAGAGAGCAGCATCTTTATATAAAAGGAAAAGGATCACATTCCAAGGTTTCAAGTCTAATGTATTCCTGAACATCATCGCCTCAGGCTCTCCACTATGTAGTCACAATACAGATTCCTAGAGAATAGCAAAATTAAAAGGAACACAGTAAATAGTAGAACAGAAAGGATAAAAAAGGATCATATTCAGAAAAGCATTTACAAAATCGAGAAACTTTAATTGATATTTAGACAGTTATTGGACAAGACTAGTGACAAGTAAATATACAACTTGTTCAGAGACTAGAAAATTGAACTTGAAAAATGCACTAAACAGCAAATGCCCAAAAATGCAAGTTAGACAGACCAATCACTTACATGGAATGCTGAATTGCTTTGTAGGCATCAGAAGCTGGAAGAAAGTCATTAACGGCAACTTCCTTGTTTTCATTTTTCTTGTCTGAATATATTATTAAGGAAACTATATGTTTAACTTAAAAAGGCTTCATAAAAAGGAAAAGTGCACGCCAAAATTCTTTGATAATTTGCAGCTTCCTTTATAAAAATTAAAAAAATACTTGAAAGGATACAATCTTCAAAGAAGCGGCGGATCTCAGCCAAACGATGTGGTGGGAGGTCCTTGATATCATCATAATGGCGATACTCAGGATCATCAGCGCAAACAGCAATTATCTTGTCATCTTTTTCACCCTAATTGGTTATCATGAAAACATATCGATAAATACAAGCAATTTCTCTGTGACCCATGAGGGAAAAGAAACAAATACGAAAAAAATAATAAGCAAATAGATTTTCTTCAGCTGAGGATATGCACCTGATCAATCATTGGCATAAGCCCAATAGCTTTGGCTCTAAGAAAACATCCTGGATGCACTGGTTCCTGCATATGGATGTATTTTTTTCAAAGAAGGTCCCATACAAGCAGTATATTTTAAGAAAAAAGATTGTGTAAATTGAGCAGTATGTTTTGAAGAATGTACAAAATTTATGTTTATGACAGCAAGCAAAAAAATAGATAGAGCTAAATCTGGTAGGGGAAAAAATGTCGAACTGCAAAGTACTTCCAAGAAAGCATGCCAAGAGCACACACATGTAAGAGAAATGATTACACAAAAAAAAAAAAAAAAAAAAAAAAAAAAAAAAAAAAAAACCTGCATAATAACCAAGACATCCATGGGATCATTGTCCTCACAAAGTGTACGAGGGATGAAGCCATAGTTGTGGGGGTACACAACTGAGGAGTATAGCACACGGTCAACCTGCATATGAGAACTTTAGCAACCAATTGTAAATAAATGGAGAAGCACAAAGGAAAAAAGCTTAGCATACAGGATTACCTTGATTAGTCCAGTCTTTTTGTCAAGTTCATATTTCACCTTGCTCCCTTTTCCTATTTCAACAACCTACATAAATAGTCTATGAAGTGAGATTTTAAATGGATCCAGAATTTATTGAATACAAAACACTTGAATCTTCCATATTTATAAATTACAAAACTCTAGATTCAATAATAGATACATATTTCTCGAATCCAATGGGTGTACAGTGGCCAAGGTTCATTATACTTACACAGTTGAATATCTTTGGAGCTCCAGGACCTTTTGTGGAAAAGATGAAAAAAAAAAAAAAGCAATAGACAATGTCATTAGATCAAATCAAAGAAGAAAATATCAAATGCTAATTCTGCATTGTTTACAGTAATATTGCCTACCTATCTCTAGATCATGCCAGGGATGTGCAGCAACAGACCTCCTGCTCATTGATGAAAGTATCCTTTCATTAAGAGGTGGATGCGAGGATGGCTGAGAAACATGGCCCTTGTTTGAAGTCTCAATAGGTGGAACCATATCTGCAACCTGAAAACAGAAGGAACTATAATATATAATATATTATTTACAATTGAGTGTAAACTGGTGAAAACTTGTATGGATTATTTTATAAATCTAGTTTGCAAGCAATGACACTTTGCATGTATAAGGTCGCCAAAGATTGCATCTTTAATAAATGAATTGAACAAAGACCAAGGACAGTATAATTAGGCTTAGAGGATTATAGTATCTGAAGTGAAAAATGTTTCAACCACGCACAGAAACATTTCTACAGAACATGTTAATTTCAGTTTCAGGTTTTTGTTCAGAATACATCCCAGCCATCATCTAATTCCCTGTTGTTCCTTTTAATTTAAAAATATTTTAAAAGAACTAAAAACAACCCACAAAGATGTTTGGGGAAAAAAAAAACTAAATTGGTAGATTCAAACATACAAAACACATTCCTTTATAAGAGAAGTAATCGTCTCATACAAGTTCATTCAATTCCATAAACCAAGATGCTTAACATAACAGCAAAACAACACTTTCGACTTGAGCAGCAGACAGGCATTAGCCAAATGAGAAGTAACAAGAATTGCCATTTAGCATGCGCCTGTGAAATGAAACGAAAGACATAATTTTCAAAGTCTTAAAAACATAAATCAGAATACACTGCAAATATTGAACAGTCCAACAGACTAAATTTAGGTCTCCTTTACTTTGACATTTTATGAACCCATAGAAAGCTTCAAAAACAAAAATCGTTTTCAGTTCTCAAAAAGCCAATACACGCAACTCCAAAATGCTAAACAAACTAAAGCTTTGATTTTTCAAAAAAAAAAAAAAAAAAAAACGGCCAATAAAAAATCTGACGGTCCAGAACAACTAGAAAATATTACAAATCCCTCAACTATAAAAATTAACACACAAAAAAAAAAAAAAAACAGAACATGAAGCAGAGTTTGTTTGTAATTTATATCAAAAATCAGGTTTCCATCCCTCAAAGAAACATTTGCTAAACAAACAACAAGCAAAAATAAACTAATTTCAAGCAAAAACGATCAAACACAACCAGATCCATAAAAAAAGAAAAGAAAAAGAGAAATTCATCATCTCATGGACTCAAAAATACGCATAAAAAGAAGGAAAAAAAACCCATAAAATGAGATCTAAGCGCGATTGTAAAACGCACCTCTAACATTAACGGGCTCCTTCTAACCTCTGAATCAAACGCCTTGCAGACGAAAGAAACGCAAAGACGCGATTCTTAGATCTCAAAAAGCAGAGCAAAGAGAAAGAGAAAGAGAAAGAGAAAAAGAGAGAGTATTTGAGAAGTAATGGTGAAGTAAATGAAGTCTCTCCGCTTTGTTTAGTAGAGGGAAGCAAAAGAGAGCTGTATGTGTTCCCGCTTTGTTTCTCCGCTTGCCATTTAAAGGCTACCTCCTCGTCAAAAGTATCAGCAGAAAATATCTAACATCAAAATTAAAATGGAAAAATATTTAACAATACGTTTTAAATTTAACTTGCTCCTCCGTATATTCTTTTGAGCGAATCATTCATGGTTGCCAGCTGTGTTTTGGTTTACACGTGTTACGGTTTCATTGGTTAGATTTGACTAAGAGGCTGGGGACCCACTAGGGACAGAGACGGAGTTCCAAACGGTCGTGCGGTGCTGTTTGGCCCTCCACTCCACGACGCGTTATTGTGGAATGAGTTGAACGGTGAAAAGTCTTTGTAACGTGTAACCGTTCCATATCATTTTTTTTTTTTTTTTTTCTCTTTTTGAGCATCGAAGGAGTAAGGATCTGAAACAAGTTCTTTACTGAAATTAGACATGTAGTTATTACTCTTTTGTTTTTTTTTTAAAGGTAAAAAGTTATTACTCTATTAAAACAAGTAATTTGTCTAAAATTATTTATTTAGAAATTAAAAATATTTGTTAATTTTTTTCTAATGTATTATACACAAGAACTAATATTTCTAATTTCCTAAAGTCCATCTTTCCTGCTCTGTAAATTTTAGAGACAAATTAATAGGGAAAAAACTATTAAAGTTAAATCATGTTTGGCAATAACTTTCAAGGTAATGTTTAGTAATTTAATCAACATCAAAACACTATTTATGTTAATTATATTGTTTTTAACTATTTATGTTAATTATATTATTTGGTAATATAATATTTATAATAGTATGTCAATTAGGTGGTGATCTAGTTAGTTTTCTCAGAGGTTTCGAGTTCGAGTCCTCTCAATTATAGTTATTTTTACCAACTTAGTGAGTCAAGGGGTGAGTTACCCTTGTTGTATAACTATGATGTTATTTCGGCCAATAAAAGTCTCCAATGAATTAAAAAAAAATTATAACACTATTTATGTTAATTATATTATTTGGTGATATAATATTTATAGTAGTTTTTTTTTTTTTTTTGAATAAAATGTTGTTTATAAATTATTAGTTTCAAGGATCAAAACAGCCTAAATAAAAGTTGGCGCGATCCAATTCTAACAAATTAGATATAGAATTATCAGCCTTAGCTAAACCATGAATGAATGCACTGATTTGCTGATTTCCGAGCAAACAACAAAGAGAATGAATTGAACTCATTCGACAAAGTTCTACAATCATACGAATTAAAATATCAAAATAAGAAGTAACTGAAAAAAAAAAATACTTCAAAAGTTTGAAGAACTGATAGACAATCTCCTTCTACCTCTATATTAGTTGTTCTTCCGTAGTGTTAAGCCAGTTAAAAGTTTCTCGAATCCCCATCAATTCGGCCATAGCTGTAGAAAGTACTCCCTCAAGAACACAGCCACCACCACACAGCCAAACTTCATTCTTGTCTCGAAGTAGTCAACCGATACCAGCACGTCTATGGTCACCATTCCAAGCTACATCGATATTTAACTTTACATTGTCTGCACCAGGGGCAGTCCATTTGGCTGGGTATCATTGATCACTAGAAATATCAAAAGCCACAATAAATTGTCGAGCTATCTCTCATTCATGTAAACAAAGTCATAGCACGTCTTAGGATGATCCCATCTAAAATTTGTTTATTCTTCCATATCAACTGATTATGATTCCACCATAAGTCTCAGGCTATAACAAATGTTAAGCAGAGCTTATCACGTGGAACGTTAGACAACACCGAAATTATCCAAGAATGAATACTTTTAACACCTGTTCACCAGTCAATAGACGATTGACACCATGTTTGTTGAGCGATCAGACATAGACATACAACATGTAACGCTCTCTTCTCTTCATTGTCACATGCTGGACATCAAGATTCGACATTAATATGTCGTGCTTTTAAGGATAGCAACACTGGAAGACATCCCCAAACCATTCTCCAAATAAATTTTCGGATTTTGCTAGGAATATCACAACACTATATCGCCTTCAATATATTACCATCGATCGAGTTCTGAATCTGTTTTTAATTCCTCTAACATTTAGCGTTTGACAAAAATTAATTAAACTTTTGAAAGTAATTTTATATTTAATGGTTAATAAAGCGGTTATTTGTACTTGATGAATGTAAACTAAGAAAATACTCTAAGGATGTGTTTGTTATTAGTCCGGAAGTCAGATGATCCTTTCCCCATTTCTATACACTTATTTATGGTATATTACAAACTGTAACTGATCAAATAACCCCTATGATAAGATTCTAAGTCATAAATGCCCAACAAGAATCTCGGCCATTGATAACTTTTAATGACTTTATTTTGACTAAATGTTACACAAAGTGTTACAAAGTTTAGATACTACTCGGATTTTGACCAAATGTTTGGTCTTTAACTAGTTGTTCGATCTTCGGTTCGTTTAGTTCCTTCGGTCCAGATCCTTTTGTTAAATACTTACATTCTAAGCCATTGTATAAACACTTAATCACCGACAATTAATATGTAACAACTACTACTTAGTAAAATAGTTGACTCCAACAATATATCTACTATATTTTAATCAAATTAACAAGTAATTCCTCCGTCTTTTGGGGAAAAAAAAAAAAGTAATTCCTCCATCTACCTTTATTTGTTATTTTGTAGATGTTGTTTTGTCCAAACTTATCTATCACTTTGTTCAAAATTATATATCATTGTCTTCAGTTTGTTTTTCCAGGATATACGTGGGATTTGTTATCCAGAGATGTTATAATGTAATGTGGTTCTGTTATTCTCATTTTATTCCAAAATATATATATATATATATATATATATATATATATATATATATATATATATATATATATCTATCATCTTGACAAGATTAAAGGGTACCCTTATTTTCACTAATTACTGTGTAAAAACATTAAACCACGTATACATGTAAAGAAAATATTTTGATATAATTAAATTAAATTGGATGATTTAATTATTTACCTAATATCGTGCAAAAAACTTAAATAACAGTAAAGAAGAAATAGGTTTTTAACACACACACATATGAAATGGGTCAAACAACAAAAAGAAAATTCATTAAGTTGACACCTTTTGTGATTTAATTTTATTAATCAGTATCTTATACTCTTGCCATCCCATAAAAATATACGTAATATATTTTCTGGCTTTCATATAGATTAAAAAAAATAGTTAATATGTTTAAAGAATAATTTTTATTTTTTTTAAATATAACCTCAAAATTTCTAAATTATAATTATGAAAAATCAATATTTTTAATTAGTTATCCATTTTAAAAAATTGATTAATGATGATAATATTTTTGATTAATCATCGTATCAAAAGTAAAAGCAAATTCGAATCTGAATCTATTATCTAGTCATATATATACTTGCCACTGGCTATGCGTCAGTTGTCATATTCTAGGTACCTTTATAAATTTACATGGAAAACACTTATTTGTTTAACATATATTTTTTTAATTAAAAAAATTAATAAGCACAAAAATTCATAAGCATAATGTTATAAATTGTGTTTGTATATAATTTAATTATTTGAATCCAATCCAATTAATTTGCATTTTTAACTTGAAAGTGGTTTGAGATGTTTCATATTAATAAGTCAATTAATATTCTTTCATAAAAAAAAAGTCAATTTATATTAATAAAGGTGTTTCGCATAAACATTTTATTATAACAAGTATTGTACATAATCCCCACTCAGAAGCCATTTTTAAAAAAAATTGCATTTGTTTTATATGAATTGACTTATTTACATATAGTTTTAAATTAGTTTTGAACTTCAGGGAGCGGTGAAAAGTCTTAACTGTGATTAAATCTAGAACTGGATTAGAGATTTCTGATAATGGGGTTCCGATACCAAAGGTTTACACTAAAAAATTAATTTTGAACTTTTCATTAATTAAGTTACTATAACGTTTCAATTAATTAAATTGAAATTAATTGGATTGGTCCCAAATAATCAAATTGGATAATTAATATGTTTAAATAAATTATTTTACTAAATTTTATATGCTTGAGATTTAAAAAATTAAATATATACGACTGTAATAAGAGACGAAGCTAGAATCTAAAAGTAAGAGGGTAAACAATATAAATTTTAATTACATGAAGTTTATATAAAAGAAAAGAGGGGAGGCAAAATAGTTGAAAGATGATTAAAATCTTTCATTTGCCAAGGTTTTTTTTTTTTTTTTTTTTTTTAAAAAAAAAGGGAGAAGGGGCAATTGCCTCTTTCTTATATTATTTTTAAGAAAATAATATATTTTTTTGAAAAGCTTGTGGTAATTTGTATTTTTACATAAAATTTAAACTTATTCATACAACTATAACGTTGAATATTAAAAAGGTCTTAGAGCTCGATTTGGTGTTATCATAGTAAATAATAAAGTTTTAGTTAAAACTTTGAATAATTTGATATTGGAATTTTGTCTAAAATCAATTCGAACCAATGTAAAACAAGACGATGCCGTAATTTAAGAAAAAAAGTATCAAAAAAAAAAAAAAAAATCTCATCTTCAACACAACAGCATAATATTGAAAGGAGAAATGAGGAGAAAAAAAAAAAGACGAAGAAAAAGTCAGAACAAGAACATGTCTTGCTGAAATTGCCTTTTCTCATTAGAAAAAAAAAAAAAAAAAAAAAAAAAAAAAAAAAAAAAAAAAAAAAAAAAAAAAAAAAAGAAAAGGTTGATGCTTAGAAAAAGATGCAGAAGTAGCGTCGAAGCAATGGTATGAAATACTATTAATAAAGTAGTACTAAACTTAATCAGAAGAAGCAAATGTCTGCGTTGGAGCAGCGTAGGAATGCCTATCCATTACTGAAGCCAGCTTTCCACATGCTTCTTCACTTGCAATAAAAGCCAAACGACTTGTACCAAATCGTTTTTTATTTTTTATTTTTTATTTTTTGATAATCCGTGAAATTTATAAATTTTATCATAGCTTAAATTTCACAATTTTTGGGGGAGAGATTGAAGTGGGATTTTCTCATTCTATCAGTTTTTTTTTTTTTTTTTGATAATACATTCTATCAGTTTTTATTAATAACTGTTTAATTTGAAAATGAATAAGAAATAATTAATCATTCAAATTCCAATGAATTATAAACTAAATAAATTTGAGTATTAATTATCTAAATTCATTCCTATGACATAATAATTAAATAGTGTTTTAATTTTACTAATTAAAATGTAAAATACATGTTACTAAATAAAACTTTCAGTTTTAATTTTAAAATTATAAAAAATATTTTCAATAAAATCATTAATTAATTATAGTAATAAAATTTAACCGATTTGAACATTATACTCCATTTAGTATAAAATTATAGACAAAATTCATTTACAAATGACTTTTTCATATTTGGTCTGTTTAACTTAAAATATCTTATTCAATTCAATTTCACATAATTATATTGGAATAAATTCAAAATTAAAAATTTATTTACTTTTATTTTCTAAAATACCATTTACATAGTAATATTAGAAAGTTATAAAGATGATAGTTTTGTTATAAATATTTAGGTCATTTAGAAATTTTACCTATTTTGATAGAATTTAGTTTTAGTTATGCTCCATTCCATATAACTGAATTTGTAAAAAATTGAAATTTTCATTTTTGTCATTTCAAACACTGAAGTAGAATTTATAAATAAATTTTATGAAATTTTGTGGAATTTATTTATTCCAAATTATGAAGTTTAAAATGTCGTCTAATCGGGCTTCTCACTTATAGAAAAGTAGGAGTTCTTCAGTTTGAGTTCTCTTAACTATAATAGTTTTTACCAATTTGATAAACTAAAAAGAGATGAACTAAAAAGAGGGTTATTCATGTTATTGTATAGCGGTCAGTGTTATTTCACCTATTCGACTTTCCTATGAATAAAAAAAATGAAATTAAAGGTGCATGGAGTTTCATATTTGATTCTTTAAGCAGCAACTTGCAAGTGTTTAGTTAATATTAGTACTAACAAAATTTTAAAAATATAGCGAGAATTAGATACTCCTTCCACCTTAAAATTAAAATCGTTATATAGTGATTGTTTTTGTCCCAAAATATAAATTATTTTGAGTATTTTAAGAAATAATGAATGATGTTTTCTAATGTTACCTTATTTATATTAGATACAATAATTATTTTCATAAGTTATCATTATCTTTGAGATAAATAGTAATTTAATTAAATTATATTTAATTTTGTTGTGATATAAGAGAATTAATTTTTTTTTTAATCTGTGTGGAAAAAACTAACTACGTTTCAAATTAAATAGAATATTTTTGGCGGATATGCTGTTGTTCCTAACCACCAGTCAGTGAGTTTGGTGAAGTTTTAATTTATTTTATTTATAATATAATAAAAGAAATAAAAACTAACTTAATACGACGATAAAAGAGACCGTTTCCTTTATGGCTTGACCGGAAGGTTTGATTTGTAGAATATTAAATAAAGAAGAAGGCTAAAGTCAATCAAAGACTGTTTCCACGTTGCAGCTTTTTCTGATAATGTCTTCGAGTCTACATTTGGCAATAGCAGAGTTAGTCACTTTCCGTTTGGAGTTCGTCAATTGGAGCAAAAAGCCAAAAACGACCTTCTTTCCACTTGCGCGTCTAATCCAATATTAATTTAAATTGTTCGTGGTAATTAAGCTATGTCTAAAAGATTTAGAGAATTGTGATGACTTTTAGTTTGCTATTCTGTTTCATAATACTTATCACATTTGAAATTTTACGCTCTTTATAAAAATTATTAAATTTATCCAAGTGATAATAAATTATTAAATAAATTGACTATATTATTCTTAATTTAATATTAATTCTAAAAATTACATTAAATTAAAAGAATAATTATTGATCATATACAAAGGGTAAATATATAAAAAAAAGATTTGTTACTCATTGAACCACAAATGTGATGAGTACTATGGAACAAACTATTTTCTCAAATGTGACAAATATTATGGAACAGAGTAGTAATTAAAATAATTTAAGAAAGTGAGAGAAATAATAATTATACAACATTAATTATATTTTATACTTCCTCCATCCTAAAAAGAAAGTCCATCTTTTCATTTTGATTTATCCCAAAACATAGTCCACTTTCTTTTTTTGCATTACAGTTAATCCTTAAATTGTATATTATACCCTTATTAAATTTTTATTGTATTTTCAATAACCTTCTCCAATTCTTACTTATTATTCCAATATAATAAATTTTTCATGTGTTAATTAAGATGAGCATAATAGAAAAATTATATGAATAAAACTGTCCTTTAATATAATAATTGCTACTTTCTTAATTTGTGTGAAAATAGAAAGTGTACTATTTTTTAAGATGGAAGAGGTAATGTTGAAGACAATGAAGAAAATCTTAAATAAGGGAGTTACATTTTCTAATTTACAACTCATACAATTTAATTTAATTTAATTTTAAGAGCCGAATTTTTTCTAGCCAACTAAAAATCAAATATTAAAAATCTATAAATTCTCTCCAGTGTAGATGCCATAGAAGCACACATGAGAATAACCATGATTCTCCTTTGTGTGTGTGATGTATTATATTGGCCAAATACATAATTTAATCATTGAACTTTCACAAGAAATCTTGTGGCATTCTAAATTTCATTTTTTGCTATAATTTCACACATCCTTATACTAAAAACAATAAATTTTAAAGTTTTTTGGCTTTTATACGCAAAAATTTTTGTTTGATATGTGGTTAATATAACTTTTAGAACAATAATTTTATATATTTTAATTTTTCAATAAGTGTTTAATCGATTTAATTTTATAAGTTAAGTTGTTCAATTGGTCAAATAAAGTTTTTAATTGATACGATTTTATAAATTGAAGTATTTAATAGGTCAAAACAAAAGTTGATAGTGCTATAAGATTTTTTTGAAAAAATACAGGAGTGAATTCATGTATTACCCTGTGTTATATCTAATCTAGATATGGAAAATAAAAAATTTAAAAATTTAAAATTCCAAAAAATGTATGCAAAATTTAGTTGTTATTTAGAAGACTTCAAATGGCAAATTAAAATTAAAATTTTATATTTATTAAAATATATATTTAATATTTAATTATAATTTAAAGATTTTAATTTGAAGAGTGAAAAGGAAAATGAAAAATTTTATATAATTTTAATATATATATATATATATATATATATATATATATATATATATATATTTGATTGTAATAGCTATATGTTTATATATATTTATTTAAAATTTCTATAAATATCTATATAAAGTGATAGTGTTAATTTTTATAGTATTTTTTTTGTAATTTTTACTAAGATTTCTAGTATTTTTAATTTATCTAAATTAGTTTATTATAATATTGTTATGTTTTTACTTGAAAGCTTCCTTGAAACACAACTCACTTGATTTTAAGAAAATTTGTAGGATTTTGCAAAAAAAGGACAAAAATAAGGCAAAATATAGTTTAGCATGCCCCAGACCGTGCTCATTAGCACGCCTGTGCTGAGTACAAGGCAAAACAAGTAAACAGTTAGAGGCGCGCACGCCCCAGCCCGTGCTAAGGCGCACGCCCATGCTCGTACTGGAGATAAAGACTTGGCCCGTGCAGCTGAAGCACGCCCGTGCTACATATGTTCCAGACTTCCAGAAGTGCGCACGCCCGTGCTCTGGAACCTCTCCAGACCGTGCTAGACAGCACGGCCCGTGCTGAGACCTCTAGACTTCCAGAGCCTGGCACACCCCCAGACCGTGCCATTCAGCACGCCCGTGCCAAGCAAGAAATCCTGAATTTGAGTCAAAAGTTGACAACTAATTCCTACCATTTTCACAGCTTACTTTGAATACTTTCTTCACATTCCAGTCAAGCTTTAATCATATGCACATGGAAATCTATAATTGAGAGAAATTTATGGCTTGATTTAGAGCTTTTCCACCTCACAAAGTTGGACTTTATTCATTAAAGCATGTGGATTGCTCCCCTCAAGAAGTTTATATAAAGAAGGGAAGAAGTCATTCCAAAAATATCCACACATTGCATTACACTCCATTCCATAGTCTTCTTTCTCTCATTTTATAGCTTTGTATATAGTTTTATTCCTAGAAGTTAAGTATTCAAGAGTTGTGCAAAGTTTTAAGGAAGCCATCCAAGCAAATTATCACTAGTTCTTATTTCTAAACTCTTAATCTTATTTATTTTTTTCATTATTCTTATTGATTATGAAATATTTATCAAGTATTATTGAGTTTTATTTAAGTGCCATGTGTAAATAAATTCTTATAGTAGGGGTTTGATGTAGCTTAATCTCTTTTTCAATTTATGCAATTAAATTTATTTTTCCTTATTCAAGTTATGATTTATTGATGAACTTAATGCTTCCAGGCAGAATTTTCCCCTGGATTGATTTATTTCAATTATCACTATCGGAAGAAGGATCTTTGATATGAAAAGATTAATAAAACACATGAGAATAATAACTTGATGTGGAAGTTATATGGTTTGACTCATGGAAGGTTTTTATGATTTATCAACCCTAAATTATGAATTCATAAACAACTACATAACTTAATGATTTAATTCATATTTGATTGCGCTATTGAAAGATATGTAATTAAATGGAATTAAAATAGTTAGCAATACATCGAAAGAGCTTGTTAGCGATTCAAGAGTTATTTCCCCTACTTGAATAATTAAATTGATTAATGAACTAATGAAATAAATTGGATAGGATTAAGTGAAATCAAAACCCCTAGTAGTTTCAATTCCTTGATTTCTTTTAATCAAATTTTGTTTACTTGACTCTTGTTCATTTTACATTTATAAAACAATTCTCTCAATTATTGTTTAAATAATAACGAGATAACATAATTTTGGTACTTGGATTACAATCCTTGTGGGAACGATATTTTACTCATCATATATTACTTGTAGCGATTAGTACATTTGCGAAATAAGCTGTCATAAAGTTAAAATAAATAAAAACTTTAAATGTCAATTTAACGTTCCCCTTTCTCAATATTCTATTTTCTCTTTTGTTCATTTTACATTTATAAAACAATTATCTCAATTATTGTTTAAATAATAACGAGATAACATAATTTTGGTACTTGGATTACAATCCTCATGGGAACGATATCTTACTCATCATATATTACTTGTAGCGATTAGTACACTTGCGAAATAAGCTGTCATAAAGTTAAAATAAATAAAAACTTTAAATGTCAATTTAACATTCCCCTTTCTCAATATTCTATTTTCTCTTTTGTGTAAATTTTTTTTTTTTAAATAAACTGAATCATATAAATTACGAAAGAGGACCAACATCCAACATAACAAAGTGAGGGGGAACCTCCTCCACGAGGATAAGCTCTTATAACTGAAGTAAGAGCATCTTTGGCAAGGAAATGACCCACTCTATTACATTCTCTACGACCATACACACAGCTTAAAGGACAGAAAAGATCAGTAGCCATACGCAGATTTAGGATCCGATTGCCAAATGCAGAAGTGACATTAGCTTGATTAAAAGCTTGCACCATGGAGAGGCATTCCGACTCCAGAATAATAGAGTTAAAACACAGCTCCTTCGCTCGATGAACATCAAAAAGAGCAGCTTCAGTCTGCCTTTATTGGCAACAAAGAATCCCGCACCTTCCTCATCCCTGACGCCAACATTGCACCCATTGAGTCTCGACACCATCCCATAGCCCACAAAACCATATACTAGCACCTTAGCATCAGAATTAGTTTTAATCCAACCCAAAGGTGGAGGAGACCAGTTTACTATTGCACTACAAGGGAGAGAGCCATGACAGTGAACCACAGCACCTTTGGTAATCAACTAACAGACCCAATGCTTGCTGCAGTATCTCAGGAATCGATAACAATTTTCTGCTGGAAAATCTTAACATTCCGAGCCATCCATAACGACCACAGCACCATTAAGAAGACCTCAGCCTGCTTTCTTTCACAACGCATAAATTTATCAAAGAACCAAACATCAAAACCATTATCAGCAGATTCTTTACGCAAGCGCAGGGGGCAGAGCATCCAAACTGCGCTCGCTATCGAACAGTCAACAAGAATATGGGCTACAGAGTCCACCCCATCTCCACATCGTTGGCACCATGGCTCAACTTTCACACCACGTCGTATCAGATTCTGATTGTCGTTAGAACATCCTTGAAATTTTTGAAATTTATTACTTTATTTTTTAAAAAAAATTTGGTTCAATGATTATTTTACCTGATGTATAATAATTAATTAATATATTTTCAAATATTTTTTAAATTATGAAAAAAAATTCTTTCATATCACGTTGTTTGTATTTCATTTTCCTTCCATCAAGTTTGATTTATAATCATAGATAATGCATATAGGTATTTTTACTTTCTTAAATTATTTTGATGGTTAAAAGGTGAATTTTTTTTATTCTTAATTGTATTTTAAATTTTTTTAGCAAAATTATATACTCCCCGTCTCATTTTATTTGCTTGTTGTTCCTTTTTTTAATGTTCCTTGATATTTGCAAGATATTATATATTTAAATATTTATTTTTCCACAATTACGTTTACGATTGTCCATTAAATGAATAATTTTTATTAATATCATAAAGAGTTAATAATAAAAACTATCTAAATAATTTTTGTTTATTAAATTCTTAATATGCATGTTTTATCAAACAATACTGACGAAAGAAGTATATATATATATTGAGATGTGTTTTTTAAATGGTGTTGTGAGATTATGTGTAGCTAGAGTGCATATTAGATAAATGGTAATTTATACATTTGAATTAAAATATACATATAATATTTTTGACAATCGTTTTATTAATTAATTAGCTTTATTCATGTTAATCTTAATATATAAAATTATATTTTAATATTATAAAATTTAAATAATATAAAAATAAAATTATGATCAATATTTAATGTTGATGATTAAAAGTTAGTCTATATCTATGCTATTACCATATATAAATGTGAAAATAGAAAGGGAATAATAAGATTTCCGATAATACTATTAATAAAATTTGAATATCTTAAAATCACTTTAACCAATTAAAAAATTATATTTTATTAATTGATTGGATATAATTTATTAAAATTATTTTTAAAATAAATATATAATAGATAATTAAGTATTTCAAAATTTTAAGTTTTATGTTTTCTAAATTTATTATTTAATAAATATATATGATAACAAGATATTTGAAAATTTTATATTTTATTTTTTAAATATTTGATTATATTTTTATTATAAGTTAAAATATTTTACATAAAAGAGAAATAAAAAAATATATTTTTTCTTTATGTTCGTATAATTTGATTAGATATATTTTTTAAAAAATAAATTAAATATATATTTTGAAAAATAAATTTTCAAATAGAATATATATAATTAAGCCTTTTAAAATTTTAAATACTTTTATTTTTAAACAAAATAAATATATGTGTGAGAGGTGACGAACAATTGAAAAGCTTAGTTTTAAAAAAATATATATATAATATTTTATTATTATATCTATACTTTTTATATATCGAAATACATTTATTAGATGATATTGTAGGATTGTATATATAATTATAATGAATTTTAGATAAATGATGATTTAAATTGAATTGAAGTAAAACTACTAACTGTTATATTCACATTAATCTCATATGAAATTTTTATTTTAACATTATAAAAATTTAAATAATATAAGATAAAAATTATATCAATAGTTAATATTAAAAAATAAAATAAGTATAAATAATATGTAAAATTCAACAATGATATAAAAAATTCAAACGAATATAAATATAACAAGTCATATTTGCATATAAACATGTCAATGAGTGGATAATATTTTTAAAGATATCCACATATACAAACGCTGTCGTTTGTTACAAGCAGGGTGAGATTCGACAATTGGTACTCAGTAATATCTCCGGCATGATTATCGACAAATTCAATATCGCGTGTCCGATATCACACAGATCTCAAAACAACAAAAAAATCCAACGGCCAGGAAGTGAATACTATACTTAAAAATTGCATCTGAGTTTATCTCGTAAGAATTTTCTCTCCTTCTCTCTCTAAAATTTTTTCAACGGCCGAGCCGACCGGTGCTGACGTGCTAGAGAGAAATACACTTTCCCCCTCTTCGTTTCCAATAATCTCCTCTTATTAGATCTCACTCTCTCCTTCTCGATCTGGTACTTGTTCTTCTTTAAAATTTTCGTTTTCTTACTTTAAGTTTCCCCAATTTTTTCTGTTATAATCGTTTTATGTTAATTTTCACAAGCATTTTCCCTCTAGGGTTTGTTTTTTTTATTTTTTCTCGGGTTTTTTTGATTAGTAATTCTCCAATGGCTGCTGCACCTGCAAGAGCTCGTGCCGATTATGATTACCTTATAAAGCTTCTCTTGATCGGCGATAGCGGTATTTTTTTCTTTTGCATTTCTACCCTTTTAGAATTGCTACATCCGTTGAATTTAAATGTGATCTTCCTGTTTCTTTTTAGTTTTAGGTTCCGATTGATCGTATACATGTCGATCAATGGTGCGGATCCTGCTTATGAGGCATGAAAATGACTTACATTTCCAATGATTGATTTTACAATACTTTTATGTCCATATTGAACCTAACGTTCATTGCATAATTGGATATCAGATGGGTTAAGTTGTTATTTAAATGAGTGAGTGGCAGACCGTGAACGTGACTTTGTACAAGGATAGAGTTTGAAGGAATTGCTATTTTGTACATTTCCAAGGAATTGCTATGCTATTTTGTATTGATTGATTCTATGATTTTTGGTTCTTTATCATTGTCTGATTTAATGTTTCATTTATTTACTTTTCTCCATATTATTATGGGACTTATATAGGCTGCAAAGATCTTTCGGATGATAAATAGTTATTCAAGTATAGAACTATATAAATAGTTGTCTTGTCTTAGTCACACTTAAAGTAAATTAGATGAAATCTGTACCAACATCTGGTGCAAATTGATTTCATGGTAATTTTGTGTTTGCCCTTGATCAGTTTATCAAGGTTATCAAACTCAATGAATTGGCTACTGAAATGAAGTAATCATGTCAGAGTTTCCAATTCCAAGAAGATGACTATGGCAATATACGAGCTTTCCTTGTTATTCAAGTTGCATATTTAGTTGACTTATCAAGTGCAATTTTTTTTGTTAATATGGCAGTTTGTCTCAACTAAATCTTTTTGCTAATGTTTTATGATTGGCTTAGGGTCTTAAACATTTCATTATCAATGTGTCTTTACAGGTGTGGGTAAGAGTTGCCTTCTTTTACGTTTTTCTGATGGTTCCTTTACGACTAGTTTCATTACAACCATTGGGTAGGTGTTTTTTGATCTTAGATATGTTGGAGGCTTCTTTTTGTTTTGTCCTTGACTTGCTCTAAAATTGAAGGTTTAAATATTCTTTTGCAGAATTGATTTTAAGATAAGAACAATTGAGCTTGATGGAAAGCGAATCAAATTGCAAATCTGGGATACTGCTGGTCAAGAGCGTTTTCGAACAATTACAACTGGTTAGTCTCAGGCCTTGAATTTGCTTCTGAATTGCAATAAAATGTAATTATGCTGCTATTTAAATTAAAGAATAGACTTTTGTGTTCTTTTTTGTTCCTTATTTTTAAGTCATAGATGAAGTAATGCTGTTTGATGCTTCATTTGTTTGTATCTTAACACTTTTAGGCAGTAAGGTTTGCCGTTTCTTCACTGTCGTTATTTGAAAATATGTGAGCTTGTTCCTTGTTTAAGCCCAATATGTTTGATACAACAGCTAATAAGCTTTAATTAAGTGCTTACGAATTAATAAGTGGAAACCATCTAAAGGTGTGCAAATATTAATTAGTAAGTGCTTATGAATGACCACAAAGAAAAAGCACATCTATGATTGTTCTATACTTTTTTTCAGCCAACCAAATGCAGATTCTCCTTATCATTATAAATTAGAGAATATCTAGGAAATTAATATATTGTTGATTGCAAATATTTCATCCACAAAGGCTGCCTACCATTTTATTGCCAATCTTGTACGTTCTAGATTCTGCTCTGTAGAATTTTTATTTTCACTGATAATATGACTGGAAAGAAATCATATTAAGAAAAATAAAGACATAAGATGCTGGTCTCTTTATCTCTCCTTCAGTGCTTTGCTTTTTTAAAATATGGAGTTTAGCTTAAACACAGAATATCAGAGAAGTATTTTCTTGGTGTCTCATTGTTTATTGAATTGTCTTCTTATTTATTGAATTATATTGCATCCAGGGGTGAAAAGATTGATATTATACTTGGAAAAAGTAATGTATTTGGATAGTTGAAGATGAAAATGGAGGACTCGTTCTCTGAAAGTATAAACTGCTGCAAGCCACCTACACTGTTTCCAGTGTACACTTCATTGGGCTGCAATTATGCTCAGCTGGTTATGAGCACGTAGGATTTTGGTTCAATAAAGGCTCCCTTGAGTTTGTTTATCAAGCTCAGCAAGCCAAACTTGAACTCACCTTTGGTTTATTTGTCAAGGTCATAACTTGACCTCACTTCTAGAGCTCTTCTAATAAATGAAGCAAGCTTGAGTTGAGCCAACTGGTTGCTAATTTGATTTTGACTATAGTTTTTACGATTCTCATTTTTTTATCTTAAATGAAAAAGAACAGAAATAATTAAGTGTATTAAAGATTTTTTTATATTATTTTATTGCATAAAGTTTTGAATTTTTGTAATAGTTTGTATTATTACTTAGATTTGTCCAAAAAGATACTGACTAACTTTTTGCTCGGTTAGGCTTGTGAGCCAAATTTGAAAATATTTGGTGTGGTGTTACTTTTTAACTAAATGAGTTTGACCTGAGTGTGCTGGAGATCAGCTTAGTTCATTTGCAGCCTTTTGTGATGGATCAAGCAGATCTTTTTATCTGCTGATTTGCTCCTATGGAGAACCAAACTTTTCAGCAGGCTTTGACCTTTAAGGTATACATATGGGATGGTGGTGTATTGTCCTACCATATCCCTGTTGCATATAATATCTAGATTATTTTCTTTCTTTTTTTCCCTCTTGGATATGTATGCAGTTGTATGGAGCACTTCCATATGCAATATTGGTTTTGATGAAAGGACACCTGGAAGGCTGCAAGTTGCTTAGCTTCTCAGTCTTAGACTGAGTATGGTCGGAGTCTCCTGTAAAAAATCTGAAGCATGAAGGCATGCAATGTCCCCAGGATTTGCCTGATTTAACTTGGAAATACCATTAAGGCATAAGTTTAAAAAGAAATTGAACTGTAGAGTGGAGCTGCCTTTGTATGATTGGTAAACATTTCCAAAATATATCTTCTTATCTTTTGTAGTTCTGATCAACATTGTTTATTTGGAGTTAAATAAACATGCTGAATCTAGCTGAACCTGTTGTTATGTTATGTCAAACTTTTACAACCATAGCGCTATACGGCCTTTCTTCTTGTGGCAGTGGGATGTTGGCTCTTTGACAAGCTTGCTTGTTTTCACTTTCTTTGACTCAAAAGCGAGTACAAACAATTTCTGGCCTCTCCTAGTGGATTAAACATACCAAATGCTTGGTTCTGTGCATGCTCTCATGTTGGCTTTGGACCAGGGACTGGGAGTCTAGCTTCCAGAATCTCTCTAAGATTTTCTTATTTATTTTTACTGGCCTTTCTTTTGGAATTTCTTATTTCCTTTTTTACGCTCCAGAAATTTTTCATACTTATTTTAATTGCTTTTGGAGTTTGCTGAAACAGATTTCTGTTTTGCAGCTTATTATCGTGGAGCTATGGGTATTTTGCTTGTGTACGATGTGACCGATGAATCATCTTTTAACAGTAATTACTTACTCTAATTCATTCTTTTGTATGTCATTCTCATTGCTGCTTAGATAAATCTGAAATTATTTGTATTATCTTCCACAAAACTATACAATTGAGGAACTGACCATTGATGACGCTGTCGTTATTGCTTTTTGAATGTCAAGTATTTTATTGTACTCATTATCTTCTGCAACATTACCATTCTTTTCAAATATACTGATTTTAACTTATTTCTAGACATTAGGAATTGGATCCGTAATATTGAACAGCATGCTTCTGACAATGTGAACAAGATATTGGTGGGTAACAAGGCAGATATGGATGAAAGCAAAAGGGTCTGCTCTCTCTCTCTCTCTCTCTCTCTCTCTGCTTTAGTTTTATGTGCGCGCCCATGCAAATGTCTTACTGAGTCAAATTGACAATGTTTCTAGGCTGTTCCCACCTCGAAGGGCCAGGCTCTTGCAGATGAATATGGCATCAAGTTTTTTGAAACTGTACGTGGAATTTGTTGTTTAAGTTGAAATTAGCTAAAACTACTTGATTCTTTGTATATATGACAAAGACATTGTCTCACAGAGTGCAAAGACAAATTTAAATGTGGAGGAGGTTTTCTTTTCAATAGCTAGGGATATCAAGCAAAGGCTTGCAGATACTGACTCAAAGGCTGAGGTACTTAAAAGTTTTTGCTTATTGATGCCCTTTTTTTTTTTCACATGTAGTTGCAATTTCATTATGTATAATCTAGTTGGTTTTTTTGGCAATTATTCTTCTGTTAATTTTCAAAATCTAGATGTTATTCATCCATCAATATCTCACAACAATTTATGAAACATTGGCAGTAAGCCAAACTTGTGAATTTGAAGTTGTATATTTGAAACTTATTTTATTTGATCCTTGAATTTGATTTTCTACATCACTGATAAGCAAAACAAGATATTGACTCATGTTGAATTTGATGCTGTAAACTTTAGCCTAAACCTAGATTTTTAAGTTCTTTGCCTCAGTACTTTCTGATATTGAGCGCTTGGACATTGGATTTTGCAGCCACAGACAATCAAAATCAACCAAGCAGATCAGGCAGGAGGTGCCAATCAAGCTGCCCAAAAGTCAGCTTGCTGTGGTTCTTAAAGAAGCCATCTTGAAGACTGGGATTGCGTAGCTACATTCTCAGGCATGATGGAAACTAATTTTGTTACAACTATGTGATTGGTGCTTGTATTGTTGCCTCTCCTATCATTATTTTTTATGACTGTTCTGCACATTTGGGTGTGAATGCTAGGTCCTTATTTGAGAAATTAAATTAAATTATATTTTAGATCATTTTCCCTCAACTTCCATTTGATTTCTTCTTTAATGTTGATAATAGCTTGGAAGCAACAGCCCCATTCTTTTGTGCTCATTTTAGCTTGCGTTTCTATATTCTTTTTGTCAAAATTCTTTTGGAGATAGAATTATTTTGGTGGAAAGTAGATTTTGAGACATGATTTCAAGAATATTTTTTTTCTTGTACTAGAAAGGAATTGATGTTCTTGGACTAGTTTTTATGCACGGAGACAGTCTTTTCCTCAGGTGATTTTAAGGGTATGTTCTTACAAATTGAATGCTGGTGTTTTGGATTAATCCCATAAGAGGGTTTCAAGAAAAATAATATTTATCATATTTGGTTTGGAATAGATTTTCTTTTACATTATAAGATATTGTATTGGGTTAATTTTATGAAAAGGGCAAATAAGATGGAAGAAAATGACCATTTTAACCTCACTCCATAACCATGTTATAAATACAACAAAATTTTCATAGAAATATGATTAAAATGAAATAAAAACATTACTCAAACAATGCTTAATAAATATGGATATAGTTGCCTTGAAAGAATACTTTATCTATCTATGAAGACAATTCAAGAAAATTAATTGATTTGTGCAGTTTTTAAAACTGCGGAGAATGCTAAATATATCTAAATGTTATCGTAATTATTATGTTAATGTCAAGATATATATATTTTTTAGTATCTAATTTGAACAAAAATATAACACTTTTTGTTTTTTGGAACGAAATATTACTTATATATATATATATATATATATATATACAAAAGTACAGCACATATGAAATTATCAACATTGGTCGGAGCTCTTTTTCTTTTAACTAAAAGTCTCAAATTTTAATATAGGATATAAAATCGTCGAGTTTCAATCTTTGGCATGAGAATTACAAGCTGAGTGAGTCACTTCCTATACCGAATTTGTAATACTCAAACTAACAGGAGACTTTAGATTCAAATCTCCTCTCCTCCTTTGATACTTTAACAGAAAAAGATGATATTAAAATATTCAGAAATTTAACTTCTTGAAACATTAATAAGTATATAAAAATACAACACTGAAGTGATTTTTTTCATGCCATTCTAGCAATGGCTTATTGTAACAAAATAGGGAATTGCCCTTTCATTGCTCGAAAGGCAACAACTAGACATGGAAATGGAGGAGACCCTCTTAGATTATTGCAATACAGATAAGGTTAAGGAAAAGCAAAGCAAGCTTTATTAGGCCATTTTCTTTTCAGTCTTCTTCAGTGTAACTCCACCATCATTTTCAATTTGAAAAAGTCTAACCCTAATTTTGACTTTTCAATCTTCCCAAACATAATGGCGTCAGATTTGTGATTTCTTCTCCTAAAATAAGAATAGTAGAAAAATTAAAGAGAAAGAAAATGAAGAGATCTCTTTTCAAAAGTTAACCGCCAATTGAATTGAATCAAATTTTCAAGATAATTTTAATTCTTTAATTGTCCTTAAAAACTAATAAATTCCCAACTTAGTGTTTGTTTGAAGAGTTTTGTAAATTTACGCAAAATGAGGATGAAGGAAGCACTCAAGTTCTTCCCTAGACTTCAAATCAAACAAGCGAAAGATAACATCTTTATCAACTAAGCCAAGTACTCTAAAGAATTGATTAAGAGATTTGGGATGGAGAGTAACAAGTCAAGTAGAATTTCAATGGCACAAACATTCAATTGGACAAAGATCAAAAATGAAAAAGAAAGAGTAACTTTCAATTGAAATTAACAAAATTAGAATAATATCCTATGAGAGCTTTTCAATTGGCTTTTCTTGCTGGTTCCTCACTTTCAAATCTTCAAAATTTGATTCCCTTCAAAATCTTTTGTTTATGTCTTCTCATTTGTTTCTTGGACACACGTTTATTTGTTTATTTGTCTTCCCACTTGATTTTTACTTTTGTAGCTTCCTCGACATATTTGATAATAGCTTCTTGGACACTTTTGTCTTTTGAAATTTTTATCTTTATATTTATTTCATATACAACCATTTTATATGGTCAAAAGTATATTACAACATATAGTATTTAGAGAAAAAAAGAAAATTTTAGTAAGTGAGTCCAACTGTTCGAAATTTTGGTTAATAAAAGCTCGTTTGAACTTGTTTAGTAAATTTATCAAGTCAAGTTATTAAATCATTTAATAAATAAGTCGAGTTTGAGTTCAATTTAGTAATTCGTGAGCCGATTAAACTAAGCTTACGAGCCAACTTGTGAGTCTATTTTATCGAGCGAATTGAGTTCAAAACTAATTCAATAAACTAAAATTATTTAAATTTACATTAAAACAATGTCATTTTGATTTGATAAATGTATAGCTTAAACTTGAACTGAGCTCATTTATGATTATCAAGCTGAATTTGAATAGAGTTCGAGTTTAAATATTTTCGAATGAGTTAAAGCTCAAACCGAACTTAAATTTAAGCATACTAGAGCTCAAACTAGGAAGTCCTTTTTTCATTGGGCTTCAATAATTTACCTCTCTTACTAATTAGTCAAAGTCTATCTCCACTATATATAATAATCTAACTTTGTCCCTAGATTAAATTTCAAATTTAAGTCATTCTGTTTTACAATCGGATGAAAACCAATTGGAATAATATATAATAAATCATTGTCTAATTAAAAAAATTTGCTTGAAACATTATACTTATTGTCGAGATTAAAATTTTCTTATAAATTACTACTTTTATTTTATTACATTTGATATTTTTCAATTTGTACAAAAATTAGAAAAATGGTTGAATTACCTTAATTTTACAAAAAAAAAAAAAGGTACTAAGCTATCCTTTTATGGATCTTCTAAATAATTAATAGTTTTTAATTGTGAAAGTACCAACGGATAAAGATAAAATTGAAAAAAAAAAAACTTCTTTAATTTTCTAAAAATGACAAGTAAAATAGAATAAAAAATTGAAAAAAATATGGAATTTAACAAAATATAGAAAACTAATTTTAGGAGAGAAATCATTCAATCAATCCTTTTTTTTTTTTTAATCTTGATTTCATATTTATTTTAAATATAATCAAATAAAATTCAATTCCTCGAAAATTCTTTAACGAGGTGAGACAATCTTTGAATGGTCAGAAACCTCTTTCTTCTTTTACCTTTTGTGGGCATTGCTTGCCTAGTGTGCAATTCACTTGCAAAATATAGGGGAGCACTAAGGTAGAAGCAATTAGCTAGGTTTGAGTGGCATCTACTGCTACTACTCTGACAATGTCTTCCACGTTGGTTGGGCAGAGGTAGTGGAATTTTGGATCGCAAATTAGATAACAATGCCCTCGTAAAGCATAACATCATAAGAATTATTGTTAAGTTTTTATAAAAGTATCAAATCCCCACTCAATCCTTTGACCGTTGACTGCCTCGCCTTTCAATTTAAAAACTGGAAAGCTGCCATGAAAACAAAACTACGTTAAAAGCCTTGTTGGGTTTCATGGTAGGCCTTGCTATGATTTTGATTTCGATTCTGAACTATGATTCAGATTCAGAATGGGATTGAAATCGAATGGTTCGAACCATGATCGATTGTATTCTCGATTCTAAACCAATATTGAAATAGTTTATATAATCATGTAATGGTTCGAGTACAACAATGATTCTCATAAAATAACTATTTCATGAAATAGTAAATTCATAACTTTCAATTTTAGTTCTTTTTTTAAATATGTAAAATTATATTACATGCAATAAATATTTTTTAAGTCTACGAAAAATACAAATTTCATAAGTATATTATATAATGCATTATATAAATAACAAATATTTCATTTTATACGATAACTATTTCATTTCACAAATTAAACAAGGCCTAAAATCTCAAATACTTCTAACTAAATTTTTGAGCATTCACATCCCATTATGGTTGCTGAATTTGGTCCTTGGTTATTTATTTTAATTTTTGATATTATAAATATCATTGAAATATTTTAATTTGCATTGCACATAACAAGGCTGAACCATCAAATAAAAAATTAAAAGAAAAGAAAAATAAAGGAGCGATCCGTATGCAAATCATGCTATTTTTTAGGTTAAAAATGCCATTAAATTGACATATTAGAGATTAACTATTTATCTTGTGGAGTAAAAATTTAAAACACTAAATTCTAATAATTCTAAAATCGTGTTCAACAACATCATCATATAGAAATCTGTTTGAGAGAACTATATACTCGAGAAGAACATATGTGGAGTCAGAAATCCCATGTTCATTGGCTTAAGGATGGCGAAAAGAGCACTTTGTTATTTCATTCAAAACCTAATTTGCAGCAAAAATGAAATAAAATTAGCAAAATTGAGGATGACCATGGAACGCTGTTTAAAGATAATGAAAGTATAGTTGGTTGATGGCAAATTATTTCAAAAATTTATTCCTCTCTTTGAGTCCATCTGATTTTTGTAATATATTGGACACGATAGAAACAAGAATCGCAGCAAAAATGAATGCACAACTTTTAGCACCTTATACAAAAGAAGAAATCCAGGATCTCCTCAGGATGCGCCTCCATTTGAAAACCATCTATATAGAGTCCTAAATTGACATTCTTGATCTCAATAGTAAATGACAGATGCTGGCCATCAAAGTGTTTCTACATTTCAGAGTCTGATGGATGATGCATTACATGAGCTTCACTTTCATGTTTCGCATGCATTGCATTTGTTAAGTTGTAGCATGAGATGCGTATAGCATTTGAAGACATGGAGTTAAGAAAAAGTAATACATCTTAAATGTTTTCTCTTTCTGTTATCTTTCGGTTTCTTGACATCTCCTTTTATATCTAGGAAGCTTGTAAAACTTGCAGACCCTTGATTCGCTGTCATTGCCCAAAATCATCATACGATTATTATGGCAATAGTCTATCTTCTGAATCGACAGCCTAAGCCCTGAATCAATTTTTTTGTTTGGTAAAATTTATCAACCATGAAATTATCACCCGACATAATTTCTTTTATTAATTATACAAAATCATCATAACGTCTTTCTGAAATGTGGCGCTCTGACTTAATATGCAACATTCGTGCAATTACAGAAAGCAAATAATGACTCTAACAACTTGGCCACACTTCATGATTAACAGCACTTAGCATATCAAAAAAATTTTGCATGGCCGTGTTTGTTGCCTCCTCCATATTCTCCTAATGAAAATCAGGACCAATCATATCTATAACCGTATCTTGTGGTCGCAATATTAGATCCAACTGAAAAACTACGCCCTGACTCCTTGACGCACTGAACTGTTGATCCAAATTATTCAATCCGAGTTTCCCATGATATACCACTGATAATAGTTTTCTATAAATTCATTTTTGCATAAATAGAGATTAATTATTTCAACATCATAAAAAGCTCCATTTGTGCACTTTTTAAGTTTGCATGCATATATTATCTTTCTTCTATCCATACAAAATGGATTACTAATTGCAAACTGAAAAAGGATTCCAAAACTTCCACGAATTCTTATATTCGATCAGTAGACATTTGTCCTATTTAATTATCAGTAGCTAGATTGTTATTTTAAAATAGTGGTGTATTTTTAATTTAATTATAACAATTCTACTACATTTCACTTATCCATACTAAAATTTGGGTGGAAACCTATCATATTCAGAAATGACTTATAAGTATATAGCAAACCAACAACATTACAATAAACATCTAATGATATTTTGGCAACATTGTCCCTCGGTTCTCTAGGTGCACAATGTGAAACATACGTATTACACTATGCATGTGGAGAACATAACAAGGAGATACAATTGAAATAAACCAAAATATGCTTAAGTAATTGTTGTATATGCTCGTGCATTTTGTACTAAAAGACATTTTTAAACTGTCCAACTTGGGCAATTCAATAATATCTTCTCTTCCATCCAAATTGAGAAAGACACCAAATATGCGACTAAGGTTGACTTAGCATATTAATCTTAATTAGGTTGATCATGGTTTATTTTCAAAATTTCACAATAAAAATTCTGCAACATCTCCCCTTAAAAACTAATAAATCAAATGTTAAACACAAAAGACAAACAATTCTATTAGTTAACACTATTACTCCATAACAACATCCACTACTTCGTCTCTAATTAACACATTTTATCCACAAATTTTTTGACACACACACAAACAAAAGAAAACACTACTGTAAGTCAACATGCACATTATATTCACTACTAGATATCCAATCAACACAATTCATCCACAAAATATATACAAAATTTAAAATACTAAACCATACACTATCCATTAATAAGAAATATTATATATAGAATTAAATTTGATGCCTCATTATTTAATGCAACGGATGTATACTTAACTAAATGATATTAATTAAGTTTTATACCTCATTTTTTAGCATCTTACATAATTATGCTTTTTGCTTTCTTTTTTCCATTATTAAGTTTTATCCTTTATTTTTTTTTTACCATATATGGTATATACTAAGGTGTATGATTATATTAACTCTCATGCTATTATGCTCAAACTTTAATTAAAATATAGTCGATTTTCTTTACTTATTTTAGCTTTTTTGTATTTTTTTTATGAAGTTTTATGCTTTAATAATAATGCTTTATTAAGTTTTATGCTTTATATATGCCTTAATAATTATGGTTATTCTATGTTTCTTTTATAACTTTTCTAATTTGTAATAGTATTAGTATAACTATTCCTAATTAAAAAGCTACATAACTTATAATTAAATGAAGAGAGAAAGAATTAGATGGCCCGAGTTGTGATTGTTGAAGAAATTTCTAAAAAAAAAGTCTGCAAATTTTAAACCAAAATTTTTAAGATGGCTAACAAATCACACGCAAAGCATTTAACAAAAAATCAAAAGAATTCCAAAACCAACAAAACTAATTAGCAAAGCAAACTATGCTAACTAAATAACAAAGTAATGAGCAATATTAATTAACAAAACTAAATAAATCAATTATCAAAGTAATTAACAAAACAAACCCAAACCTAAACAAACATAATCAATAAAATAATTAAGAAAAAAAATAATCAACAAATTAATAAAATTAACAAACTAATTAACAAAACAAAACCTAACAAATATAATAAACCGACAAAATTAACAAACCTAACAAATATAACAAACCAACAAAATTAGCAAACTACAAAACTAATAAACCTACAAACTAATTAACAAAAGAAACCTAACCCTAAACCCTAATTAATAAATATTGCAAACTACACCAACAACACACAACAAAATACAGCATTAATCAAAATACATATATACTTAAAACCAAAACCAAACATAAAAACAAAAATCAACACAAAAAATGTAACATCCTACTGAATTGAGTCGTTGCATAGAGTCGAGTCGAGTCGGGCCGAACTAGAACCCGGTTCGAGCCATTTAAATCCAGAGTGGGGTAGAATGGGATGTAACTTAAATACTTAAAAGAAGTGGACTTGCTTGAATGAAACAAAAAGATCAAAGTATAAGGAGTAGGACTTACTTGCACTAAAATATAAAGTTTAGGTATTAAAATGTAACATATGGAAAATGTAGGTACTATTTGGTAATTTTTAACACACAATCAAAGATATATTTGGATTACACGAGACTTCCTGTTCAGTTTGCTTTCTTCATTTTCTTCATCTTCATCTTCAACGTCTTCTTCATCTTCATCTCCTTCCTTTCTCCATCAATTTTCATGTGATTCAAACACTAACTTCAACCTAGAACTCTATCCAAGTAAGTAGCCTTTCTTGAATTTCATACTTTTGTGATATTTTAGATGATTTATAAGAGTTATTATGGATAGGAGAGGGGAGCTCAAAGTTGGAAGAAAAGGAAGCTAAGAAGAAGCTTTAAAGCTCTTTTGGTTGAAGGTTTGATATCTCTTGTAGTTTTTCACATTTTCTTGCATGAATACTTGTGTAGTGTGTTTATAATGAAAACATATATTACTGAATGTTGAATTAGAGGTCTGTAAATGGTGATAATGCATGGGATGAATTGAATGAATGAAATAGATATTGAATTCATGCTGAACCAAGTTTGTTGGACCACTGACCAGTAACTTTACCCTGATTGTGACTCTGTTTAATGATGGAATTAGGAAGTGGTATAGAAGAGTTATTTGTTCCTCTATGTTTTATCTGTCCATGAGTTTTTGAATCACCTAATTTGGAGTTATAAATTGAGAGATATGACCAAAATAGTACAGACTGTGCAGGCTGGAAATCAACAGTCTGGATGGACTGGAAGTTGCTCATTTCGGTAAATATTTGACTACCTTACCAACGTAATTAAGAGATGTGGTAGAAGACATATTTGTAGCCTAATGTGTTATCTAACCATAGAATGTAGAATCACCTAAATTGGAGTTATAAATTGAGAGCTGTGACCAAAATAGTATAACCTGTGCAAGCTGGAAACCAATAGCTGGGCAGGCTGGCAGTTGCTACTTGAGCTCAATATTTGACTACTTTACCAACGTAATTAAGAGATGTGATAGAAGACAAATTTGTAGCCTAATGTGTTATCTAACCATAGAATGTAGAATCACCTAAATTGGAGGTATAAATTGAGAGATATGACCATAATAGTACAACCTATGCAGGCTGGAAACCAACAGCTGGGCAGACTGGCAGTTGCTACTTGAGCTCAATATTTGACTACCTTACCAACGTAATTCAAAGATGAAGGCAACTGGGACAGATATGTACATCTCATGGAATTTGCCTACAACAACAGCTATCAATCGAGCATCAAGATGGCACCATATGAAGCGTTGTATGGTAGACGATGCAGGACACCTGTGTGTTGGACAGAACTTAGTGAGAAGAAGATTTTGGGTCCAGATTTAGTTAGAGAAACAGAAGAGAAAGTGGAAATCATCAGAAAACGGCTGAAAGAAGCAAGTGATCGACAGAAGTCCTATGCTGATTTAAAGAGAAAGGACATTGAGTATACGGTTGGTGATAACGTATTTCTAAAAGTGTCACCTTGGAAAAAGATCCTAAGGTTTGGAAGAAAGGGTAAGCTTAGTCCTCGGTTCAGTTGTACCTTAATGTGTTAGCTAACAATAGAATTTAGACTTACTGCAATTGGACTTCTGAATATAGAGTTATGCTAGAATTTGTGAAACATGTGCAGGCTGCCCTGTCATATTTCAAGGCTACATTAGAAATGTTGTTGGCATGCATATGTAGCTTCATGCAACCTAAGATTTACTACTGAATTTGAACCTTCTGAGTTGAGTTACATTAACAGCAATAAATTCCTTAAACTGACTGTAACATCCTCTTGAGTTGAGTCGGGTTGAACCAAACCTGGTTGGGGTAGAATGGATGATAAGTGGACTTATTTGCATGGAAAGTTTAGGACTTGTTTGCCTCCAAACATATAGCTTGGGTAGTAAGTTGTAGCCTTTGTATACTTGAGGTACCAATTAGAGAGTTTACACAGCCAAATCACTTCTTCTAGAGTCTACCCGTTCCTATCATTTTCACTTTCCTATTTTCACGTTTTTCATTTTCTTCTTACGTTTCCCTTCCATTTCCTTGCACTTTTCATGCAAGTTACGCAGTAAGTCCACTCCAAGTAAGTAGAATTCCTTGAAGTTATATGTTATTCACTCTTTAATTGAGTTATATTGGAGATGAGTTATGAGAATTCTTGTGTATAGGAGAAGAAAGTTCAAAAGTTGCAGAAAAGAGAAGCTAAAACAGAGGTCAAGCCTTTTGACGTCAAGGTTTGATATCTCATGCTGTCTACTATTTTCTTTGCATGTAAATTGTGTGGTGTGTTGCCAATGAGATGATATGTTGCTTGTTGTTGGGTGGAAGTACTGGAAATGATGTGAAAACAGGGGATGAATATATGAAGCGGAAACAGAGTTTGCTGGAAATGTTACCAGCAACTTCATCTTGATTTTGAACCCATATAATGATGGAATTAGGAATTGTCATAGAAGAGTTATTTGTTCCTTTCTGTGTTAGCTTTACATGGGCTTTTGAATCATTCAATTTGGAGTTAGCTATTGAGAGTTATGGCCAAAAGAACACAGACTGCACAGAATCACATCGCGCGCTCGCGCATACTGGAAAGCAAGTCGCGCTCGCGATTTCCTATTGCGCGCTCGCGACTTGAGTCAGGTAGCTCTCTGACTCTCAATTGCACAACTCGCGCTCGCGAGGATCACATGCGCGGTCGCGACTTTGGCCAGAAGCTCTCTGACTCTCAGTGTGCGCATCTCGCGCTCGCGAATCACACAAGCGCGCTCGCGACTTCATCTCGCGCTCGCGACTTGTGCTGCGCGGTCGCGACTTCAGCCAGAAACACACTGACTCTCAGGATGCACAAGTCGCGCTCGCGACTTTCACATACGCGGTCGCGACTTGTGCTGTGACACTCTTTTGCTTTTCATTTGCTATGTAATCACATTCCTTTGCTCAACATGCATGCATCCAATCATTTTACAACAAAAATACAACATAAGAACATGGATTAAAACAACATGTAAGCATTTATATGGTGTGAAATCAAATCAATATGATGAACTATGACGTTGTGGAACCATTTATGTGCTATTGTGTTACATTGTTGACATGCTAATCTTAAGCTCCATTGAGGTTAGGTAGAAACCATGTAGATAAGGCTATGTCGCGACATAGAATAGCAGATCTACGCCCCATACAGTTTGGAACTCCGGCTACAGGCCGTTGAGTGGATATGATTAAACCGTGCGGTGCGAATCCGGTTAGGGGCACCAAAACGGACAATATTGGCATAGGCGAATCCGGTTCGGGGCCTATAGCATACAGTTTCACCCAGTTTCATACAGTTTATCTTATCACTTCGGTTTCACTATAACCTTATGGAGCCATTCAGATATCTTGACATAACATTTCATGAATTATACAGGATTATAAACAGTACAAAAGATAATCAAGATATCATGAAAGTATCATAATGTGTGAGCTTATATGTGCCATATATGTTTCCATGGTTCTTTCTATATATGTATGTGTTTAATTGTTTCTTTATTGTTGAGATATCCACTGAGCATTATTTGCTCAGCGAGTTACCTGTTTAACTCGCAGGTTTTGAGACTGGTCCATAGAAGACTGTAGAAGACTCGGTCTTCAGGGTAGAAACTCATTTTGTTTTTCTTTTTATGGCATGTACAGGGCACACAGTTGGGCCCATTTCATTTTGTAAACTTGTACCATGTTTTGTAAATTACATTATTTTTGGAAACAGTACCAGCATGTTATTATATTCAATATACAGTATGTTTTCAGCATGTCAGACCATACAGTCAACCAGTTTGTAGCATCTCGACTCGGTGCATTCGGGTTTACGGGTGGACCGGGAAGGGGTGTTACACTGACCGGTAGAAATTAAGTTATCTAATGATTGGTACAAGTTGCCTCATGGGTGCATCAATTAGATTTCCATGCAAATCATCAATTGTGTGCTTTTACTTCGATTTATCTATGATATCCTCTTAAAGCATGAAAGAATGAGACAGCATATAGGTAAACAACATGGGTTATCTAACCATAGAATGTAGAATCACCTAAATTGGAGTTATAAATTGAGAGCTGTGACCAAAATAGTATAACCTGTGCAGGCTGGAAACCAATAGCTGGGCAGGCTGGCAGTTGCTACTTGAGCTCAATATTTGACTACCTTACCAACGTAATTAAGAGATGTGATAGAAGACAAATTTGTAGCCTAATGTGTTATCTAACCATAGAATGTAGAATCACCTAAATTGGAGGTATAAATTGAGAGATATGACCACAATAGTACAACCTATGCAGGCTGGAAACCAACAGCTGGGCAGACTGGCAGTTGCTACTTGAGCTCAATATTTGACTACCTTACCAACGTAATTCAGAGATGTGATAGAAGACAAAGTTGTACCTTAATGTGTTAGCTAACAATAGAATTTAGACTTACTGCAATTGGACTTCTGAATATAGAGTTATGCTAGAATTTGTGAAACATGTGCAGGCTGCCATGTCATATTTCAAGGCTACATTAGAAATGTTGTTGGCATGCATATGTAGCTTCATGCAACCTAAGATTTACTACTGAATTTGAACCTTCTGAGTTGAGTTACATTAACAGCAATAAATTCCTTAAACTGACCGGTAGAAATTAAGTTATCTAATGATTGGTACAAGTTGCCTCACGGGTGCATCAATTAGATTTCCATGCAAATTATCAATTGTGTGCTTTTACTTTGATTTATCTATGATATCCTCTTAAAGCATGAAAGAATGAGACAGCATACAGGTAAACAACATGGGTTATGAATTTGATGAAGAATTGAATATGCTTTTGTTTTGTATTCTTGAAATACCGATAATATGCTCCATTGAGGTTGGGCAGAAACCATGTAGATAAGACTATGTCGCGACATAGGATAGCAGATCTGCGCCCCATACAGTTTGGTACTCCGGCTACAGGCCGTTGAGTGGATATGATTATATATGGGCCATATCAGCCCAGCCATCTAGTATTCATCCAGTTTCATACAGTATTCATATAGTTCTTCTTATCTCTTCGGTTTCACTGTAACCCTATGGAGCCATACAGTTCGGAGATTATATTATTTCTCACTTATATGATGTAAAATTTCATAAGTCATACAGCATAATGAACAGTAAGTAAACTACTGAAAAGCTAATGCAATATGTGCTTATATGTTTATTTATACATTGATATCATGAAAGTATAATGATATGTGTGCTTGCATGTTTATTTATAAGTTGAGATATCCACTGAGCTTTATTTGCTCAGTGAGTTATTTATGTAACTCGTAGGTTTTGGGTCTGGACCGTAGAGAATCATCTTACAACTGCGGCAGTTCATCTTTTGAAGATCCAGTCTTCAGGGTAGCTACTCATTTTGATATTTTAATTCTGTCTATATTTATCATGGCATGTACAGGGCATATAGTTGGGCCCATTTCATTTTGGACACTAGTATAATGTCAAATTCTATAACACATGATCTCATCATGTCTTCCAGGATTTGAATGACTCTCTCTGACTGGCCATCTGTCCGAGGATGAAATGCAGTGCTGAAATATAGTTTCGTTCCTAATGCGTCTTGCAGTTTACCCCAGAACTTCGATGTAAACCTTGGATCACGATCAGATATAATGGATGATGGAACTCCATGCAGTCGAACTATTTCTCTAACATAAATTTCTGCTAACTTGTCCAGAGAATAGTCCATCCTGACTGGTAGAAAGTGCGCAGACTTGGTTAATCTGTCAACAATTACCCATACTGCATCATGCTTCCGCTGCGTCTGAGGTAATCCGGTAACAAAATCCATCGTGATCTGATCCCATTTCCATGTTGGCACTGTTATTGGATGAAGCAACCCAGCTGGCAATTGATGTTCTGCTTTTACTTGTTGACATGTCAAACATCTTGTTACGAAGTTTCCAATGTCTTTCTTCATGCCTGGCCACCAATAGCCTTTCTTTAAATCTTGATACATCTTAGTACTGCCTGGATGCAGTGTATATGGGTTGTTGTGAGCTTCATGCAGAATCTTCTGTCTGATCTCCCCTGTCTGTGGTACAACAACTCTGTCTTCATAGTACAATACGCCACTGTTATCCAGTCTGAATTTCCCACCATGGTCTTCCTGTACTTGTTTAACCCATAGTGCTATTTGCTCATCTTTCTTCTGTGCTTCTGCAACTTCCTGAACCCAAGATGGTTGTACTTGCATTTGTGCTAGAATAGCTCCCTGCTGTTGCAACTCCATGCTGATTCTCATTGAGCTCAAAGCATACAATGATTTTCAACTAAGGGCATCAGCTACCACATTAGCTTTGCCCGGATGGTAATTAATGACATAATCATAATTAGCCAGAAGCTGCATCCACTTCCGTTGTCTTGAATTCAAGTCTTTCTGTGTCGATAAATACTTTAAACTCTGATGATCTGTGTAAATGTAACACTTTTCACCGTATAGATAATGCCTCCATACTTTGAACGCTAGAATAATGGCTACCAGTTCTAAATCATGGGTTGGATAATTCAATTCATGTGGCTTCAATTGTCTGGAGACATAAGCGACCACTTTACTGTCTTGCATGAGTACACATCCTAACCCAGTATGAGAGGCATTACTGTAAATCTCAAATTCTTTACCTGACACTGGCTGGGTTAACACTGGTGCTTCAGTCAACTTTTTCTTCAAAGTTTCAAAACTCTGCTGACACCTATCATCCCATTGGAATACAACCTCTTTCTTCAACAATCTTGTTAAAGGTGCTGCAATGATGGAGAATTCCTTTACGAACTTTCTGTAATAGCCGGCTAAACCCAGAAAACTTCGAACTTCTGTGACATTCTTGGGTGGTCTCCAATCAATAATAGCTTCAATCTTCTTAGGATCTACTCTGATACCCTCTAATGACACCACATGTCCTAAGAAAGCAACTTCTTCTAGCCAAAACTCACACTTACTGAGCTTGGCATAGAGCTGTTTATCCCTCAGTGTCTGAAGTACAATCCGAAAATGTTTATCATGTTCAACCCTGTCTCTGGAGTAGACCAAAATGTCATCGATAAACACCACTATGAACTGATCCAGAAATGAATGAAACACGCGGTTCATGAGATCCATGAAAATGTAGAAAGTACTAATGTAGAAAGCAACAGCATGATAGTATAGTCAGTATACATTATGATATCAGCATGACAGGACATAGAGTCAACCAGATTGTAGCGTCTCGACTCGGTTTATTCGGGTTTACGGGTGGACCGGGAAGGGATGTTACAAAAAATAACCATTTTGCACAAAAAAAAAAAAAATTAAACATAAACAAAATTAAGTTAAACAACATAACCATAAACTGTAATTGGAAATCGAAAAAATAAAAAAATAAAACCAAAAATAAACTAACTGACATTGAATTGAAAATGAACCTGAACCAGCGACAGCAGTTCACGGTGGCGGTGGCGCAAACTAAAGGTGAAGCAACAAATAAAGTGCAGAGAGAGAGAGAGAGAGAGAGAGAGAGATGAGACTGAAATTAGTCTCGCGTGAGAGGAAGGTGACTAAATTGCCTTAAAAATTTAATGACCGACATAATCAGTACCCAAATGATAAATATTGATTGCTGTTTTTAATGATGTGGAATAATACAATCTGTCGCTAATCTATCGCCAAACAGATAAAGATGTTTTACCGTCAAAACAGTTGGTGATCGATCCCTTGTCCATTGTTAAAAATGCCCACCAAAATTTAAGCGCTAGTGTCTAACATGTGTCTTTGAGGTGCCATAAGTTAAGAAAAAGCACTCTTAAGTGACTTTTTACAACAGGGAAATCCTTGAATATTTGTCGTCTTGGCACTTGTAGCCGTTACCCGAATTCGCGCAAGTGTGTCCACACCCTCGAAACTGACTTGATGAGGAATCCATTCTTGTGTATGTCGCTAAGTCATTGCCAAATCCATCGCTAAGTGGTCGCTGATCTGTATCAATGCTTCACACCAATTCTTGGTAGCAAATGTAGCGGCCGAGTTTGTATCTGCTGCATAGTCGATCATTAAATTCGTCGCTTAATTAGTCGCTAAACTATTTATAATTTTACAACAATCTTCTGTTGCAATCGGTCACTTTTCTAACACTGACTAGCGACGAACGTCGGTTTGTCGCTAGTATTGGTCGCTAAATTTTTTTTTTTTATATAATAGAATATTAGGCGTATCATCAATTCAACTGGAATTGTACGAAACACATGAATTGCCATTCCAAAAAAGAAGACATATATAGTTTATATAACTAGCTGGTTAATAGATTCATACTTTCAAAGCATATACCCAAGCATAAATTAGTGGTAAGTGTATGTATGACTTTGCAATAAATCTAGGTTTAAATCCCATCCCCCAATATTTAAAAAAAAAATTCATACTTTCAAAGGTCTTGAAATCCTCTTGTATTATTATTAATATAAATTTATTGAATATTTTATCAAATATATGACCCATGTTTTCTTTTGAGGAATTATGACATAAATAGGTTAACACACATCTTTAGATAATGCTATTTTTATAAAGTGAAAAATATCAATTGGTATATTTAATTAAATGGTCCATTTGAAGATGTACTGATTTTATATATTAAAATAATGATATGCATGCAGAGTAGATTTCCTTTATATATAATAATATGAATGAGGATATATATGAAAGCAATAGTTATATATATATATATATATATATATATATATATATATATATATAAGCGAAAGAGTAGAAGATCTCGAGTTCAAGTTCTCTGGAGCATAAAGGCTTTCACCAACCAATTTTGTAAGTTAAAGGAAGGAATGTACCCCATTATGTAGCTCAACATGTTATTTCAATATATTGCGCCTCTTAATAAATAAAAAATATTATATATATATACAGAGGGAGACAGAGTTCGGTATTGTATAATTTTTTTGTCAGTATAAGAGAAAAAAAGCGTAAGTCTCGACACAAGTCATTATCAATACAAGCAAAAACTATGAGCAAACTGCTTAAACCATTAATACAAAAATAGTAAATCTTAATTAAGCCAACAAAGTAGATACTGCCCAAAATTTGCAGATATATATGAACTTTATTTATTTATTTTGGCACCCATCAAATCAAAAGATGGGAATATATCCAAACATCAAAATTAAAAGCATAAAACTCCCAAGTACTAGCATTATCCATATTTGTGAACCATCAATCGTCACCAAAAACCAAACTAAAGTTGAGAGAATATTTTTTATTTTGTGTAAGATCCATAGAATTTGTACATATATAAATAATAAATTACTAATCATGAATATTCCTAATTAATTGAGTTAATATTCCTAATTAAGTTATTAATATTAAACTTTTATTGGCATAATATTTTTAAATCCTTCCTAATATTCTCCCTAATTCTCACTTTTATATGCATGTGGGGAAGGAATAAACAAACAGGTAGTTACAATATCCAATAGTAAGAATAATATTATTTTTTATTTCAACTTTAAGATGAAATGATAATGATATAGAAACGTGATAATTTTTGTGGGTAGAAAACATTTCAAATTTTTTCTATTATTTCTAGTAATATACTCTTCCCATTTTAAAATATAAATTGTTTTATAATGATTGCGAGTATCAAAATATAAGTCATTTTGAATATTTTAACAAGAATTAAATGATTTTTTTTTCAATTTTACTCTTATTTATATTAGATATAATAAAATGATGTGAGATATAAAGTAATATGATCAAATTATCTTTAATTTTATTATAATTTAAGGAAATTAATTACTTTCTTAACTTCTGTATAAAAACGTTAAACGACTTATATTTTAAAATAGAAAGAGTAGTTGATTAGCATTGCCATTGTATTAAAATCAATGACATAATTCTCAAATATCACTGTATTAATTGCATCGACACTGTTTGTATTAAAATTACTAGCATGTTGAATTCTCAAAAATTATTATAATATATTACTCCATGTTCAGCTAAATTTGATAATATTTACATTTCACAAGAATCAAGAAAATAATTAAATTATCTGAAAATTATAGAAAAAATAGTTAATTAAATCACCCTTTAACTAATGTTTATTAATTAATTGAAACAAAGTTTAGTGTAAATATTTGGACAAGAATAAAATTATAATAAAATAATTAATGCTAATTTGACTTCTAAAAGTGTCATCTAAACAAGAAAAAAAAAAAGTCAATAACCGTCGAATTTAACGGAATTGAGGAAGTAATAAAAACTTAAAAGTTATATTTAAAAAAAAAATATTAGGGGAGAGTGATTCAAACGTGAATATATTATTAGGTTAGATATGCACTTACTACTAGATTATACCTCAGTGTTTTTTTTTTTTTAATTCCATAAATCTCTAATTGAGTTGGATGAATTTGATCCAAATAGCAGTGTCCCGATAGTGAATAGCTTTGTGTAAAAGCTAAGCAAATTTTATTGCACAAATTAATTTTTCATAACATGAACTGCATATTGTCATAACCGTAAAAACAACGGTTTGGAAAATGCATATCTAAATAGCATTATAGATAAAGTAAATATTTAAGGGTTAATTAAAACAATAATGGACATTAATCATCCAATTAAGTATTAGTTGATGAAGCACTCAGTTGAGAATCTCTTTAGTGCACTCTTTTGAGCTTTAAATAAAGGAAATATGAAAAAAATAAAAAAAAAATCCAAAGAATATAAAAATTGGCAACCAATGAAGAAACACTACAAGACCACCTTTTGAAATAATTGGCAAAGCAATTCCACCAGAAACGCAATAAAACGGACAAAGTGAACTTAAACCATGCAAAAGGTGACAATTAGTTCAATTACAGGCCAAAATCCATATGGGCCCTTATGAGTAATAATTGAGTTCTCATATGTTAGTGGAATCCTTGATCTTGAACATTTTCTAAGGCAGTGTTTGGTTTCCTATATATGGAATTTAAAGTGGGATAAGATTTCAATTTTTTTTTTTTTTTTTGGTTCACATCAAATTAAAGTTTTTTGATATTTTTACATTTAAATAAGCTTTTTAAGTATGGTGTTTACCATAATCAATAACCTTTTACAACTATTTAAAAATTAAATTTAAAATAATATTCTTTGGATGTTTTCATTTTCTTACGGAACCAAACAAGCCCTTGCAGGAAAATCCTCTTCAATTAGTGCTATGCCCTTTCCTCTCTATATATATATGAGAGAACAATAGGAGCCAATGCCATTGGAGAATTAACATTCTCACTAACTTAAGCATAATAAATTGAGGAAAGTGAAAACTAAAATAAAAAGAAGATGAAGGATCAAATAGAGAGCTTTTTTATAAGAATGAAACCATTTATTGCAGTGATATTCATGCAAATTGGGCTTGCAGGAATGGATGTTATGTCGAAAGCTGCACTTAATGGAGGAATGAGCAATTATGTGCTCGTGGTCTATCGCCATGCTGTTGCCACCATTGTCATTGCTCCTTTTGCATTTTTCCTAGACAAGTAAGGCCTCTCTAGAGATCTCTCTCTCTCACGCTCATGTAGTTAATTAAAATTGGTTGAGGTAATTTTGGTTGAGTAAGTCTTGTCTAAATTTAGTCAACAATCTAGTCTCAAACTAACATATGAGGAAAAAAAAAATAGCATGGATGTTCTTTTTGATTGAAAAAAAAATGAATAGAAGATTGTTCTTGTTAAAAATTATATTCACCCATTGGCTTCATGTATAAACTAATTGCTTATATTCAAGCATTTTTTTTCTTTTCATTCATTGGAAAACTTAATGTGTTGGGATACAATTGCAAGCTACATAATAAAAGTTGTTCTTCTCTTAACTTATTAAATTGATGAAAACTTTTATGATCGAGAGGATAATTTAAGCAATTATTAATTTGGTTGTACTAATTTGGAGGGAAATTTTGAATTTTAATAAACATATATCACTCTAAAAATATCCCTAACAGACAATTAAGTCGAGTTTATAATTTTGTTTTATTTCATATTTGGGTTATTTCAAGAACCACACATTTTGGATTTTTTTTTTTTCAAATTCAGGTTGTTATCGAAAGTCCTTTTGAGAATTCATATATAGTTACTCGAGTCATTTTCCACTACTTTATTTTGCTTTCAAGCTTTTATGAAACAATTTTGCATTTCAAAATAAACTTTCATAAGCTTAAAATTTGCAAAATCACATAAATTTGTATTCTACTTTTTTGAGTAAATTTAATACAAAACTCAAATTAACTCATAATACCACTTTACTCTTTAAAAAACAAAAGAGACTAATAATTTTGTTTCTTCAACAGGAAAGTCAGGCCAAAGATGACTCGCTCAATCTTCATCAAGATACTGGTGCTTAGCTTATTAGAGTAATTTTCTATGTTTCAAAACATATAAATCCTTTTATTCTTATTCTGGGCTGTAAGCATTATCCATATCATATTATATAACATATCCACTTACTTGTCTTTTTGACAGACCAGTTATCGATCAAAACTTGTACTTCTTAGGGATGAAGTATACAACGGCAACATTTGCTGCTGCTATAATCAATATTCTGCCTGCCATTACCTTTGTAATGGCTTGCATTGTTAGGTAATTATATAAGGTTTTATTAACAGAACAGAGCAGAAAGATTCATATAGCGGATCCCAACTAATTTAGGTTACATTGTGGTTGAAACTAACAAAAGTGTATTGGTCATAACCAAATAGGCTTGAGAAGGTGAAAATGACATCACTCCACAGCCAAGCAAAGGTGGTAGGGACAATAGCAACAGTTGCAGGAGCCATGGTGATGACAGTAGTGAAAGGCCCACCTGTTGATTTGTTTAATAGCACAAAAGGAATGAGAATTTATCATCACAATCAACAAACATCTGATGATGTAAATCTCCATAATTCAATTAAAGGTGCTCTGATGATTACAATTGGGTGCTTCGGTTGGGCTTGTTTCGTCATCCTCCAAGTAAGCCTCATGGATTGAGTTAATTTTTACGATGTTTTTTGAAATTTTAACGATGTTTTTGTTTGTGTAGGCAATTACACTTAAAACATATCCTGCCGAGCTGTCTCTTACTGCTTGGATTTGCCTCTTTGGTACAATTGAGGGCTCCATTGTGGCGTTGGTGATGGAAAGAGGAAATCCTAGTGTTTGGTCTCTCAATTTGGACATTAAATTAGCAACAGCTGTCTATAGTGTAAGAAACTATAAATTTTCTCTCTCTCTCTCTCTCCCCTTTTTCTTTTGCTAGGTACGAACCATTCTTTAGGCTTTATAAACTTAAAATAGTAAAAAGAAAAAAAAAAAAGTTAAAACAGGTCTTATATTGATGTTTGGTTCAATGGACGAGAGCTAATTTTCAACAAGTGTCTACGTGGAGTGTAAATGAGTCCAATTGAATTCGAGCTTATTAAATTTAAAGCTCGGTTTAACAGACTTTCACACTATTCAAATCTTGGCAAATATAAAAATTTTGAACTTCAACTTAGCTTAAAAGTTAAGTTTAATTCAATTCCAACTATTTATCAGTTTAATTATATATATAAATTTAATAAAATTCAGTGAGATTTCAAGCTCAATATTAATAGGTTCAAGCTCAGTTCATTTGCTAAATGAGCGAGCTCGAATTTAATCTGAACCAAAATTTTTTTTTATCTTTTCAAGAGCTTATCTTGGACAGGTTGCTATAGAGCTTAACTCATTTATAACCTTACCTATACCTATTTGATAAACTAAAAAATAAACACAGAAAAAAACAACGGTCGTTAAATATTAAGTATTTTAACGGTTGCTGATTTTAAAACTTCAATTTTGAGGTCCTTTTTCTTCTTAAAAGTCCAGTACTTGCATTCCTACTCGTCACCCACACCAGCACTACAACTACTTGATTACTGTTTGAGAAAAGTTTGAAGATAAATTTGACATATTTTAATTATAAAAGCTTCCAAATAGTTAGATAGCAATATCAAACTCCTCTTGTTCCTTTTTTTTTCCTTTTTCCAATAACACAAAAGCAAAAAAGAAGGCTTTTGAAAAAACTAAATACCGGCCTTCATCCCAAATTGCAAAAGGTGAAACTACCTTATAAATGTTCACAATTTCCTCATGTGATAAGTGCATCTTTTTGCTTTTTGGAAAATAAAAAACACAAAAAGATAAGAGGAGAGTGTAATAATCATTGATAATGTGTTTATATTTCAAACATGTATTAGGTAAATAAAAACCTTACATTAAGAAATGAATATACATGCAGGGTGTTGTTTGCTCAGGATTTGCGTATTACATTCAAGGAGTAGTGATGAAGGACAGAGGCCCTGTTTTTGTCACCGCTTTTAGTCCCTTGTGCATGGTTATTGTTGCTGTCATGAGTTCCATCATTTTGGCCGAGCAAATGTTCTTGGGAAGGTATCCTTTTTATTCTCTTTTCATTAATACCAGCAATAAAGTTGATTTTAGAAAAAGTTTCAAACTAACTAATAATCTAAGACTTACAGGGTAATTGGTGCAATTATCATAGTTGGTGGCCTGTATCTGGTCGTGTGGGGTAAAGGCAAGGACTATAAGGATGAATCCTCGTCTCCAATACCAACTAAACAAGAAATGGAAAAAGAGACCCATGAAAAGGAAAACTTTGATCAACAAGTCACACAATCGGTTCATCGGATAGAGATATCATAGTTTAAACTATATTTTTTGTGGCATGAGCTATGGAGATATAAATAACCTAGAACTAGTTTTTCATGTAACTATGGCAAGTATAAGATGCCAAGGAAGAACTAATGACCATCTCCAAGAAAGAACTAATGAATTCGCGGACTGATTCGAGTTGTTTTTCCCAGATTATATACAGTCATGGAACCCCTTCTCCTCTTTATAGAATATATATGTATCCAGGCAAATTAAAATGCTCTGTTTATTTCATAGATAGATATCGAAAGTAAGAAACAGATTCAAAGAAGATGAATGAAGTCTTGCTCCAAATAATACTCTGATCCACAATGGCAGGGTGATTGAATTGAAAAGGAGCAGGAAATAAGAAGTAAACAAGAATAAGAAATTAAGGAGGATAAATTTTGGTTGGATAGAAGGGAGGGTAAGAATGTTTACATATCATTTTCCCCTTCGCACAAAGAATGAAATTTGTTACTCTCCAAATAACAGTGTAATCAATTTCAATTTCAACTCATTGAAAGGGAATGAATGGGAAATTTTTAACCTCTTTTCCACTTTCGCTCTTAAAAAAGATTTAATTTATTAGCCAAATATGAAAGAGAGAAAGAGGAAAAAAAAAAGAATTTGTCACTGTTCACCGTCATCGAAGCAAAATATTTAAACAAGTGATAAATTTATAAGAGTTGGGGATATTCTCAGCACGTATTTTAAATCCCAATGTTAGAATTTGCCCAAAGACTCATGTTATAAATGTTAGGATTTTTGCCAAACGACACAAATCTGTGCTGGACACAAATTTAAATCCATCAAATTAAATTACTAATATAACTCTACAAGAAGATGGGGGAAAATATGGTACGAGGACTAACTGTTTTGGAGTAAAAAAATGTAATGGCTGCATCTTTCAACAACCAATTGATTTAACTTACTTTGCTTCTTAAAAATAATCTTTGCATTTCATTTTATTTACTTATTATTCATTTTTTCAATGTATTGGAATGTTCGCAAGATTTCTAAATTTATATATTTAAATATTTTTTTTTTTTTCGTAATAACCTTTGCGATTGATTATTGAACGAATGACTTTTATTTATATTTTAATGAGTTAGGGATAAAAAAAGACAATAATTTTTATTGACTAAATTATTAATATGCGTGTTATGTTAAATCTGTAAATAAAATGGGACAAGTATTTTTTTATTGAAAAACAAGATGGTTGCCAAACTCATGTTTTCTCTCCCTTCCAAAAATGTTCTTTGGTTTATATTTGTAAAGAAATTTAATAAAGATGATGTGCCATTTCAAATAATCCAATGTCCACATTCCCCTTGGAATTGTGCTTATTGGATTATTGCCGATCATATTTGAAAAAGAAAAATCATCAAATCATCAATTAATAAATTGGACCTAAATTAATCAATTTCTCTCTCTTGGCGGCTCCACTTTGCATATTGTTTTTATATCTCTTAACCATGACAATCTAGTTTGTACCTCTCCTAACCAAACAAAAAAGGAAAAAAAAAAAATGAAACTACGGGAGTTTGTCAAAGGGTAAACCATTTCCAATGCCCTAAATTTTAGGGGTTGATATAATTATACTTTAAAAAAACTTAACCCCTCATGTACGCAATTTCAAATTTATGTTTCAATTGCACCCTTAATTCAAATTTGATCAAAATTAAGAGGGATAATGTTAATTTTAGTGCATCTACTTATCATTTTTTTTCTATTTTGATGTCTAAACAGAAAATTGTAACAATTGAATGTTTAAAATTGCATTTTTTTTTTCAATTTGATATCTCTTAATGACATGAACAACCAAAATGTCTAATGGGACTAAGTGAGACCTGTAAATGCATATAGGTTGCCCTCATCTACAATGGAATGTATGTCTGCCACCTTGACACCTTCTCGTGGATCAACTAATTCAAATCGAGGGTCGACCATTATAACTAAACGAGGTTCAGCAAACAAATATAAAGTACTCTTCAATAACTAAGCAAGGTTCGGAACTACATAATATAAGGCTCGGCTATATTTTAAAAAAATAATAAATAAATAAATAAATATGAGAGTATGGGTTCAGCTAGGCAAGAAAAAAAAGTATAATATATTCTAAGCAGATGGATTCGGTTAGGCATGAAAAAGAAAAGAAAAAAATAATAATGAGAGTAGGGTTCGGTTAGGCATGAATATATATATATGTGCCAAGTAAATGGGTTCGGCTAGGCAAAGAAAAGAAAAGAAAAAAATAAAAAATAGAAAAATAATAATGAGAGTAGGGTTCGGTTCGGTTTGGCATGAAAAAGGAAATAAATATATACGTTGTGTATGCTAAGTAAATGGGTTCGGCTAGGCAAAGAAAAGAAAAGGAAAAAAATAATAATAAATATATATATTTAGGAGTAAGGATAGGCATGACTAGCGCCGGTTTCGATTCACGCAACTGACGGTTCAAATTTTTTAAAATGTTGAACCTGAATCGGCCCTTGAACCGCTGGTTCCTGTTTCGGCGCAATTTCGATGGACTAATTATTCCGGTCACGGTTTCCGATGATATATATATATATATATATATATATATATATATATATATATATATATATATATATATATATATATATATATATATATATATATATATATATATATATATATATATATATATATAATCGATTTTAATATTATATCTTTCTTTCGTACATATTAATATGAGTTTAAAAAATATTGGTAAATTTTATTTTAAATAAATTTTAGAATGCTTATACTCATATAGGAATAAAATTAATTAATTTTACAAATAATCAAATAAATTATCACTTTATTTTGTTTAAATGTTATTAATTAAATAAATTATAAGAAAATTTTGAAAAATACTTCAAAAGAATGTAATTTTAAACTTAGCAAATAATTTAAAAGGGTAAAAAAAAAGTTAAAAATAATATAAGTTTAGACTAAATATTTCTCTCTTTTTTTACCATTTTACTTTTTAGATTTTTAACTTTTAAAGTAAATTGTATTTAAAAAAAAATTCTTAAGTAAAGTATATCATGTAGTATAATATTATTGAGACTTTTAGAGATGTATAAAATACGCTAAATGATTATCATTTTAAAAATAAAAATAAAAAATTTCTGGTTCGAACGGACCAGAACTGCCGGTTTCGGTTCATATTTTAACATTCACATGAACCTTAACCAACTCTTGAACCGCCGGTTCCGATTTAAAATTTTAAACCGACGATTCCGGTCCGGTTCTAATTCGTCTACAGTACGATTTCAATTTCAGTTCGATTTTGATTCGAACCGAATCGGTTGCCATGCCTAAGTAAGGATTCGGTTAGATAGGTTAAGAAAAGAAAAAAACAAAAAAAAAAAAATATAAACAATAAACAAATATATAGGGGAGAAGGGCTCGGTTAGGTAAAATAATAATAATAATAATAATACATATATATACAAGTATAGGGGTTCGGCTAGGCAAGCAAAAGAAAGATAAATAATAATAATAGTAATAAAATAAAACTCACTCAACAAAATAAAAAGAAAATGAAATACAAAATGAACTCAGAGAGAGAGAGAGTGCAATTACCTTATAGAGAGAGGCTTTACCTTGAGAAGAGAATGATGGAGGCTCAAATGGAATGAGGTAAGGCTATTTATAGAATTTTGGAAAAGGTTATCTTTTTACTTGTTAAATTTGAAAATTTCCCCCTTTTTTTCCTCCTCTTTTGACATTCAAAATAAATAAGATGGGTTGGACCCATACTGTTTGTTGATTCGGCCTTAGTAAATTAATTTTCTATCAAAATAATTTTTTCTTTTCAACAATAAACAAGACATAAATTGCATGTACTAAGGGGACATATGATAGAAGATAAATATTCACTGGGGACTAAAATAGAATTTACTTATAAACTCTTATAATTATAGTAACTTAAAGGATATTTGACACATAAATCTAAATAAGAATAGTATCCATTTTCCTATTTAGACGTTGACTTAACGTCCAAGAAAAGGTTCCATATATATAGATATACTTAATTATTATAAGGGAGGGGATCACGAACTAAAAAAAAAAGTCTTCAATATCCTGAAGGCTATCACTCCTCTTCTAAAGTCTTAATATGTTCCTGAAGCTCATCTGTTTTTACTTTTAGTAAATTTATAAGAGCATCCTGAGAAGAAACTGCACTTTCTAAGTGAGCAACAGTTTCAACAAGCTCATTAATTCTCTCTGCTAGTTGTATTACCATAAGTTAGGCATTTGAATCTGCTTCAAGTTTTTTCTTAATATTTGCTCGCAATACTTCTATATCCAGACTATCTATATTTTCCGATTTAGTATCTTGTTCATCACTTGACGGCTGCAGATCTATTTGATTTAGGTTAGAGTTTTTGGAAAAAGATACTTGGAGGTAATAAATTAGGGTAAGTAGTTCTTTTCGTTAATTTTACCATGTTGTCACCCTATATGAAAAAAATGTCGGTCCACACATGTATTTATGGATCTCGTTTAGTCTCATTAGATATTTCGGCTGTCCATGTTATCAAGAGACACCAAATTGAAAAAAAAAAAGAAAGAAATTTAGACATTTCATTGTCACAATTATCTGTACATGCACCAAAATAGAAAAAAAAATGATAAATACAGCACCAAAATTAACATTATCCCAAATTAAGATTAAAATATAATAAATGCGGGTGCTGCATGAGTTAGCCGACACAACATTAGTTAGCGAACTCAAAACTTATCGTTTTAAGTATCGAAACCCCCCAAACACTTTATCACACAACCAAAATCGTCACTGCCTAACTTCAAAAAAAAAAAATCGTCACTGCCTCGTTCGCCTTATCACCGTTTCCTTCGCCGGAATCAATGGCAATACGATTGAAACAAACGACAAGAGCGCTGTAATCACTATGGAATCAAAGGTTTCAGGATTGGAGAGATCATTGATTGCCAAATGAGCTAACAAGTTGCGTTTTGGAAAATTTAAAACGCACTGATTTAGGAAAGTGTCTCGGTCGGTTCTCGGTGTAAAACCCAATTGCACTCCCCCAGTTTAAGCGTGGATTGCAATCTTACAATTACAAACAAACTCGTCAATCTGTACAGGTTGTCTTCCATTGTCAAGGCCCCTATCTCCTCCTCCGCCTCTGCTCTATGAGCAACGTCCCAAAAAACAGTCATATTGGGTTAGAAAGCTCTGCTTCAAAACCAAGACCTTGACCTACGATTCATCCACAACTGTCAAACAATGGTTGTTAACAGAGAAACTTTAGGTTCTATGTCTCTTGTTCCATTCAACAACTATATATGGATCTTTCCACAAGAACAACAGTCTCTTTTCTCCTCTTCGCATTTCTCTTCCTCTACGAAGAACGGGTCTTACATGTCCAAGTTCTTCATGGTAATTGTTTCTTCTTTTAATTTCCTTTAGTTCAATGTTTTGATAAACTGATAGTGCGAAAAATGGTGCAGTCATGTAGAAAAGAGGAAAGAGAATAATTGCAAGGGAGAGCTGCAAAACGATGCGTCTTGTAAAAGCTAACTCATTTGGGTTGGCTAACTAGTGCGTGTCCTATATTTATTATTTTTTAATACCAATTTTGATCAAGTTAGCTTTGAGGGTGCAATTGTGATATAAATTTGAAATTGGGGTGTCTAACGACATTTATTTTGGGGTGTAATTATAACTACTTATAATAATATTTAGGATACTGAGAATGGTTTGGCTATTTTTCAAATGAAATTCTTATTTTCTGTTCAAAAGAAATTCTTATTTTTAATCTAAAAGCAATTTGCTTCAAATTTTTATTGCTGGTTGTGCCGCAAGTCTTATATTATCTCTATTTCATAATATTTGTCATATTTAAAATTTCATGTCTCTTAAGAAAATTATTAAATTTGTTTAAATTACAATAAATTATTGAGTAAATTGACTATATTATCTTAATTTAATACTAATTCTCTAAGAAAATCATTAAATTGAAGTAATAATTATTGTTCATATATAAGGGATGAATATGAAAAAAAAATATTTATTACTCCTTGAAACCATAAATATGATACGTATTTTGGAACAAAATATTTTTTCAAACGCGACAAGTATTATGAAATAAAGATAATATTATATATACAAATTCCCCTTTTAGTCCCTCTAGATTCTATTTATACTGTTTGTTGTTGTTGAATTAGCTCATATTTTCGTGAATTCTTGTTAATAGAGCAAGAACCATATTGATTATTAAAATAACGAAAATATTTGTTATTAACTGATTTACCTAACTTTATGTCATAAAACTATTGATTTCTATAAATGTTTTATTGAGAGGCTGAGGTGTCAACTTTTTGATTTAATTTGCATGTGAATCTCTTCATGTGTGGTTTAAAGTGGTTAATCATATTTAGGGTATCTTTTTTAACTTTTTAATTTTTTCTTTCAATATTGCAATCAAATGCATTTTGCCAGAAAATTAAGATGAGTAATTTTACTCAACAAATTAATTACATCAAACGTAAACATTCATTTAATCCATCTCTTTTGTTTTACTGTTGTTTTATATTTTTTATTATCTTACATCTCTTCTCTCTAAAAAGTCTCGAAATTCTTTCTAATTTTCTTTCGATTTTAAAATAATATTAACAATAGGGAAAAAAAAATAAAAAAGAAAGGTATAATTTAGAAAGTTAAATAAAGTAAAGCAATTAAGTAAAATAGTTCATTTTGATTTTGTGATGAGAAAATTCTAGCTAAACCCACTTAATTGTATTAAAATAATCAATTTAGACATTTAATTGCAAATGTTTCTCGTTCAAACACCAAAATAGAAAATACTAAAGAATTCAAACATTAAATTTATAATTATCCTATAATTTAAATTTTATTCTACAGTGCTCTTTTTTTGGGTGAAAAAGATACGGTTAATCTGCTAATATCAATTGTGTTTCAGAGTGAAAAACAAGAAAAAATATGCGAGTGGAGTGGGACAGAGTGAAAGAAATTGATGATTTAATGATTTTATAAGACAGAATGAAATGCATGGAATCAAATCAATCAGGATTCTCATAATTTTATTAAAATTATTTTTTTATCAAAAAATATAAATTGCTATTGTTATCAAATGCAATCAAGCAAAATTCAAAATTAAGAATTTGCATAACAAAAATCAAATCAAATAATTTCAATTATTTACTCACTAAAGGTCTATTAGGCAAAATTAATTATTTTAGCGGTTATTAACCATTTTAGTAATATTTAACTGTTTTAATAGCTTAAATTAACTTTTCACAAAAACATTACCATAATTTTATATCAAACATAGCCAAAATAATTTAGAATAAGAAACTCGTTAGTTGTTACTTGTTGATTATTGAAAGCTAACCCCAAAAACGAATCAAAATTCTAGCATTCATACCAAATGTTCAGTATATGAGTTGACGCTTCAACTTTATATAATAATAAATTGAAAAAAAAAAATCTGATGACATCCTTTTAATTTTTAGATTAAACCATTAAATCCTTCAACTATTAAAATCACATGTATTAAACATTTGGCCTTCTAAAATTGCACATTTTATACAATGTTCAATTATTGAATAGATATTTAATAAGTGTAATTAATACCATTCGACAAGTCCAAAGTGTCCAACAGTAGTATTCAATAGATATATTTTTATAAGTTTTAAGGGTTTAATACATCAAATGTAGAATTAAGGTGCCACTAGATATTTCTAGTAAAGCTCAGGCATCAATTTATACGCTTGTCAACTTAATAAAAGAGAGAGAATATGAGCAATCATCTTTCAACCATCTCAAATAGTTTCACGTCCGTTATCAATCTATTTTTTTGCTCAATACACATGCAAAAGAACAAATAATGTTGTTAACAATGTACTAGAACCTGTTGAAATGCTTTTCATTAAAATAAAGAATGAGCTACAAAAGGAAATTTACAGTTCATCAATAAGTTTCAACACCATTGCATCGACTGCTATTTCTATGGATAAAACATAACAAAATATATGCAAGTATGTTTTTAGAATAAGACCAATGGACAAGAATTTTCTAATGTAAGAATGACTTTTCAAAAAAAAAAAAAAAGAAAATTAGAGATCCTAACTCTTGCTGGATCGTAGCCTTCATTTCAAATCGAAACTGAAACCAAATTTACTTCCCATGGGACTGGTTGCAGGTGCAACAAAGAGAATCCAGAAAAATATGGCAGTTTGAAATTTGGTAAACAGCAACCAACTAATTCAAAAAAGAGAAACCCGATGGTTATAAAGAATGACATGAAGGAACCAGAGAAAAGTTACAAAAAGTTTCCTTCTGTTATCAAGTAGAACGTAAATTCAATTTCATTTCCCCTTCAACATGTTGACTATTGCGTGTTGGTTTCTGACTTCACCATGATGCCCAATTCCCAAATTTGCAAACATCCCCTGACCTTAGGTTAATAGTTCAGACACCCTTAGCAAAAAGAAGGTGTGTCAAAAACATAACTTGTATGCACAAAACAAAAATGATTCTACCTTACTGGACCAAGGCTGCTTTACTATAATGGTTTCCCTTCATCTTTTCCATATATACGTTGAAGTTCACGAGTTGCAGCTAGAAAAGATTCTGTAAGGATTAATAGCATGCATGAGAAGGAAGGCAGTATTTATAGATCAAAAAATCATAGGGGAAAAACAATGGAAGAGAATGGATATGCAAATATCAGAGCAACACAAATAAGCTAGATACTTCTCATCACCTTTCCAAAGGCGAAATGACTTCTGGTTGATGGGTGATCCAGTTATTGTCTGAATAACATCAAACAGCATATTCTGAGGTGTGCTTCTCAGCTCTTGAACAATCCCATAGATGGTCTTCCCATTATCAAAATATATGTGATTATTGGGGTGTTTTGTTTTGCAGTTAGCATGTCGCTCAAACTCATAAGCATTAACTACCTACAAAAAAATAAATTTAGTATATTGGCTACACATTCGACTATTTTCAGTTCTTTATCCAAAGTTTGCTCAGGGCTTTTAATTGACAAAGGATCATATGAACATGCTTACCTTCGTGAAGTTGCATATCAGACAGCCACATAAATATCCAGAGCCTTTTATAATACCACGAAGCTCCTTCTGATATGCATGATAACCAGAAATTTCAGTAAAGGATAAAATTATTTGAAAGATATGCATAAAAATTAAAAATTACCTCCCGAGACCAAGCTATATACTTTACAGGAACTCCATCAAGCATACCAGTGGATAGCAAACTCCTGACGTTTGAAGGGAAGTTGTTTGGAGGGACCTTCTTAGATGTTCTAACGTCTTCTTTCTTCTTTGAAGCATTTTCAGTTCCAGAGCAAGTGATATGGGCAGCAGACACAACCGCAGCCACATTTGGTTTGACCATTTCTTTCTCATTTAGAACTTCTGAACTTTGAAGAGAAGATTGAGCCATCAACAAGTCATAATTGGATATAAGTCTTCCTGAAGGATTTGCATCATCATCATCATCGTAGCCGCCAAAGGATATTATAGTACTCTCTCCTTTACTAAAAGAGTTGCCAATTGACATATTGTTGTTATCACCTTTATTGTAAGCTTGATCCATTAAAATGGTGTTGTCATTTCCTTTGCTGAAGAGGTGCCCCATTGATAAGATATTTTCATCTGACTTATAAGTTTGACCAATAGATATGATATTGTCACACTTACTAAATGAATGACTCATTGCCATGATACTGTCGTTCTCTTTGTAAGTTTGACTCAGTGGTATATTGTCATCTCCCTTACTATAGGGTTGTCCCATTGAAATGAAAATGTTACCCTCCCTCTCATAGGGTTCACCCAAAGACATGATGTTGCCATCTCCTTTGTTATAACTAAGACCCATCGACATGGTATTTTCATCCTTCACATATGCATTTGATGACATAGTATTATTGCTGTCCATCCTATTGTAGTCATGTTCCATTGATACATGCATGAAATTTCCAGCTTCCTTGACCTGGCTAACTTTCACTTTTCTAATCCCACCATAATTTATCGTTGATCTAGGATCTTCTAGTGCGTGAGACATGGATAAACCAAATGAGGAATCATTCCCAAATGGATCCTCATCTACTTTCCTCCCCAATGGAATATTTCTGTCATCAAAATTGGCAGTCCTTGCAGAATCAGAATCAAAAGAACGTTCAGAAAAATGCTCAGAGATTGATTGAAAACTAGAAGAATTTCCCCATGGGGAAGAAACATTTGAATTTAAGAATCCTGTAAATAAGTTGTTGGTTGCAACTCCCACTGCCTGTTTCTTGTTGGAAAATAGCTCTGCCTCAGGACCATCCATAAACCACTGATGAGAACGCTTCAACTCACTTCTAGCTGGATTATCATAATTAATCTCACCATCATTTATTGACCCAGCACCTTTTGACATCCAGAAGCCTTGATTCTGGAAGGAATGTCACATAAAATTACTTAGAAGTCCTTATCATATCAATAGAGAACAATAGGAACAGTATCACATTGCCAATTACGTACCAGAAAGTGAAATTTTCCACGTCCCTTCCTCTAATCCAATCCAATTTTTCAGTAAAAACAAAAATAGATTGAGGGAGTGAGGGGAGAGGAAAGGAGTGGCAAATTAGACTTTTATTACTATCACTCTTCTAGAGCTTTAGTTCCCATCATTAAGTGAGCCATGTAAAATTAAAACCTTGAACAATTTCATCTCAGTGCATAATCTGTCAATAATTTCCAAAACCATTAAGTTGTTCTTGTAAAGCTGTAATGGTATATCAAGCTAAAAGGCAACATTGATGTTTGGAAGTACTAAATTCAAAGCATTTCTCCTAAGTTATTAACTAAAAGGGCGAAAGATCTAAATGCTTATCCTCTACACACATTGAACAAGTTCAAACTAAAGTTGTAACCAAATGCTATAATTCATTTTTGTCTAAACCTAAGACTTCATGAATTATAGATTAATAGTATGAATTGCAACACATAAAAATTCTTTAAAAGCAAAAGCTGATAAGAAGTATGCTCATCAAACTAAAAAAAAAATGTGAGAAAAATTTCACATGAGCGGACATATGCAATATACTTGTCAGTGCTGACTGCTCTTGAAAAGCACAAGAAAAGGAAATCAAAGATTTCGAAGTGACACCTGGGCCAATTGAATGTGTATTTCAAACCAACAAGCACACTCAAAGTTCTCAAGTTCTTAAAACCTAAACTTCACAGTCAATATTAGCACATCTCAGTTCTCATATTACAAAAACCACACTTGAAAAAAGTTCAACAAAAAGTTCAAATTTGGATAGAAACAAGAAATATACCATTTCTAATTTCATTTTCTTTCCCCTTATCTGCAATGAGCTATTGATCCTCCTGGCAACTAATGGCCCACCTGAAGATTACCTGAAAAAATGGGAAAAAGAAAACCATCAATTATCACTCAATCACTGTTTGGTAGCAGAGAAAACTAGGAAAAGAAAAAATAAACTGAAAAATTACATGTTAAATCCTCCAAATTTTCCAGTAACAGACAATTAAAATCTCACTGAACCAAGCCTCATGCAGCCAAAAGCTTTCGTTTAAAAGTGGAAAATCGAAGAAAAGAGCCATTAAGACCTATACTTATAATTTTATTTTTCTTCACTTTCACTAACAATCGAACAATAAGCAAAAAAAATCAAATGCAATAATGGAACACAAAAACCCTAAACGCAAAACAAATAAAAAGAGGGAAAATATTCAATTTGTACGGACCAGTTACTGGAATAAAAATGCAAAATACATATGAAGTTTTTAGCACCACACGTTTCTTTTTACGGGCGATCGAAGATATCCGGCGCCAAATGGCCGGACTATGTGCCGCCGATTGTACGGACAATGATTTCGGCGAGATCTAGGGAGCGGAAAAGGTTATTAGATTTTAAGTTGTCTTAGGAGAGAGAGGGGATTTTGATTCGGTACATAGAGGTACTGCTTCATTAAGTTGCAACTACTTGTGGCAATCGGGCTGGATGCCCGTGGCGCGAGTTGGGGATTAATTTAGAGAATTTTTTTTGTTTTTAGATTTTTCAATTTTAAGATATTTCTTAAATTTTCCAATAAAATAAAAATATAAAATATGCAATGCGACTACGGTCGATTCAAAAAATTCAACAACAATATGATTTTGAATAAAATATTCAAAAAAATTATTTAGTAACTCATATTAAACTTAATAAAAATAAATAATTTAATCATAAATAAATTCACTATTAATAATCAACATAATTAATATAGTAGTTGGTTTGCACTACCTCAACACAATCATAACATATAAAAGAAGTGTCCACATATTGGCATTTGGCTTTTAATTTCTAACAACTTTTTTTTTTTTTTTTTGAGTGATGATATTTGGCTCTTTGAGCTAGCTCAACCCTATTTTCTTCTTCCTCACATTAATGGCTTTAAGTAATTTTGTAGAGAAATTTTTGTAGGAAGCTGAAGCTTTAGATTTGGTGGGAATGATGAGAGAAAGGAATTATGTTCATTATTATGATAGGAGAAGAAATTATTTTTATCTTAGGATAATAGATTGCATTGGAGAAATTCTTAGATAAACTATGTTTATGACATTATTTATAATCTAATCCAATGATATATTGTCATGTTGATAAAAAAAATTATCACAACTTATTGTAATTAAGTATAGTAAAATTAGCTCTTTTAGTATTTTTCAGAAGCATATAATTGTTCCCTCATCCGCCATTTTCTATCTCTACCATCAACGGTCTTCCCATTATTTCTACCCATAAAAATCAAACTATTTGGCCATTTATCCCCTTTTTCTTCTTATGACTTTCATTCATGAAAATCGTAAGCATCCATTAGAGTTTGCAATGATGGAGAAGAAAAACGATAACCAATATAAAATTGTTGTTAGGCTTAGGTTATTTTATATTAATTCACATTAGAGTTCTTTTGTAATTCTAAATTTACGGAAAGAACGTTAATAAAGATTTGCTCTGTTTATGGATCTAAATTGCGATAAAATGAAATTAATTTAACCTTTAAATTTCCTCTCTATCTATGTATTGGAATTTTAATTTTCTTTACGACAATCTCAGCCTTTTACTTTTGTGATTCAAACATGAAAAAAAAAGAATTAGTTACCAGAAATTAAAAGAATGTGAAAATAAAGAGTCAAATTACCTTTGTATTTGATGAACTTAATATGAGAAGCAAGTCACTGTTTATATATATAGTGAAATATATGAACAAGGAATAGAAGAAATTGAAATTCTTTCCATTATTAGAAATTGAAGAGGCGTGTGTAGTTTAAGAAAGATAACAGGTTATTGCCCATTGTGTACTCCAGTTAATTAACTAATTATGTTAATTTTACCATATCAAGCTTTTTAATTATTATACGATGTGACAATCTTTAAATAATAGACTAATTTTCACCCGGTATCTTCAACTTAGATAGTTATCATTTTATGATATTTTATCTTAAATTTGTCATTTAAAATTGTCTCAACTTTAATTTATACAACGCAAAAATCTTTCTTATCTTATTTTGATGAAACACATATGAATTGACAATCGAAGTAAATTAAAAAATAAAAATAAAGCGATTTTAGCATAAAATCTTGGGAATGAGAAATTCTCTCCTAAACCTTGTTTTAGTTTCTATCTCTTCTCATATTCTCTTTTAACTCTCTCCAACTCTATTTATCCTAACCATCATTTATGAATTACAATCCAAATTTTTATAAAAAATCTAGTTCTTTCTTCGCTCTTTTTCTTCCTTGATTTATTTTCCTTGCTTTTTCCAGTAACCAAACAGAGCCAAACTCAAATAAATTGTTTGAAATAGAAAAAAATGAACACAATCAAAAGTTTAGCAAATTTGATGGGCTTATCTTGCCAAGCGGAGAAGATGAACACATAGGCGAAGAGGACTCTTTTGACAAATGAGACAAAAGTTTTAACTTTTAATTTTGATGCCTCCATTAGAATGTCTCAGAAAGGAATGGTTTCCAAATACAGATACGGTTCACCTTCTTGCATTAGATAAAGAGGATTGGTGAAGATCAATTTCTTAAATTTTCCTATTTGGTAGGGATATTTCTTTATCCAAGTCATATTTATTACATTTTGTCATGTTTTTGTTTGTATTTAGTCTGAAAAAAGCTTCAGCAATGAAATATTCCCAAAACTTAGATATTATTTTGAGAGTAAAGTTGTGTATTTAGGCTTTACCTGCTTAGGGATCGATCTCCCTCGGTAGAGTATTAAATATATATACATACTAGGTGAAGATCCATGCTTTGCGCGGATTTCTCTGTTATTGTACATTATATACATTATTTAGATATTACTTGATAAGACAATCATAATTGCTAAACTTTGATTAATAAAATGATTTTATTATTTTTATTTATGCCTTTAGATAAATTTTCAACTTACTTAAAATGTTATATATTTTAAAGTAAAAATTTTAAATGAAAATATTAAATTCTTAAAATATTAATAGATATTAGATGGGAACCAACACAAATATTGATTAAATTTCAAAAAATCTTTATGTACATGTCATTAGATTTTTAAACTTATGTTTATTACCCTTAATTTTAAAGTTTTAAGAATATTAGATTATAGATTATTCATTTTAAATTTATTCTTGATTTTTTTGCTAAATATTAAAGGCATGAGTTATTACAATAATAAAATATTAAATTATTTTCAAGGGGAAAAAAAAGATGATTATCAATTCACCTGAATGTTAATAAAGGAGATTAAAAATCATAAAATTTGTAAAAAAAATAAAAGAAAATACTAAGATAGGATAGTGTCAATTCTAGCCTTTTAAAGTTTTTTATTGATTCAGGTTTATATATATTAGTCATTTCTTTGACTTAGTTAGGAATGACAAAATCAATCTGACTTGAAAGTATGCACCCAATCTGAGCCCAGTCAAACTCAAATTCTAGGTTGTGACTGGGTTCAGATAAGTTATGGGTAAAACTCGAAAGTTTTATTTTAGGTGTAGATAAGGTATGGATATTACTGTTATAAGTCCGAACCAAATCCTCTACCCAAAATTCAAACCTTGAGATATTAAAAAGTTTATTATTTTTTTAAAATTATAATATGAAATTTTTAATAAATTGGATTTCTTATAGTAAATTATCTATATAAATTATAACTTTATTTTTAATTTATTGTAGTATAATGCAAAATAACTTCACTCTAGTTTTCATGTATTAATTTGAATTGGTCAAATTTTTTAAAATCTTAGACTTTGAATTTAAAATTTAAAATTTAATATTTGATTTAAACTTTAATTTCAAATAATGGAGAAAAATCATAATGATAATAGTAATCTAGAGTGTTCAGATAATAATATTTACATTTTGTGATTTTGTTATATGAGTTTTTTAGTTATTTCGTTAATTAATTTTTGTTATAATCACACTTGGAGAATCTGCTACTACTACATTTGAGTGTAGTATTATGATAAGAAGAACAACTTTGAAATTAAAATTTTACTTTATCATTGGCCGAATGCATAAATTCACCCATAAACTTTATTAATTTAACATTGCAGTACCCTCAACTTTTACTCTGACCCATTAAACACTTTAATTTATAAAACTGCACCTATTTAATACTTCAATTTTCAAAATTATTTTATTGAACACTTCAACTTGCAAAATTAGAGCAGTTAAATACTTATTAAAAAGTTAAAATTTATGAAAATTATTATTCCAAAAGTCATGCTAACTACATATCAAGTCAACATTTTACAGATAAAAGCCAAAAATCTGAAAAATTATTGATATTGGTGTCATAAGGTGTGTAATATTAACAAAATTTACAAATTCAAGTGCATGATAAGTCATCCGCAAAGTTTAAAATGCCACAAGATTAAAGTTACAAAGTTCAGTAATAAATTTATGCATTCAGCCATTTGTTATTATTCAACCATTTATTTAGATATTAATTTATTTTCATATTTTTTATGTATTATATAAATTATTTGGATAAATACTTTAATTTTTTTTTTTAATTCAATATAATTTAATTTTTAAATAATATGGTCAGTAGATAAATGAGCATTCGTAGGTAATACATATCCATGGGTATACTCAAACCTATCAAGTTTGGAGATTGGTGTAACATTCCCTACCCGATAAGGCATTGGGTAGAGTATGAGAATTAAGATGGGATTGGTTTGGATATGAGTGTTGCACTACCCAATCCAAACCCTACCTATTGTCATTCCTAGACTTAGTGTCAGTGCCCCTTTAGGAAATCATATAGGTTCCCATTTAAGATTCTATGCCAAAAATCACAGTTGATCTCTATAGTTAGTGGCTATTGGAGTCTTGTGTGTAAATTATAAATTGGCATCTAGTAAATATTTATATTCTATCAGATGCCCTTTCCTAAGTTTTGGATATTTATGTGAAAATTATTAATGTCTTTGTGGAATTATTATTCTTTTTCTTTTCCTTTTTCGAAATTATTGATGTCTTTTTGTTGTTTACTCAATTAAGGACTTACTTAAGGCAAAGGCGAGCGCTTGGCTTGCGAGACGATGAGCTTTGGTCTCACTTAAGGCACGGACGAGCACTTAACTCGAAAGGTGCTTCCTTTAGGCTCACCTAGAGCATAGGCGAGAGCGAGCACTTAACTTGGAGAAGTTGCTTAATTTAGCTCAGAGAAGATGCTTAACTTTCTGAAAGCACTTAACCTTTTTTTTTAGCTCACTTAGAGGACGGCGAGATGAGCTCTTAGCTCAAAAAAGGTACTTAACATTTAACGCACTTAGCCTTTTTTTTTTTTTTTAATTTACGTAAAATATGGTGAGGTGAGCCATTAGCTCGAATAAAATGCTTAACCTCTTAAAGACATTTATCCCTTTTTTTAAATTCACTTAGAGTATGATAAGATGAGTCTTTAACTTAAAAGAAGATGTTTAACCTTTTGAACGCATTTAATTTTTTTTTAGTTCATTTAGAGTATGGTGAGATGAGCCCTTAGCTTGGAGAATATGTCTAATATTTTGAAGACACTTAATCTTTTTTAGCTCACTTAAAGTATGGAGAGATGAATTCTTATTAAGGCGCTAACCTTTTGAAGGCACTTAGCCTTGATACTCACTTGAAGCTTAAATGCTTTCATTGGTGGCTGTTAAAATTTAAAGTTGAATTTTCCTTTAATACCTGGTATTTAGCTAAATAATGCCTTTTTGCAGTTCTTAATAAACAAATAAATAATTATTCTATCAACAATCTGATTATCTCATCATGAGATAATTTAAACAATAGTCAATAATAAATTATCAATTAGAAAAATAATCAATAGCTCCATTGCCAAATTAAGTATATCTCACCTTGTAAATCATGTATACATGGACAAAATATTTAAATATACTCTTTTTTTTCTTTTGATTGTGATCACCTTCTTTATCTTTAATGGCCAAATTTATTTAATCTTGTTCTTTAATACATGCACTTGATTTATTAATAATAAATCTATATATCTCAAATAAATAAATATTTTTTTAATAATATGATTATCTCGTCATGAGAAAAATCAAACAATAATCAAAATAAATTATTAATTAGAAAATAATCAATCGTTCATACCAATGTAATCATAACTCATCTTATAAAGGGGGCACATATAAATATAACTTCGCCAAATTAAAGAACACTTGATTTGATTATTGTTATTCGTTCGTTTATTTTATTTTTTTATTCATATATATGCTTCCATCAATCAGAATTTCGAGATTTTTGCTTGTGCAAATGCAAATAGATGGACTTTTCTATAGGATTTTAACTGAAAAGCAAGACGACACTGTGTATAAATGTGTCGTTGGTTAAAAAAAAAAGGTGCCTTCCTCTTTGTTTTTGTATTATAAAAATAGATTTTGTATCGTAAAAATAGATTTAGTAGGGTAAAAATAGTAGTAATTTTTACTGGTACATGCAAAAGTAAATACAATTGCCCCACAAATATATCCACAATATGTTTTTATTGAATTTAAAAAAATATTAACAAAAGAAACTTATCTTCTTCCCTTTCATGAATTATTATCAAATAATATAAAAAAAGAATTCTAAATTCAGAACAATGTGTCCGACATGGGATTTAATCTTTCAAACGTAGAATTTAATCTTAATATAATAATCACTCAAGTCTCAAACACAAACAGGCCTCTACAGTTTTTTTTTTTTTTTTTCCTTTAACTAAATTTCTAACCATCGTTAACATATTTTGGTATCATGGATTGACAAATATACCCTAAAAAAATATATATTTGAGAACTTTAATTTTATTAGTTGAAAAAATAGAAAGGAAGTTGAATAGACTAATAATTAAATTGAAATACCTTACTTAATTAAATATATTTCTTTAATATATTTAATAATAATTTGATTAAAATTAATCCTAACTCAATTAGAATTTTATTTGAACTCAATCACAAATTCTATTAGATTTACTTCAATAATTATAAAAGGCTAATATGGTACAAGAACTCTCTATATCTATGGGTTCCTTCTTAATTAACGCACGCAAAAAAAATAAAAATGAAAAAAAAAAAAAAAAAAAAAAAAAAAAAAAAAAAAAACCTTCACCTCCATCAATCTTGATCTACCCAATTCTCTTTTCTCTGCTTCTTTGTCACTTCAAACTCAGAGCCAACACAGACTAATCTTCATATGCCTACTTTCCTCAATCCCGTATATTTACACGTCAAAAAATTAGCATGCAACTAGCAATGCACGCCCCCATTTGCTAATAACCCTTCTTTACATCAAAATATTAACCAAGCTACGCAACGACAACGGTAATTCTTTCTTTTTCATATCTTATAATTTTTGCAATGATCAATAGAAACAACAAAATTGATCTTAGCCACGCAACACACGCCCGCCGAGCACGCCGTCCCATACCCTTAAAAATGCTGGTGATGGTGGTGGTGTGTGCGGCGAGCGAGTGTGTCGGTGCGTTTGACTATATTTTACAAGATGATGCTCAGATTACATAATAATAATTATTATTATTGTATTCTGGGGGCTGTATTTATGCAGCTTTGTGCCCTGGAAATTATCAAAAGTTCCTCAGCTTGTACTTTGGCTACATAACCTGATTGCAAAACAGAACTTGTTGAAGATCTACCTGACTTGTAGTTTGAGTTGGATTTGCTGACTTTTGAGTTTGAATGCTCGACTTCGACCGAAAATAACGAATAAACAGGTCTATGGTCTGAGAATTTAGATTCTCCTCTCACATACCATATTTGTTTAAGACCTTCACCTTTCCACAGGATTCGATCGCACCTGCTCATTGTAACAACATAAACATGTTAATGTTAGAGGAAACCAATCATGTGATACAACACACTGAAATGTCAAAACTTTGTGCTTGGTAAGTAATTAACAATGAATAAACATTTGATTAATATGAAAACAACATTTTATTTTATTAAATTCATGAGACAAAAGCTATATATGCAGAAGCTTTATTGCTTTAAGTCAACTCCAATGCTACTAATGTTCCCAGGCAAACCACGTTGGCTATGGAGGATTATAATATTAATTAATTAGATGTGTCGGTTGATTATCTTATTGGAAAATTTCATTTTACCATTTAATAACTGAGTAATGCAGGAGAGTCAGCAAGATAAAAGTAAATTAGTGAAGAAAAGTAAATATATAAGAACAAGTAGCAGGACGGTTGAATATAATAATGTGGAAGATAAAAAAAAAAGGGATTTAAAGAAAAGGGATAATGGAAGAAAATTTGATAGCTTACTTACCATGCAGGAGTTCGACGTTTTTCTTTAGATTTTGATGTCTGTACAACGTAATGATCGGAATTAGTAAGGTACTTATAAGTTGGAGCGAAATATATCCTCCCTTCTTCCCATCCTTTAAAAACTCGACCAGCTCTTTGCTCTATCTTCAACTGCAAAATGAAACCAATTGTACATATGAATTAACTAAAAGGATATAATCTTAACGTGAAACTTCAGTATTTGTGTCTTTATATATACCTGATCTTTCTCTAAAAGTGCTTGCCAGTCATTCTTCTTCAAAAGCTCGTACGTGTCACCATAACTAGCAGCAAGCCTATAATTCAAATCTCCGAGCCATATAATCTTGCTGAGTTGATAAAAAAAAAAAAGATTAAAGAGAAGATTAGTAATTCATTAAACTTAAAAAAATGAAAGAACGTCAATCATGTATTTTGCATGTAATGAAATGGAGGAGAAAAGTAGAGATAGAGAATTACTCATGATCTAATATACTTTCGGGCCAACAAGGATCTCCATATGGATTAGAAAACCTTGTTCTCTTTAATATTTCTGATACATCTGAATTTCTTCTAACCTCATCACCTTCTTTCTCCCCGGAAGTTAAGTGCGTGCAGACAAAGCAAAATGAGGTTTGGTGCAATGTCATACTAATTGAAATTGAACCCTATTGACAAGAGGAAACAAAATTTAAAATATAGCAATGTAATCTGATCTAGAGCATGTAGTTTTTGCCCCGAAAAGAGATTGTTTTTACAACTTGAACATGAGATGTTTCAATCCTAAAAGAATGACTTTCATTAACAATGAAAAATAAGTATGAGATTGTGAATTAATTTTGCAAGATTGCATCAAAGGCTATATCTAACCTTATTGCCAAGGTAACCCATAATGCCGCGCCCGACGCATGAGACCTTCAAGTTGCTAATATGCTTGTAAAGGTCTGATCGAACCCATACGCAAAGGAAGATCCCAACCATTTGCTTGCTTGCTGCTAAGCAATAACGCCGCTGGTTAGGACCGCCGGACGAGCGTGGCGGACCAGGAGAGCCTTCATTGCCAGAGCTTAAATTAAGTAATCTTTCAAAATCCTCATTGCCAAGCTCATCTTCTAACGAGAGCAAATCAGAGAAGCTGAGTCTTGGTTTCAGGACAGCTTGTTGATCAGGCTGTTGTGAAGATACAGTGGCATTGGAGTAATTATGAGGAAGTTCCTGGTCATTCTTGTTGCTGTTGCTGTTGCTGTTGAGCGCTTGTCGAATTATTGAAAGCCACTTGACAGCTGGGCCATTGTCCTCTGCCCCAAGGACGTTCCCTGCATTTAGCGGCACAATTTCCTGGAACCTGAGCCACAACTGCTAATAAGTCCGAGGTTGAAACATTCAAAATCTAAGTACTAAAGTGTACTAAAATTTCCAATCGGACCAAAGACATAAATCTTTTTGATTTCTTTTCAGAAATATGCTTTAGATATTTTTGGAAAATCTATCCAAAAATATATTTCCATTATTTATATGATCAACATATGTCAAGCAATTAGAATGTAGGGAGAGAGAGAGGAATACCCGAGTACATAGATATCAGCAGGTGACTTTAACCAATCTCTCAGGTTCAAGTCCTCGTGAGGAGACTTCCCTCCAACATTCCATGTCCCCACAAACATCCTGTTAAACAATAATTGAACGCCTCCAATTATCATTTCATATCTCATAAACAGAAAAAAATCATATAACTTCAGCTTCTAAGAAGCAAGCGTTTTCATAATTCATTTATTAATAGCTGCACATCCGAATATTAATTTCCAATTTTTTTAAAAAGAAAATTAGACTCCCTGAAGTTTAAAACTGTAGTCTCAAAGTAGACGATTTTAATATTTCTAAACTACAAATTTTTTTTTTTCAAAATTTTACAACTAATTATCATTAATTAATGAAAAATAATGACTCGCAATCAAAATTATACCTGAGATTCAAAGAATCCACTACCGGTTCCGCCTCCATTCTCGACCGTTTAAGTCCGTTACTTGCTTCCATCAACCACCCTTCTGGTAAATTTTAAAAACAAAAAATAACGAAAACAATCCTGAAGTTAAAAATTTAAAAAAAAAAAAATCCAAAACGCATGAAAAACACTACAGTAAAATTCAAAAATATTCCTGTACTTCGCCATCCACGTGGCACAGTAACGGTTCTTCGCAACTAACCAAAAACGGGTCAATAACAAGGGACCGCTATTTTTTCCCCATTCAGTTTTCAATGTTTACGTTCAAGTCATCAATCATCCACGTCCAATCATATGTTATTCAAATCGAAGTCGTCGATCTGACGGCCCTGAGCCACACTATAGCGTATTAAGTACTCCGATTTGACGGATGAGATTTAAATCAGTACGAAACCTATAGTAATAAAGTCGCCGGTCTACAGTCAAATAATTACCTGAGAAATCTTCCGGTACGACGACGTAATAGTCCTCGTCTGAGCAGCTTTTCCTTCTCTCCGTTCTTTTATCTGCGGCCCAACCAACCCGCAACACTTCAGTTTCATAATTCAATTTTCATTTTTCTTTTAAAGTTTAAATAAAATCGGCACAAGAAATCCGATACGATATTTTAAACCCGAAATTTCACCTTTTATGCAATAATCCGAATGAAACTCGTCTGCTCCACTTTGTATATTAAGCCATTTCCTTGCAACTATTTTAGGCCACGCATACTAAAACGACATAAGAAAAAAAATTATATAACGAAATCAATTTCTGTTACGGTAAAAACGATATATCGGCAAAAATAAGATATCGGAATATTGAAATGCATACCTTGGAAATCTTTCTCATCTCTGTTCTCATTGCTAAGCCGTCTGATCTCTAGAAAGTTGAAACGAAATTAAAAGAAATCAAAAACCCAGAAATGGACGTAAAAGAAAGCATTAGTGTGATAAGAAGATTGTGGATTAAGCAGGAAGGATATTTTCAAGAAGGTTTATAATTAAATAGTGAAAGTCTCTGCAAATGTAAACAAAACAAGAGTTTAAAAAAATGGCAAGAAAGACTTAAAAAAGACCCAATTGCACAGGAAATCAAATTATAAATGGTAAGTTTGAGCAATTATATGGGGAAATTTGTACTTGTTTAATTAAATTAAATCATTTGTTTAAGAGATTAAATTAGTGTCAAATGGAGTTTTCAACGGAGATTAGAAAAGAACAAGTTGCAGGGGAAATGGAGACAGGCAGGTTACCTAAGAGAGAAGCTTAGAAGGAAACAAGATTTAAAAATTGAAAAAGAAAAGGATATAAAAATTGAAGTGTGATAAGGAAGAGAGAGAAACGGCCAGTTGTTCCTTTTTCTTTGATGAATATATATTTTTTCTTTTACGAGCTTTTGGGTTCAACACTTTACAGAGAGGAAGACAGAGCGGAAGATGAAGATTTTAACAATGAAAAAAAATAGTTTTCTTCTTTTCTTTTTCCTTTTTAGATCTTTAAAAGAGGAATCAAATCTCAATCAAACCCATAACAGAAAAATTTAAAAAGTTGCCTTTTTTTCTCAAGGATTGAATCTTAGGAAAAAAGAAAACCCAAGATCTTGATTTAAAAAAATCTTAAGAAAAAGAAAGAAAAAACAGGCAATGAAACAGAGGAACGAAAGAAACAGAGGAACTAAACCAAACAAAGGAAATAAACAAAACAGAGGAATTAAAGAGAGGTCAACGACATTGCCAAATTAGATACAAAATCAAAAAGGTTAATAGGAAAGGAAACTGAAAGAATACTAGAAAAAGAAGGAATAATAGTAAAAGCACAGAAATTGAGTAAAGAAAGAAAGAGAAAGAACTTACAGAGCAAAGAGTTGACAAGAAATGAAGTGAAGTTTCAATCTCTCAGAACAGAAATGGGAAATAAATTAATTGATTGAACAGTGCAGGCGAGAAAGAAAAAGTCTGACTTTGTTGTACATATTGCTGCTCTCTGAGTCTCCTCTTTTACCGAGCTTTCCTTTTCATTTCATTTTCTAGTGAGAAAGAGAGAAAAAAGGAAAGAAGACATAGATTGTATATATGGTTAGAGTGGTGAGTTTTTAGTTTGTTTGGATGTATTGGTTGGTTTGGTTCATGGGAGAAATAAAAACCCAGAGAGGATAGTTTGGGGGCGTTCCTCGTAAATGCAAAAAGGGGCTTTTGCTTCTCAAATTTATAAGTGACATTCAGAAAGATAGATTTGAGAGAGAAAGATACAGAGAGAGATGAAAAAACTCGTCGCGAAGAAGAGGTTTTTTTTTTTTATATGGAAAGAGCAATTTCTTACTGTTGCAATTGCAAAAGTGGTTTCTTTTTAATATTTTTTAAAATTAAGTGGATCTTTTTCTTTATTTGTTATTTTTACACTGAAATATTAATCATATTCTTTTTACTAATTTACGAAACAATCCCATTTAAGCATGCTTAGCTGCTCATACCGCTGAATGTTAATAATTGGTGCAGTTTTAACTGTAGTTGCTATTAAAATATAAAATAATTATAAAAAATATAATTATTTTTATATAATATGATATATAAGATATATATTTAAAAAAAATTAAAGTGAATATTTTTTTATTTTATGTCCTATATAAATAAAAATATTAATTAAATTTTCTAAAATAATTTGTAATAAAAATTATTGTGTTCAAAATTACAAATAAAATGAGTATGAAAAAATGTTAATTGAAAAAAGAAATTTCATTAATAGTTATTTTTAACAGGTTAATTAAGTCCAAATACAATATTCAAATCAGTTGCTATTTGATACGAAAATAACATAATTGATTCAGTCACAATTAAAACTCATCATCCCTTCGTGCAGGTGTATTTAATTGAGATCGAATTCGAAAACTCTTCACACATGCTCAGTTTACGTTGCCAACTAAGCTGCAACTCGTAGATGATAATAAGAATTATTAATTGTAACTTTATAATTAATGACATCATTAAATAAAATAAAAAATAATTCAGAAGACTATATAATTTAATTTTACATTTATCTTATGAATTTTTAATTATCATTGTTTCTATTAAACTATAAAAACTTAACTTATTGAATAAGATGATTTTTTGCCTTCACATTCCGATGACCTTCTTATTTAAAAAGACATAACAGATACACTCTTAAAAATTCAACATATAATATTTTCAAAATTAGAGTATAGTACCAAAATATGTGCAATATATATATATATATATAAATTTTTGATTTTCTTGTAAAGTTCTAATTTTGTAAATTGTTTGTAAGTAAATAAAAATAATCAAGAAATAAACACATTATAAATTTATATGGAATTTCATAACAAATTTTACCTTAAAATTCAATTTAATTTTATCAACTCTTTCAATCAAATCAATTTAAAATTAAATTTGTAGACGATTTTTTTCAGATGAATCCTAAAAAATAAAAAGACTGATTATGTGATACCTGATCAGTGATGCTATTATTTATTGCAAGAACTATTGGTTTAATCAAAATTTTATATTATTTATTTTATTTTGAAATCGAGTTAATTTTTTATACTACTTTCTTTTGAAGAATTTCTATTATATATTTTTATATTTATATGGGATTTTTTTTTTTTTTTTGGAAGTATCATAAAGAAAACAATAGTATTTCACAATTATTATCAGTCGTCAATTCTACAATGCAGCCTTCAGGTGATGGAAATGGACCAAAAAGTGCACAAAGTCAATTTTGTCCTATAAAAGATAAAAAAAATGTGTGGAATTTAAATGTCTCTTTTGAGGGAAGAAATTTGGCAAGTCTAATGTTGCAGGATTTTGAGTGCTGTACAAAGGTTTTTTGGTAATTTTAAGCACATTATTTCAAATTTTTGAGTTTCTATAGATTTTCTAGAAGGTGCAACAGGTGAAACTACCACTTTGAAGGGCATTTGAATCGGTAGAAACAAACTTGTTTGCCTCTGCATTCAAGTCATAATCCCTTGATTCTTTATATTTCTCTCATTTTTCTTTTATTTTTGTTGTTTTCCTCGTGAACACTTCTTATTTTATTCCAAATAGGTCCGACTTATTGGTTCATTTATTTCAAGACACTTTGATACATCTAATTTTAGACCAAATATTGTCACAGAATTGTCACTAATTTAGTAAATATAGTTCATAATGTTTTCCCAACCACTTTTCACTTCCCATAAAAAAAAATTAGAAGTTTTTTTTTTTTTTTGATAGAAATTGATGTATTTGATTGAGAAAAAAAATATGTCACAATCAATAATTGATAAATTCCAATATATTCACCACTTTGAATAGAAAGAAATTCCAATTCTATAATTTTTTTATTAATGAAAAAAATTAAATCATTAAGTTTATTTTTAAAAATTATATTCAAATTAATTGTTTTTTTTTTCAAATAAAAGATAAGATGTAAAATTTTACAGATTTCTAAACGAGTATGAATAGCCTAAGTGCCAACATCAACAGCAAAGCAAGAAGGAAGAATCGAGAAGCTGCTGTTCTAACCAAAATCAGAAAACCTAAAACTAAAACATAACATTTTGTATTTATATTAAACCCACACACCATACCCGTTTCACTTAACCCGAATCCGTGTAACAAATCCAACTAACCCATTAACCCATATTGTACAGCTGTAATTCTGTTACATGAAATAGAATACAATCTGTCTCACTCTCACATCTAAAAAAATTGTAAATACAAATGAAAATTTTTTTGAGTTTTTCTAAATTAAAATTGAAATCAAAGCCTTTAATTTTGAGCGATCAATCCCTTCTAGGCTTTATCTAAACCTAAAAATATTGGTGACGCAAATACTAATATCATTTTATTCATTTAAGTATTTAGATTTTGTAATAAATGTTTTAAAAATTTAACTAATTTGTAAAATTACAAATTTCTAAAATCAAAATTATATATAAATATATTGGCAGAGTATTAATTACCAAAATATAATTATATACATGTAATTATTATATAAGAATTCTTGTGTATTTGGGAGATGCATAATTTCAAATGATTGGCATATATAGCAATTTACCATATTAATGACAAATGTATGGAAAGGAGGAGGAGAATAATAAATCATAATTAATTCGGTTGTCTTTGTCACCAGAAATTGACTTGCTTCACATTAATGGAAAGTATTTTTTTTATTAAAATAAAGGTATTTTTCATTTTAATTAGTTTGGTTTATAAATATTTGGTTTAGATAAATCTAATTCTTATCGCTAAATAAGATATCATCTTCAAAGATTATACGAGAAATATTGATTATCTAAATTTAATATTCTATATTTTTAGAATTTTAAACTAACAACGTTAGAATATGAAATGATTTTATGCACACTATTTCCTCTTTCGAGATCAAATATAAAGAAAATATGATTAAGAAGGTCATGAGCTCTTCTTTTCTCTTTTAAATTTTATTTATTTTGTTAAGGTTGCCATCAATCATTTTTATTGGCAATTTTAAACACTCTTTTATATTAATTTTTTGACTTTTGTACCACTAAGTAATTTTAGCCCTATTAGTAATCATTTTTTAATTTTTGCGTGAGGATTTAAGTTGGCAACTTCAAAATTAAGAGAGTTTAATTATGTTTTCACTTTGTTTTTTTAATTTTTTATTTTCATTTGTTTGTTTGGAAATTTTCTTTTACCTTTTCCATTTTCAAATAATTACTTGACCAAAATTAACTTCAATTGATATAAATTTGATAGTTCTTTCTTAAATTTACACATTTTTATATTTATTAGCAAGTATTTCTTTACTTCACTAAAGAGAAAACACTAACTTACCTAATACTAAAACCTCACAATTTCCTTCAGGAGATTTCATGCTTGAATGATTGCATTGTTGGTTTAGAACATTCTAGAGAACTATTTCTCTTCCATGTGCAGCATTTTTGTTGCATTACTTGTAATTTTCATTTCTAATCAACTTCACAGTTCATGTCAAACCTAAAAAATAATTAAAATAATAATAATAATGCAAAATCGGAATTCCTTTCAACCCTACAACACCACTAATTTTGCATGATAATGCCTGCACTAACATCTCTGGTTGTAATTAATGTAAGGATAGGTCATAATTAATGGCATGAGTCATATTTATCGAATAATTGAAAAATATAAAAATTATTATTTTAAAAATTTTATTAATTATATAATAAATTAATTTTTTATATATAAAAAAAAAAGTTAAAAATTGATATTATTAGTGTTAAAAAATTTACAATATAATTAAAAATTTTTAACTTCAAAGAGATGTAGATTTCTTCTAAGATTTGGAGCATTTAAAAGTTTGAGATGGGGGTGAATTATATAAAATATAATAAACAGAAGAAAAGACCTGTTGATGTGACAAAAAGTATGTCACCCATTAATTTCTAAGGCATAGTCCCTTCTTGTCAAGGAGGAGCTACCTCAGTTAACCCATCATCCTCCATTAAGATGTGTACAAGTACAACTTCTTAACTACGTCCCTAACTAGCGAATGGAATCAAAGGACAAAAACTAGAGACACAGCTTGTATTACTCCCCCCTCCGTACCGTGTGTGTATACGTATATATGTTCTGAAAATTAACTATGTTATTGTTAGTCGTTTTAGCGGAATTTAATTATTTAAATAATTTTTAATAAAATATTAAAAATTAGATATTATCGGATTAATTTTTTATAAAATGTTAACTTAACACTAATGCTATAATTGAGGAGAGGAAGAAAGTAAAATAAGTATATAAATAAAATAAAAGGGTAAAAATGACGCTCTTCACTTTCCTTTAGAAATGGAGTGAAAATTAAGGTAAAAAGATATAAAAACCTTGAGATTTTCACCCAAACCAAATAAGGGATTTTGAAAATCTCAAAATATTTTCACCTTCTTACATCCAGTCATATTTTACATGTATCGAAACAAAGTATAAAAACTAATTCAAATGCTATGTTATCAAATACTATAAAAATAGCGTTTAATGTTTTAACTAGTTAAAATGCTAAAATCTATTAAAAATGTTATTGCGGAACACAGCTACAGACTCATTTATTTATTCATTTCAAAATATGGTCCTATTTCTTTTTTTAAATGATCATTTATAATTTAATGTTTAATATATTCCTCTCTCTCTCTCTCTCTCTCTCTCTCTCTATATATATATATATATATATATATATATATATAATCTTGAATCAAAAAAAAAAAAAAATTCAAAAGGTTTACTTGACACTCTCTCCTTTGAGTATTTCCTTTTTCTTTTTTAAAAAATTTTCTAAATTTTAAAATTTTTGAATTTTTAAATTCAAACTTTTAAAACCTTTCAAATTTTTTTTTAATTTTGAAATTGAAACTTTTAATACCTTTGAATTTTTTTTCTTATATACATACCTATATCTATCTATATATACCTTCATATTAATCAATTTCAATTATTTACTTTCACGGTAGTTTTCTTTTTTTTTTTTCTTTCTTTCGATTCTCTGATTTTTTATTGTGATTTCTTTATTTATTTTTTATCATTGTCTTTTCTTCTTCAATTGAGATAATCTTAACTCTTTGGTCTCTTTTTTAATGATCTTCTTTTCTTGTGCATCTCGTAATTTTTCTTATCTTTAATCTTTATTTATTTAATAATATTTTCTTTGTTATCTGTCATATTTGTCGTATGTGTGTAGTTGCACGTATAAGAAATATCATGTTAATAGAGATGAATGGAAGGAAAAGTTAAATGTAAATCCATTTATGTATTTTTTTTTTAAATGTATTATATTTTTAGCAAACTGTATAAAACTATAAATTTTTTTATTTATCGCTTCAATTCATATATATATATATATATATATATATATATATAATTATTTATAATATTTTAATTCATGTAATTATTACTATAATAATATATATTTTATTGATATATTACATACATTCTAGTATTTGATATGATTTAAGTTTTTAAGTTTTGAAAGAATTTCACTAAAATTGAATTAATAAATTTGGGAGAGAAATATAAATATAATATTTATTTATTTATTATTATTATGCCACTTAGATCAAAGAGAAATCTCTTTACGGTTGCAGTTTTATATATATATATAAACATTAAATTTAATAAATATATTTTAAAATAACAATTTGATAAATTAAAAATAAATATATTTAATAAATAAAAAAGGGATTGAGATACCTTATCATTTATAATTAAAATAATATTCTTGTCATTTAAATTTATTATTTAAATATTAAAAACTTATATCTAGAGAATCATATTTTCAAAATTAATATTCATTAACAATAATTATCTATATCTATTTTTCAAGTTTAAATTTTTATTTTTGTCATTAGATCATTTCAAATACTTTTTAATTTAAAAAATTATAATTTATTTAAAAAAAATTAACTATATTTATTTTTGAATTTTTTTAGATTAAGTTGTTTAATTTATTTATCCATTTATTTATAATAATTATATATTTATTATTATCATCTTTATAGATGGATTTTTTTATATGTTTTTCAAATTTATAATTCTACAAAAATAATTTAACTAATACTTATTCTCTAGGACTTTTGTATTTTATGTATTTATCCTATTTTAGCTTTTATATATATATATATATATATATATATATATATATATATATATATATTATTTTTTATTTATTTCTTCATTTATCTGAAGTTATAAGATTTATTTTTTAAAAAAATATTTATTTTTATATGTATAAAAAAATAACTAATAATACAATATACAATAATAAAGTATAAAAGCAATCCGTGTAACGCGCGGACTTCAACCTAGTTTAATGTATATTTACACTCTTGGTTTGGCTTCAACCACGGAAGATTATCCAACAATCTCCATTTAAAATTAGTAATTTTTTTATCTATTTGTTTTTTTCTTTTCTGTCAAGTGATATTGCAAAATAAATTAACACTAAACCATTAATATACACAATAACAAGTTAATAATAAAAAAGGATTTTCCATCAAAATTTATGTCAGAAGTTAATTCTCAATCACCTGTCAATCAGATATAAGCATTGATTTGAAATAATTAAAATTTTATTAGAGGAGAATCGAACTTAAATAACTGAATCAATCAAAATTTATAAAAATTTAGTTGTAAAAACTAAAAAGCAGCATATGTTATCTCTCTTTTAATATAAATATGACTATATGATAATTTTTATTAAAAATTATAATTTCACAATCCTATAATGTTATAGCATTACGAACCTATAGTTTGCCTAGCATACACTCAACACCATGTGGTTCGAATAATGACATTAAGAATTAAAATATGTTTAATTATTTAATTAATCGCTAACCATTAGCGAATCAATCACATGTAGCTGTTTACATTTTACAAAATGGAAATTTGTAAAGTTTCCACAAAGCTACCTGCACTAGCAACGGTCAAAAGTTGCCACTGAAACTGTACAATAACTATAAGACGGCCTCAGTGGTTGAACATTCTAAAATTGACTATAACCACTTGGCTACCTTTCTTTGTTGCCGCGTGGAACATTAGCATTTCGTTATTGTACCAGGCACTTTTTCAACCATACAAAATATTCTTACACGTATTAATTTCAATTTTATTTTGCATTTTTTTAAAATATTGTTACACCTTCCTTTAATTTCATCAACGACTCAGTAAATAAAATCACCCTTAATTTTTATTTTGATATATGAAATACTTCAACTTGTAAAATTACATTTATTAAATACTTTAATTGATATATTGAATACTTTAATTTATAAAATTAGATCGATTAACACTTACTGAATAGTTGAAAAATATGAAAATTATTATTTCAAAAATTGTATGAACCATATCAAATTAATATTTTGCAGATCAAATTAATATTTTTTTTAAACTTCAGATATTAAATTATATATTTAACCTTTTATCAATTGATATCTTGGATTAATTATTTTGTATCAATTGTAATATCTGTTATGAAATCAAAACGCAGGAAAAGAAATTATATTTGGGTGCCATTCATTGATTATTATAAATAAAAATCCATTTTATTGTTTTTTACTTGAGCTTTTTGACCAAAATGTTAATGATAATTTAAAAAATTACCCATATAATTTAATTTGAACTCAAGATAATCAAAACTTATGTGACACGTAATACTCCCACCTAAGATTGGCATGTGTTTGTATCACAGGCGTTTGAAGAATTACTACAATTGATTTCATCAGCTTAGAAGATTAATCATAAGTAGAGTTGTCCTGAGGTATGGAGACCACTTAACACAACTTTGCTTCATCAACTACTCATAACTAAAACAAATTGATTTTGGAATTTCTATTTCTTTGAGGCTTAAATTAACCAATTTAATAAATAAATATTGAGATTTTCAAGCTAAAAAATAAGAACACATAATAAATAGGTCTACCAATAATTGACAAAATTATAACAACAACTAAAAATTAACACAAAAATTAAACTTTTGGATATTCGAGAATATTATAACTGCTCGAGGCAAAAGAAATCCATGTACGATAAACTCTTGGCGTACATTGTGACATTTTTTTGAATATTGAGGTACACATCGTAATCTCTCGGTTTGTATAAAAATGAAAATACTAACTAGACACACACGGTCAATTATATAAACTCTCTTTTAACCAGACACACACGGTCGATTATATAAACTCTCTTTTAACCTGCATCACCCGATCAAGATTTAAAAAAAAAAAAGAAAAAAAATCCTTATAGACGCATATTAGATTTGTGTATTACCATCTTCTGACTCAAGAAACGTGGTAAATACTCAAGAATCAATTTTTTAGGATCACCCTACCTTATCATTTATCCAATATATAATTTACTATTTATAGAGTAGAAAGTGAACTTGCTACCTCTTGGTGCAGCGTAGGAATACACATGTTTTGTGTACTTTTCATATACATTGAACCGGTAAACAACCTGTCAAGTACTATATATACATAACATGTGTTAATCCACCATTATAGTAATTAATTAAGGCTCTATTAGTTACCCCTAAATCGCCAACCTATACTTCTTCAAACACGTACCCTAGTCCTAATACCTATTTGATGACTTATAGGTCATTTAGTGACCCAATCACATTTCCTAGTTAACAAGTACAAGGGACAAGTGCCCACAAATTAGAAAAAATATATTTAATTAAGAATAAATACTTAATTATAGGTCAATTAATTAATATAGTTTTCAGGAGTTATGATCAAGATGTCATTGTCTACATGAATAGGAATTAGTTCACGTGTCCAACACCCACTATAAAAAGAGATTCTACAAATCATGCCCACAACCTAACCCAACCACGTATGATAAGGAATAAATTTATTTGAATGGAATTTATTATATTAAGTATGTACCAAATTAATAAAAATTAATTTTGTTTTATTGAAATGATTATTGTTCATCGTGCACTAAAAAAACATAAAATAGAAAATTTTAAAAATTTTTTATTTTTATTGATTTGGTCTATTGATGGAACTATAGATCCAGTCTAGACAAACATCTTTCTATACAATAATTATTAGGAATTTGACCAAATCTTAACCTCCTTAGAGGGGGGCAATAGTTGCATCATACACAAAGGTTTGAGGTTGTGATCTTGCGAGACAAAGTTAGCAAGCTTTTCAAGCCACCTTAAACAAAGAAATATATCTCTATCTTTATTACATAAGGGTTTATGGTGGTGGGTTTTGATTTGAGTTTATCCATGCATCATTATCATTAATTAGAAAAATTTTACATTTGAATTGAAGGGTTAGGTTTTAATTACTCCATTCTTTCCTAAATACCATTACATTTAAGAAAGTGCTATCTTCTAAAATACTTGTAACATTTGTGGATTTTACAAATAATAAATTAATTTTTATTTCTACCTTTTATGTATGGCAATAGTGATTGCTTCAATTTCTCGATAATTTATTATAATTTAGACAAATTAAATAATTTTCTTAAAAAATATGAAATCCCAAATATAATAAGTATTTGAGAACGAATGAGTATATTTTATTAAAGATATATATATATATATATATAAGATCATAGAAAGCTTCAAAGCTCAACATATAGGAGTATTAGTTGTCAACTATAATGCAAACTTAATAGTTTCCTTAATTGAATAAGAAATGAAATTATTGATTTATAATTTAAGCTGATAGATGCTAATTAGTAAATTAAAATTATAAAAAAATATAGTTCTTTGAATACCTAAAAAATAGGAGCTCAAAACTTTGTTTCTAATTATATGTTTTTTTTATAAGGACGGACTGTAATTTTTTAAGTTAAATTCTAATTTTCTTCTTTGTTCATTACAAGTCTAAATTTTTTTTTGGTTGTTTTATATTCAAAAAATTTTAATTTTTTTTGTCGAAATGCCATCTACTTCTATTTTTAATATTTAGAACTATTGTTAAATTAGATTTTGGTATTTTAAAAATAAATTTGAAATATAGATATTTTAGATTTTAACATATTGGTAAATGAATCATAAAGAATAAATATGATAATCAAAGAGCTTAAAATTAAGTGGGTACGAAAACTTAACATAAGTTAATTATTTTTATGTAAAATATACTTAATTAATTATAAACTCATCCCGCATCAATGGGATATATATAATAGTTAATTAATTATTTATCTTTTCCTTCCGTTTAAACCAAACATCACATATTTAAAATAATTTTCTATCATGTTTTAAAACATCCAAATTCCATGAATTAAATATAACTATTTCTTTGCTCATTCATAAAACTTTCAAACACAATGTTAGGGTAAAAACTACTAATAAAACAAATTAGAATCAGGGACAACAAAAGGAACAAAATTACAGCGATTTCGCAAGTGTATGAAATCGCAACAAATAATATAGAATGATAAGAGTATCGTTTCCACAGAGATTGTATATCAAGTACCACAATGATGTTAACATACTATTATTTAGACGGCAATAAATGGAATTATATTTAAGAACTAACTTTAATAAATAAAAAGAGAATAAGAAGAAATCAAGCAAGACAATTTTTGATTAAAAGAATCAAGGATTAAAAACTACTAGGGATTTTGGCTTCACTTAATTCTATCCAATTTATTTTATTAGTTCGTTAATCAATTTTAATTGTTTAAGTAGGGGGAAACAACCCTAAAATCACTAACAAGCTCTCCCGATGTATTGTTAGATATTTTAACTCAGTCTAATTACCTATCTTCCATTAGCGCAATCAAACATGAATTAAATCACTAAGTTTTATGGTTTTGTTTATGAATTCATAACCTAAAGTCATTAACTTATGAAAACCCCCCCATGAGTCAAACCATATAACTTCCGTATCAAGTTATTATTTTCATGTAATTTATTACCTTTTTCATATCAAAAACCCTTCTCCCGATAGTGATTAATGAAATAAATCAATTTAGGTGAGAAACTGTACCTGGAAGCATTAAGTTCAATAATAAATTATAGGTTGAACAAAAAAAAAAAATCTAATATTATAATTTGAAAAAGAAATTAAACTACATCAAATCCCTAGTATGAGAGTTTAGTTCGACATAGTGATTAAATAAAATTAAATTGAACTTGAAAATAATTCTATAATCAATGTGAATAATAAAAAGTAAAAACAAAATTACGAGTTTAGAGATAAACACTAGTCAACAAATAATGTGGACAGCTTCCTTGAATCTTGACACAAATCTTGAATGCTTTAGTCTTGGAGAGAGAGAGAGAACAATAGAACAAAAGATGGTAGAACCAGCTATCTCTACAATGAATTTGTTCCCTCTTTATATAGACCTCCTAGGAGAAAATCCGACTTCGTTTAGAAAATAGAGTCTTCATTAAGTAAAAAATCTTTTGGAAATAGAAAACTATTTAGGTTTTGGATTTCTTCTCAACAGGACTCTCTCATGTGCCTAAATAGGATTAGAACTTGATTTACACGTCAGAAAAATATCTCAGGTGGGCCCATGCAAGTGGTAGGGACTGGATGGCACTTTTGACTCAAAACAACACTTGATTTTTGGCACGGGCGTGCTGTGAAGCACAGGCTGGGCGTGCCGAAGCTTGATTCTAAGGATGGTTCAGCACAGGCCATGCTTAGGGGCATGTCTAGAGAAGAATCTATGGCACGAGCGTGCCATATAGCACGGCTAAGGCGTGCTAGGCTCTGAGTCTCCAAGATAGAATGCAACACGGGCCATGCTCAGGCAAGCATGCCTTTGGATTGATGTCTTCTTTCGGCATGGGCGTGCCAGATAGCACGGCTAGGGCGTGCTAGGTTTTGAGTCTCTACTTGATTTTCCTTGAATCCAGCACGGGCATGACGTGCTAGAGCTTAAGTGTTTTGCCTTATTTTGCTTTTTTCTGTGCCAAAATCCTACAAATTTCCTTAAGATCAAGCAAATTATATTTTAAGGAAGCTTTGAACAAAAAAATGAATAAAATTAAATAAAAAATAATAAAAATAATTAAAACTACAAAAAAATTCTAATAAAAACTATATTAAAATTACTCTAAAAATACACTTATCACAAAATATAGGAGGGGCTTCACCCTTCCATTAATTTTTTTTGTCCATTAAATATTATTTACAAGAAATATATATTACAATGTATATAGTTATAACTTTGAGGTACAAATAACATTAAATCAAAGCATTTTGAGAGGGATCTACTATAAGAGATAGAAATAATTACAAATTATTTATTGTCGGAGATGGGGAAATAAACCCATGACCAAAGGTTATGGAACCTCCATCTCAACCATTAGGTTAAGGCTTCATTATTAGCTTTATCCTTCCATATAATGGTTAAAATATTCTTTTGCAATAGATAAATTTGATAATTCATACAAAATTGGGGATGAATAAAATCAAAATATAGTATTTATTCTTGTGGTTAAATTTATAGCTATGACCGGGTTTAGTTTGAACTTAAACTGACAAATTGGACTAAAATCAAAATCGAAAATGAAATGGGAATAGACTGAACCGCTAATTGTATGAGCCGGAACCATTGAACTGCGCCCTTACATAGGATTATTAAATATGGAAGTTAAATACTTAATTGATAAGCATCAAGTTTGTGTATGGAACCTTCCATAGTGTTTAAGCTATCAAATGAAATAAAAATTAAAATGGGTGGTTGATTAATAACCAATTAATGATTGTAATTGATTCTTTTTTGTTTTGAGGAATGATTATATTAATTCTTTATCACATATATATATATATATAGCTAGCTCCCACATTTTGCAATGCTTAAGATAAAAAAATCGTTTAGTGGCACCATGTATATTGTCATTTTGTTGCTTAGGGACCAACATGATTCATGTAAGGGGCATAATGTGCATTCAAATAAGCACTACTATTATATATTGTATATATTTCTCCACAAGAAAGGATGGTTATACGTTAATGCTTTATCTAAACCATATCAAAAAAATCAAGATATGTTTCAATGAACCTAGAAACTACAAGTCCATATCAACCTTAACATCATTGGCTAATAGCTAGGAAGATAGCAAAATGGTTCGTGTATATATACATGTATAGGAGGCGTCTCCTTTTGTCATTTCTCTTATATTTGACTATTAGTTTGCTTTGATTTAATGAAATTTCAATTGTTTTCCTTTTGAAAAAAAGACTCTTAAAAAGGATAATATCTTTATTTTATAAATGTAAAATGGTTAAAAAAGAAATATAAAAATCCTTGAGCAGGATTTGTTTGAATTGATCACATGAGAAGCCCTACTTTAAATACAAAGTGCATGAATTAATTAATTAATTGAAAAGCAAAGTTACCAATTATATATTGAGTTTGTTAGAATGATTAGAGTGAAGTGTTCTAATGATGAGACCCATAATAGATCAAAAAGATCTCTTTAACCATTTAACATATTAATCAATTGTAATTAATGAGTTTGAGCTCCATCTATTAGTTTTAGAATCAACAATTAGGTGCTATGACTCTCCCCACACTATGTGGGTTCTGGCCATGGTGTTTTTAAATATAATTAACTCTTAAACATAAACCTAATCCATTATTAGGGAGTGGTCCTAGTCCTAGCTGATCAATTCTAAGTATTTTAGCTTTCAATTAATGTTTCTTAATTGAGTTATACACTTGTGCAACATATGTATCATTTTTACACATATATTTACTTTTGAAAAGCGTTGGATTGTCATAAAAAAATATTAACTGAATGAGAGAGAAAACTCTTAGGTTTAGGTGTAAAAAAATAGAAACTTATTTACCTAGGTTCAATGATGAAAATAAATGTGTTTTTAAATATTATTCTTATTTTATCATTTTGTTTGAGTATATGATCAGAAATATATTTGTTTTAATAAAAATTTATTTTTTCAGCGTGGAACCATGGACTAGGAGTACACAAGTTAATTCAAAAATATTATTAAAAATAGTTTATGTGGCATCTGAAATTGAGGGGTTTTATTGTTATATAGTGTATTTTTAAGTGATAAATTAAAATTTAGGCACAATAAAGTGTTTAGACCTTTAAGTTCACGGACCACGGTGGCCCTCGCCCCTTAGCTAATTTTTTTTAAATGCACCTTTAAATTTTAAAAATTTTCAATTTTATCCCTTAAAATAGTGTACTTTTTTAATTTAACCCCTCCCAACTTTTGGAAAAAAAAAAAAATTCACCTCCCTTTGTCTTTGTCTTTAGAAAACGATAGACAAAGACATAGATGAGAAATTCCATCAGTGTCATGCATTCACCCAAAAACAATAACAGACGAAAATGTTCTACAGACACCAAGCTCCTGACGACAAAATATTTCCTTTCATCACTTAAATGACTGAAAGATTATCACGTTCTACAAAGGACTAGTAATACCAACTGATTTTGCCAGTTTCAAACCTTCACGGATTGCCCATAACAGCACAACCAACAAAGGAATTTTTTTCTTCAAGAACATTAAAAAGTCATTAGAAAATTTTACAGAAAAAATAATTTTAAGGAATCTTCCTTGTCTAGTTGATTATGAACACACCATAAACGAAGCAGCCTCTGTCCCATTTCCATATTTGTCTTCGTATATTGGCTAAGCAATGACGTTAATCTTTCTTGTCTCCTTTGCATGTAGCACTTAAGAACAGGATCACTTATTGTTAAGTAGCTAGATTATTATTTATAATTATAGTGATTAGCTAGATGCTTATACTAGTTATTATTTTTTTTTTCAGTTAATATAGAAGCTTCCTCTAGTTGACTTCCACAATAATTGGAGGATTAGTGAATTATTAATTCCGACATTAATTCTAATTGTATATATATGTGTATGCATCAATGAAGTTGCTCAACTAACTAATATTGATAATTAAAACATATTTTCTTCTTATTTAGTTTAAGTATTTTAAGCAGCAATGTTGTTTTATTAGGTTTGGCTTATGAGTACGCGATTGATGTAGTATCACGAGTTATTTTGATATAAATAGATTTTATAAAAATTTTTATAATATTTACTTGTTAATTTATACATTTCTTGTTTCATATAAATGGAAAATTTACTTGAAATTTCATTTATTAATTTTATAAATTTGGTAGATCTTGCGAATAAACTTTTAAAAATGAATTTTTGGTTAGGAATTTGACTTTATTACTATGGTTGAAACTTAAATTTAGTTGATTTATACATTTTTTGGCTAAAGGAATGAAGCATTTATTTTGTTTACAAATGAATTTTTTTAAGCAAAATTCATTTGACAGTGATTTTTTTTTTCGTATGATAATTTTTTAAATGTAAAATTCATTTTTAAACTCAACTCAAATTTATATTCTTATTAGCTTGAAGCTCATTTACATATTCTGACAAATTTAATAGGGCTAGGTTTAACATGATCAACTCATGGAATTGATATGAGAATTTTCAAATTAATTTTCATTAATTTTTTCCAGGTAGGAATTATAGTTGGATTTGCGAATGAAATTGTTTATTCCCACTAAAAAAATAATTAATAAGATTTATTTGCAAATAAGTTTAATGAAGCAAGCATTCAATTTATCTTTTAGAAAATACTTTTTTTATTTTCAAAAAGTTTAATTATTATTAATGATGCTTTAAAAAATAAAGATACAAATATTTCAATTTTAAATTCTCTTTCAAAAATAAAAATACTAAATCCAATTTATTAATTTCCAATTTTATAATTATATCATTTCAAGTATCTTTGAAATTTAATTATAAATAAATTATATAATATTTACAAGAAGTACTGAACACTTGACATTTTATATAATGGAAAAATACGAGGAATTTTCTCTATTTACAATGATTGGGCATTTGATCTTTTACTTAAAGAGATTTAGTTCTCTTTCCACGCCAATTAACTCCGTTGATAATAAATTATATATTTTTATTTCATTTGTTTTAAAATAATAATAAAAATCTAACATTAGTCAATAAAAGGGAGAGCAAAATCAATACATTTATCAAATAAAGTGACTTTTAATTATCCAATTCATGAAAATAAGGTCAGTATAATGAGACAAATTCCTTTTCTAATAATAATCAGACTAAGTGGTTGGTATTTTTGAAACGTGTGGTGCTTAATTATTTTTAGAGTACCAAAATAATGAATTATTGGTTCAGTGAAAGTAAGAGGAAAAGCTACCAAAAACTAGAAAAAAAGAAAACGAGTGATTGAGACTTTATAAAAGACAAGACAAGAACCAAAGTTGTGAACCATATATACATATAACAACAAAAATAGATATTCGAAATTCATTAATTATTTTCAAACATTTCTGTCATGCAACTGACTGACTAATATTAGTATGTGATTAGACAACACCATCTTCCATCAAAATTAAAATTTGTCGTTGGGATTGATGATCAGTCATCGCCCTTGCTGCTCTGCACACTCAATTAATTTCTTTTTCCAGAAAAATTATTTATTTTCAAGTCAAAGTTTTCATGCAATTTGAACGTAGTTAACACTCAGTTTGAATTTTTTTTATTATTTTTTTTATTTTGTAGAGGAGGTTTCAGGGTATTAGGGTAAGATAAGATAAGGTTATTTTAAGTCCATTGAGAAGGAATTTGAGAGTGAGAAAATGTTTTCTTTTGATGTATAATTATTTGAAATGTTCAAAACCTTAAAAAAAAACTTTTTTTTTATGTAATTAGCGGCTCTCGCTCTTTCTCCTAAAACTTAAAAGCTCTTTTTCCTTCCTTTATGAACGGTCACGGGTGATAACTTACTCGTGGTCGCCGATTCTCTTTTTTATTTTTTATTTTTAAATAAGCCTCAAATCTGTATATAAATCTAAATTATTGTCACTTAAATATTGTGATTTATTATTTTTCATATTTTGAAATTTTATTCTCAGATCTAGTTCTGGGTTATTGTTTTCATTATTATGGTGATTTTGTCGGCGTCTTTTATTATTTAGATAGTTATGCAGAAAGAAATGCAGATCTCATCTCCAACAGAAGGAAGAAATTTGAAGATAATCAGATTGGACTTATAAAAAGATCATAAAGTCGAACAGTTGCCATGAATAGCCACAAAGTGGAGCAAGCGATAGCTTATAGCGCAAATATTATACTCTGTCAACTCGATCAGATAATTCAAATCGAGATTGTGTTTCTTTTATTCTTGTATAAGTGGATTATTATTAGACTTTCGATACAAAAATATAGAAACATATTGATCTATATTTCCACTTAATTAAATTTCTAGTTTGATTTCATCTTAAAAAAACTATTTATTTTCTAATCCGTTAAATTTATATATCTTAAATAATTATTACAAAATAACAATTTTTATAAGAAAAGTATTTTCGTAGTCCTCAATATTTAATTTTATCTTTCAATACACTAAAAACTAAATAACATAACTTTATTTTATTTTTTTAAAGAAAATAAAACAACTTTATTTATGTTACCTTTCTTCTAAATATGAAAAAAAAAAATTATCGATTGTAAATAATGAAAATAGAAACGGATAAAGGTAGCTAAAGATCCGTTGCTATTTTGGTATTTTCTTGTAGTGTAATTTCTGATTATTTGTATTTTTATTGTGTTTGGTTAATGAAATTGCAGTTTCTCTTCAAGGGAAAAAAAAAAAATTACAATTCATTGATGAAGTGAATGTCGATTATATGTATAGCACCAAGTAGGCTTGGCCAAATCACGGTTCCTGGAACCGGAACCGCCGGTTCGAACCGGTCCGGAACCGGAACCGGAACCGGTGAGAACCGGAACCGGGACGAACCGAAACCGGAACCGGAATATTTCGGTTCGGTTCCGGTTCCAGATTTTCTGGAACCAGAACCGGCGGTTCCAGAAAACCGGTCGGAACCGGTTGGAACCGCCGGTTCTCCGGCCGGTTAGAACCGCCGGTTCGAACCGGAGGTTCTTATAAACTGTCACACCAAAAAAAAAATTAAAAAAAAAAGCTCCTTTTAGAGCAAAGAAACCCCAGTACCCCACCACTCTGTCCACCCAACCTTAGACACAATAAAATTATAAACCCTACGCCTACACCCTACAAAGGGACAACAGAAAAATGAAATAAAAAAATAAATACATATTCTTCTTATAATTATTGGTCTGAACGTTGTGTTTTTTTTTTTTTAATTTTATTGTGAAATCTATTAATTATTCCTCCCAATAGCTATAAACGGCTATATAACGGCTAGTTTCAAGGGTATTTTTGAAAAATTAATTTTTTGGATTTATTATAAATACCTCATTTCATTTACAAATTCATTACAAAAAAATCTCTACTCTCTCTACTTACTCTCTCTACAATATTTTTTTAAATTATATTCAAACTTTTTTAAACAAAAAATAATTTCAGTTGAAGAATTTTTTTGTAAAAAATAATTATATTCAAGTCTTTAAAAAAATAAATTTAATTGTAGAATTTTTTAATTTTTTAGGTGTATTTTTTTTACAAATAACTTTCACAAATTTATTAAATTTTGAAAACCGGTCTTCAAAATTTAAAATTTAAAATTATGTGATTCGCCGGAAAATCGATCGGAACCGTCGGTTTTATCACCGGACCGGAACCGGAACCGGAACCGTCCGGTTCCAAACCGGAACCGGAACCGGACTTTTTCGGTTCGGTTCCGGTTCCAGTTTTTTTGGAACCGGAACCGCCGGTTCTGGAACCGGAACCGCCGGTTCCGGAACCGTGGCCACCCCTAGCACCAAGTAGTTGTAGTACTGTTTTCAGATTTGTGATTTGACCGCCATTTTATTTGCAAGAACAGGTCTCAAAAATCTTTTTATATATATCTCGATCAATACATTTTATGCATCTCATGAATACTTCAAACCATGTCTAATTTTTTTTTTTTTTTTTACCAAATAGAGAATCATTGAAAAAGAGAAAAAAAAAAAAAAAAGTACTATAACTTCAAACCAAGCCTTGACTTTAACTTCAACTTTAATTTTCAATTTTAGATTGCTACGTATAGCTACAAACATTCTTCCAAATCTAAGGATAATCACTTCAATTTTTTAAATAGGATAAAACTATAATTTATTTTCTTTCTCTTTCTTTTGAGCCAAAAAAAAAAAAAAAAATCTAATTCCTTTAATAACCTTTACGGAAAAGTAACTTGTTAAATTAATTAATTAACTAAAGAGAATGACTTGTCTAAACTCCGTTTACACTCTCATCTATGAATTAAATTAAAGAATTTTTTTTAAAGATGATATTTTAACCTTAATTAAACACTTTACTAAAAGGATATTTCAATAAATAAGAATTAGTATCTAATTACCAATATAAGTTATATATATAGTTAATTAAGTGGTAGTTTAATCGGTCTTCTCACCTATGTGACTTCTCGACCATAATTGTTTTCATAAATTTGATAAGTCAAGAAAATGATTACACCTATTGTGTAGTCAGTCGTGTTATTTCGATTCATTGGAACTCCAACGAATTAAAAATATAAGTTATGTATAATCCAATGGGATTGAGTGGGCAAGGATGATCACAATTGTACTTGCATATTCTTTGTACTGACTTTACAATGTAAACTAAACTAATAATATTTCTTGTAATCTTTATGAATTTACCAACAATTGACCCTCCAATTAGAAAATCGCAAAGAATGCAAAAAGATAAAATATAAATGAAGGAAATAAAAGAAGTTTCAAGTGACCTAGATTGCAAGAAATCATTGCTCAACCTATATGAGATCATGATCATCATTGTCATTGAAAAAGGAAATTTTGACCGGAGCATTAATAAGTTTATATTAGATATTTTTAGATATATATGTATAAAAAAAAAGAAAAAAGATTTGAATGCAGATTTTGTTCATCGTACTAATGCAAGTACCAATCAACATATCATATTATATCAATTAAAGAGGTATAAGATTTTTGGAAATCATGCCTACTTAATTTATAATTTAACCTAGTTAAAAAAATTTAACTTGACGTCTCACTAAATTTTGTGATGTTGAAAGATACCTTCCAATAGGCGTGCGGGGTTGCGTCGGATGGTTAAAAATTAAATTATTTATTATTTCCTTATATTTTCAAAATATATGATTTTACCCCTGCATTTCTAGAAATCCATAGTTTTATATCAATTTTTTTTTTTATCTCTAATATTTCCTATAGGTTTTCATTCACTGCAAGGATTAGTTGATTTTGGCAAAATACAGGAATCAAATAATCAATAAATATAGAGATAAATTAGTTAATTTTGATAAAATAGAGAGATGAAATAGTAATTTATTAATAAAAAGTAAAAAATAATTGATAGAATGATATAATAATACTGTGGAGGCAAAACATAAACAAAAACTATGTATTTAAAAATCCATGGACAATATTATATATTATGGTAGGGATAAAATCATTTATATTTCCTTATTATTAATTGAAAAAGGAAAAAAACAAGAGAACTTGATTTTTACTTCAACGAAATTAAATATTTGTGGTATAAAACTATTCTTAATTAAATGAGATTGGATAAGCAACAGTGTATAGTATTTATTAATAATCCTGAAATTGCTGCTAAAAAAAACCACTCTTAATTAAGATTTTTGGTTGTATTTGTTCTGAAAAAATAAATTTTCTGGAATGTATTTTTTAGATTTTTCGATGTTTGAAGTACTCAGTTAAAAATATTTTTCTGGTAAAAGAAAAAATAAATATTTTTTCAAGAAAATAGTGTCAAATAATGCGGCTGTGCAGCAATTTGCACAGTAAATTTATGCAGCAATTTGCACAGTAACTTTTGGCAGCAATTTGTACAATAACTTCTTTTGCCTATAAAAGGCTACTCCCCTCATTTGTAACGTAGCAGCAGCAGCAAGCAGAAAGAGAGAAAAAATGTAGCACGAGAGAGTTATCTAGTTTTAGTAAGGGTCCTAAAATTAGGGGAGAGAAAAATAGAGAGATTATCCAATAAGAAAAATTAAAATTTTTCGGGTATTCTTGGATAGAGGGTTGTGAGTGTATGTAAATACTTTATTTATTTTTCTCCTATAAAAGATCTGCAGTAGTCCGGAGATGTAGGCAAGATTGGCCGAACTCCGTTATCAAATTTTATGTGTTATTATTTTCTTTTGCTCCCTCATCTGACTTATCAGGAATTTTTCGTAATTTTTCCCCAACAACTGGTATCAGAGCTGATGCCCAACAACTGGTATCAGAGCCGAAGGTTTCGGCAGGTCCAGCCGATCAGATAGCGGTATCGGATCCGTGGATATACTTTGAAAATAAATATACCACGACGACAAGAAAATTACGATGAGTCTATTGGTGTTGTCCGCTCAGAAAGTCATTGCAAAATCAACTTAGTGATGAATAGTAAAATAGTAACTCAAAGTTGGTGGTGAACAGTACTATTGGTGTTATGTTGCTGAGCCCGTTTCAAGTAAGCCCAGCACTATTTAACGCATAGCACTATTCACGTGGACGGTTACTATTCACATATACTGTTACTATTCACGGCTACTATTCACGTATACTAACAATCAAGGCAGAGTCAGACTCGATTGGGAGCAATGGCTGCAGATGAAGGAAAGTCGAAAATTCAAAAATTCGACGGTGCAGATTTTGGCTTTTGGAAAATGCAGATAGAGGATTATCTGTATTAGATAGGTCTTTTCAAACCTCTTTCCGGAACGAAGCCAAAGGCTATGAAGGAAGAAGATTGGAATCTTCTAGACAGACAAGCACTCGAGGTTATTCGTTTAACGCTCTCTCGCAATGTCGCCTTCAACATAGCAAAAGAAAAGACTAGACGATAGACATAACACAATGACCAGCGACTCAGAGTAGAGTGGGCCAGTGTTTGCAAAGGTGGACGATATCTCAAAAAGTCCAGTTGCCAGCGACTCAGAGCAGAGTGGGCCAGTGTTTGCAGAGGTGGACGATATCTCAGAAAAGTCCAGTGGCCAGCGACTTAGAACAGAGTGGGCCAGTGTTTGCAGAGGTGGACGATATCTCAGAAAAGTCCAGTGGCTAGTGACTTAGAGCAGAGTGGGTCAGTGTTTGCAGAAGTGGACGATGTCTCAGAAAGTCCAGTGGTCAGCGACTCAGAGCAGAGTGGGCTAGTGTTTGTAGCGGTGGACGATATCTCAGAAAGTCCAGTGGCCAGTGACTCAGAGTAGAGTGGGCTAGTGTTTGCAGAGGTGGACGATATCTCAGAAAGTCTAGTGGCCAGCGACTCAGAGTAAAGTGGGCCAGTGTTTGCAGAGGTGGACGATATCTCAAAAAGTCCAGTGGCCAGCGACTCAGAGCTGAGTGGGCAGTGTTTGCAGAGGTGGATGATATCTCAGAAAGTCCAGTGGCCAGCGACTTAGAGCAGAGTGGGCCAGTGTTTATAAAGGTGGACGACAGACATAACACAGTTGCCAGTGACTCAGAGCAGAGTGGGCCAGTGTTTGCAAAGGTGGACGATATCTCAGAAAGTCTGCAGAATGAATGGAGGAGAACCTGAATGCTTTGAGGAAGCATGTCAAACGGCAAGTGGGAGCTTGCCATGAAAGACAAAATGAAGTCTTTAATCTCTAATCAAACATGAGAACTAGCTGAGTTACCCGTGGAAAAGAAGGCACTTCACAACAAATGGGTGTATCGAGTGAAAGAGGAACATGATGGTTCCAAGAGATACAAAGCTCGACTAGTAATCAAAGGGTTCTAGCTAAAAGTAAGGAGTTGACAATATCGAAATATTTGCACCAGTTGTAAAACTCTATACTATCAGGTCTGTGTTGAGTCTTTTTGCCAGTGAAGGGTTCTACCTTGAGCAGTTGGACATAAAGACGACGTTTCTTCTCGGAGCCTTGGATAAGGAGATATACATGTTCCAGCCAGAAGGATTCTCAGAAATAGGAAATGAGAATATGGTGTGCAAACTCAAGAAGAGCTTGTATGGCTTGAAGCAAGCCCCAAGAAACTGGTACAGAAAATTTGACAGCTTCATGCAGAGTGAAGGTTTCTTTGAAATTTCTGGTTTAGTAATTGGTAAGGGTCTTTGAATAGGATAAGTATAAGATAATAGAGTTCGAATTTCTAATCTATCTAATTGTGTTGAGTATTTCGTTCGTGTAATTATTTTGAAATTGAACATTTTTAATATCTTTTAATGTAGAATTTTTCTTATCATCATCTACTGTATTTATCATCTTAAAAGGAAAACGTATAACTATCTGATGTTGATGATCAAATTTAATTTCTTCTAGAGGAGGATGAACGGATGTAACAACATCATTAGATGTAGTTATCCATTCCTTAGTTACCTTTTGATTGACTAAACTTCTTGAAAAGGGTATTTTATACTATTCTCAATAAAGTAAATAGAAAATCACCGAAAGAAAGGAATATTAACTTTATATTGATTCATGTAACCATAATATAATTTTCTAATTTGATCTCTTTTTTCTTTCGAATATCTTTCAAAAAACCAATGACACTTATCTAAATTATAATCAGTAGTCATTTCTTTCCTAAGAAATTCTTTATTAATTGAAAATTCATTTTTACTAATAACATTTAATTGAGATATATGTTCCACAGCAGATCTTGTAGGAGATAAAGATCTCTCAGGAGAGGAAGGCAAAAAGTTAACTAATTGTTCTACTTCTTCATATATGAGCTACGTATAAATCTATTAAAATCTACACTTTGTAATTGAATATTTAGCATTCGAAAAGATAGATAATCTATGTTTTTGTAACTAAATACTTGTCTAGTAGGATTTTCTAAAGGAAGGAATTGAACATGAATACTTCCATCGGTATCTTCTACAATACTAGAGTAAGTAGAAATGTTTTCAAACAAATACTGGATAATTAATTTCTTGGAGATCACATGAATTTCCTTGGGTTAATTCATGCAACTTTAACCTTTTAGGAGTGTGTACTTTTGTATGTTAGGTATTAGCTTCAAAAACAATTGTTTCATTCCTAGTTAAAGTGTGTCTAGATCTAGGATCTAGGGTAGCTGTCATAACTTTGTAGTAAATTTTATATATAACTACTATAGACCTAGTATTATCTGAAAAATTCATATTTTTAGATTTAAGTGTTAAAGTTAAAACATCTAGAATATTTGGATCATAAAGAGACAAAGAAAAGTTTGGATAACAATTAAAATAGATATGACCATTAGCTAAATTAGATTCAATCATAGCTAAAAGAGAATTAGAAAAATTCAATATCTCGTAAACATACAAAAATAGGAATATCTAAACCAACTCGAAATAAAGGTTTAACTGCAACTTGAACCATACCTATACGTAAAAATTTATATTTTTCTGTGTGCTTCAAAATAGCTTGGGGAGAACATAATTGAATATTTTCATGCATATGGCTTAATGAAACATATTGTTCGGTTTGAATAATCAGAAAGAAAATCAAATGAACCAATTTTGTAAATAGTATTAACATCATGTTTTGGGATAGACCAATTATGTAGCTGATTCTTTTCATGAGCGATATTCATCTCTTGAGTATTGAGATCACTAAAGCTAGAACTAGAGTCATTAATGTTTAAAGACTTATTATTAGAAAGAAGATTTAGTAATCTACTTATTTTGCCAATTAATAATCGTAACTAGAGACTATTGATTACTAGGATCATCTTTACAGGATCACCTATCACATGGCTGACCAATAATAATTTAATAGCTTCGTAATCACAACTACTAACAGCCTTATTATTTACGGATTAATTATTAGGAATAAGATATAGAAATCTACCGGTTAAGCCGTTAGTAGATTTCTATATCATATAAGAAGAGAATTCAATTTACTTCATTTTTAGGTGCCTTGTTCTTGGATTGATTTTGCTTCTCTCCTTTTGGAATTGCAAAAGCTAGACACAACACGTGTAAAATGATTACTGACTTCTTTACTGATACAGAAATCACAAATTTTGTATAGTAGTAAAAGCCCTTAATTAAAATATATCCATTTTGTATTTAGTGCAATTTTGGAAGAATTCAACAAAAACTAAAAATGAAATAAAGAAGACAATATTAACATTCTATAGTTCACTCTATTAAGACAATAGATGTCTTTTATATGCTTATCCCGTGTCAAACCCTCACAGGAGAAGCATTTTTAGTAGAGATAATCTCCATCCACAAGAATTAAACGGATTTTTCTTAAGAGATACGAGTCTTTTTCACTTAGATAAATTTTCATTTGTCAATTGCAAGTCAATAAGTCATTTTAATGAAGGTACATTAGTATCAATAATAATATGTGTTTGAAGAAATCTTTTTATTTTAATTAATTTATTATTAACTAGATTTTAAACTCATTATCTTACGAGATTAGAAACAATTCAAATAGAGTTGCTGATGGGTTGGCCAATATGACGTGCGGCTCAGTTGATAATTTGTAGCATCAGCACTTTGTTAATCCTCCTGTCTCGGTTCAGCACTTGCTAGACATGGATCTTCGAGGCATTGCTTGGCCTAGAGCTATTCCTCTGTTGGTTACTTACCTCCTCTGATAGCTAAAAAAAATGAGTTCTATTTGATTTTTATCTTAAATTGGGTTAGGCGTGGATGTGCCCAGCCCAATTGTAAATGGGCCTCAAAATCCGAGCAAAGGATAGGTCAATTACTATCTAGTCCTCTAATTTAGTTAAATTAACTATTCTGCCTCTGATTGTTCTAAAATATATGAATGTATCGTAGTGATTTAAAATCTTCCAATACAATTTAGTACGCTATCTAAATTTTATATTTTCACCATTAATTTTTAGTTAAAAGACGAAAATGCCTTTTATTTGATCATTTGTTATAATAAGTTTTTTCTCTCTTACATGTATTTATGTGTGAATATAATTTTATGAAAGAGTAGGCATATTTTTTTTTATAATGGAGTTGAATTACATATACTAATGTATGTTTTATGAAGTTACGTTAAAAAAAAAAAAGATTTGATTGTGAAAATTAACCAGTTAACTTTGTGGTTATCAATGCGAAATTTAGTTTGAATTAGCAATTAATGTAACTAAATAACATGAATTTATAATATGATAACAAATCATAGAATACTTATATACGATATAAGACATAAAATATTTGAGTCCATAATGTAATAAATTTAATTATATATATAATAATGTAATAATCCATGCGATAAAAGAGTTAACTTCTACTTAATTATATATTTTGCAAAGTTAAAAACAAATAAATTCATAAATAAAAGAATTAATCATCATTATATATATATATATATATATATATATATATATATATATATATATATATATATATATATATATATATATATATATATATATATATGAGGATCATTGAATTTTTTCCAATGTTGACATGACGCTTCCTCTAAAAAGTGAGATCGTATAAATTTTGAGTGTTTTAATTTTTTTTTTTTTTTTGTGAATTTTGAGCATTTTTCTTATTTTATCCACTTTTTTCCTCCCATCATTTACTTTTCAACAATGAATTGTCTTTTAATTCATTTTTGTGAGTTTTAAATTCATTCAATTATGGTAGTATAAAAAATTTAAATATTTCAATTACATTTTATTAGTTTTTAAATTCAAATCAAATATGCTATTTTTTTTATAAGAAATCAAATATGTGATAGAAAAATAATACAATATCTAAATCTTTAATTTTCATAATTTACAAATATAAAATTTACAAATATAAAAACTTTTATTTTTGTATAGTCTTTTTTTTTTTTTGAAAACTATTTTTGTATAGTCTAAACTTCAAATCAAACATAGTACGTTTAAAAATTTAATAATTTTTTTAAAAATATGTGTTTCAAAAATACACATTATAAAATACAGTTTAAAAATAATAAGATAAAATGATGAATAATATTCTTTTTTTTTATTTCTCTTTTGATTTGTTTAATTATAATTTTCAGTTTTTAAGTAAATCATAAGGATACAAATTTAGTTTTTTTTCTCATGTTGAACTGAATATTTTCAAGTCCATAATATTTAAGATCTTCAAATTCAATTTATTATTTATATGATTATATCGAATTTATCATAAAAAATGCTATTTATGTGATTTTTCTTATTTTGATTTAAATTTCAAAGAATTGGGTTGATGTGAAATTAGTGGTTTTAGTTTTTTGTTTTTTGTTGATTGATAATTTGAATATTTATATATCGTCATATATAAACAGAAAATTCAAAATTCTCCTTTAGTTCATTATTCTATTTTGCTTTTTTTTTTATAAAATTTTTAAATTTATTTCTATTATTAAAAGTTTAATTTAGTTATTTACTTTAACTTCTTCAGTTTATTGTCGGTTGAAAGGATGTTTCGTGGGTTGAAAGAAAAACATTGTGGCATTTCATTACTTTATTTGAATTGTTTGCTTGATTTTGTTTTTTCATTTTCATTTTATATTTTGCTTAGCTTAGTTTTATTTTGTTTATTTTTGTAGAGATTTAAGTATGTGCAATTTCAAAGGATTTAGATATATTTATGCAATGATGAATTAACTATTATGTTTTAATAGATTTTCTTAATTATATACCTTCAATTAGATAAATCTCTAAAAAAATAAAAATTCAGTATTTAAATTATTTTAAATACCTACAAGACTTTATATATAATAAAAATTTTAATCATTTTTCCTCTAAAAAAATTAATTTTATAATTTACTCAACATATGTATCTTACATTTAAAATGAAAAATATAATTATTATACAAACCGCTACTTATATATAATAGAGGATCCAAAAAAGAATTTTTTTAAGATCAATACATATGTAACATAAATTGAGAAAGATACATGTATATCTAAAGGAATATTAAAAAAAAAAAGAGGGATGAATTAATCCCCTTTTCATAACATAAATTCGCTATTGATTATGAATCTAAGATTAATAAATGTACATGAACAAATGAAAGAATATTGAAAATTAACAAAAAAAAATCGATAAAAAAAAATAAAAGAATACACGTTAGGAAAAGAAATAGACATATCAAATCAGAGGATCAACTTTAGGAGCCATCTTCCCAAACAACGATTCAAGATCATTTTCCAATGGAGTTAGATTCAAATCCAACCCAAAAACCCTTTTACTGCTATTCGATCTCCTTAGAACCGGCAACTCCGAAACTCCACGACGACTATGATCATACCCCATAGCCACAGCTCTATGTCTTCTCATATGACCACCCAAAGCTTGCCCTAATGCAAACTCTACACCACATATAGAGCACGCATGCATCTTGCGCTTTGTCGTTTCACTTCCAGCTTTATTACTATTATCGTCCTCTGCTATTATCGGCAATCTTGGTTTCTTGTGGCTTGCTCTGTGACCGCCAAGGGCTTGGAAGGAGGAGAATTTTCTATTACAAGTTTTGCATTCAAAGACATCTTGTTCAGTACTGGTCTTAATTGGTTTGGTTTGTAAGGATTGAGAGAGAAGCATAAGACATTTTGCCATGTCTAAGCTTTCAATCTCTGCAAATTTTCTTTTCATGGCCATGGATTTCTGTTCAAGCTAAGCAAGGAAGAGAAAGAAATGGTGGGTTTAGGTTTAGATTAGAAGAGTTGTTGGTTAGACATTGGTATTGGTTTGGTTTTATAGGCGTTGAGTTTGACTTTGAAGGAATAATTGCATGTGTTCTTAAAAGTTCGCAGTTTGAATCAAAGAAACGTGGTGTGTGGCGTGCGCGGTCGATTTAGTACCGAGAAAAGTAGGACTGCTTCTTTGACTTTTTATAAAGACGAATTTACCCTTCATTTGCTATCGTGTCATCATGTTATTGTTTTGCTTAGGCAATTTCTTGGAAATGACTGGTCAAAAACTAAATTACTGTATTTTACTGCTCAAAGGTCCTTTTATTACCTACACGTTGTAATTAAGACGCACACTCGGTGAACACGACTTAGGAGTGGCTAAGGAATAAGAATTCCTACTCGGAATCCCACTCAATGGAAATTGAACATTTTAGTTGATTAAAATGTCTATTTCTCCTCAAAAATCCTGGATTTTATTTGTCTTCTCATTCTTGCATTGTTCAACCATATTAAGCTATCCAATTCCCTCTGATTTATTAAATTTGATAATATTTTATTTTTTTATAAGAATTAACTGGGTCATCCCAATTTAAAAGAAAATAAGAATAATCGATTAAATTGTTGTTTATCATTTAATAGAAATGAAATTTAATATAAATATTTAGACAAGAGTCAAATTGAAATAAAATAATTAATGATAAGTAGATTTTTAAATGTGTCGTCTGAATGGAACAAAAGAAAAGTAAAAAACTATTAAGTTTCCTATAATTAGCGGTAGTGTAAAACGCTGAAATATGCAATTCGCAAGAAAATGGGAGTTTCGTGCCACGTCACTTCATACGCTCACTATATGTAATGCAAATGTAATGGTTGGTCGGTTGCTGCACTGATTGTAAGGAGGGAGTCGTCCTGCGCGGCGATTTGCAATTCCTTGGAAGTTTCATTTTCAATGGCACCAAGTTTTGACTTTAGAAGATTCCAATTGCTGACTAACCTCATCATGTGAAAGAAAGCATTTTAGTGGTGTATACCTCAGCCTTTTTTTTTTTTTTTTTCTATATCTACAATCACATGTTCTTCGTATATTTTATGCAATAATTAAAAAAAAAAAACGAGGAATATAAAGATTATATGAGTGGTGTCACGTTATAATATCAGGATGATAAGAAAATTTAAAATACACACTTTTGAACATAGTGATGAGAGCCTTTTTGTCATCAGAAATCAGAAGTTTCTCTGCTGTGTCATCTATGGATATGGATATTTACTAACTCACAATGTGAAAGCAATTTTGAGGAAAATAAATAAATAAATAAATGTGAAAGTAAATTTAGCTTTGGTCTCTGTTCTTATCCGTTATTGGATATGCATGGATGAAGAATGAAATTTATTTCCAAATGATATTATTCAGGTCTAAATGGACCAAAATATGTAATAGCAGCAATTTTATTTAGATCAGTCAAAATTTTTATTATGATCGGTGGTTATAAAAAGGTGAAATTAAATTGAATAGCTCTTATATGATTTTCAAAAACGATTTTACTACGCATTTGACACGTGGAAAAGCATGCAAAGCAACAATATAAATCCACAACTAGAAATTGGAAGTTTAGCCAAAAGGAACGTCAAATAAGTAAGGTTTGGTGCAACCTAACAAATCAAAAAAAGAAAAATTGAGTGGTTGGTCAAGATTGCAAAAAGAACTCTGTAAGTTTGACATTTCAAACTATATTAATATTGGCATTTAGCCAACAATTTACAACGAACGTATGATTGGTCAAGTGGAGTTCACACTTTTCCATTGAAGTTTGAACACTTAATTTTCTTGGAAATAAAAGAGAGTATCGAATCTGAAACGTAGGATTGGCAAGATATTTTTTTGAATGCCAATTGAGTTACAACTAACTATGGAAATTATCAGCAGGTGATTTCAAATTGTTTGGGGTTGATTTTGATTTAATCATACTCGATAATATTAACTGTAATAATAGATGTTATAACAATTTAAAAAAAAAAAGCATTTAACTAAATTTTAAGGAAACTAATGTTTTATAATTCACTCTTTCAATATCTAAATACTAATATAAACACATTATCGAATAAAATCTTAATATATGTTTCCATTTTTAGCTTTAGAAATTAACTCTTCTAAAAGAAAAAAAAAAATCTAATAACCTAAACACCTATAAATGGTCCGTTCAATTCAAACCGAAAATTTTAAAAGTGAAATTGATATCAGAATTGAATCAGCTCGATTCGGTTTAATTGATTTTTTAGATCATTTTGATTTTTTTAGATTAATCTAACTAATTGGTTTTTTTTTTTTTTTTTTTTTTTTTTTTTGAGTATTGGGAGAGGGAAGATTTAAACCCGAATCTATTGCCGAGTCGTATATGCACTTACTATTAGATTATACTTTGGTGTGCAAATTGATTGGTTTTTATAAAATCTAATTATAAAATCTAATCAAACTAATAAAAATTTCGGTATAAATCCACAACCGAACTTACTCGTAAGAAGACCAACCAAACCATATCAAAAATATTTTTTTAAAAGGCATGATTTTAACATTTATGAGTGGACACCGAGATTCAAATTTTAAAATTTCCATCTCAAAACCTTAAACATATTTCAATCTCATCAAATTGGTAATGATGAAATAGAATTGAATTTTACATGATTTATTCCGATTAAAACAATCCTAATCAATCAATATAAAATATTCAACATGCTAAACAATTTCATCACATCAAATAATTTTAATTATGTGAGATTTTGCATGTACAATAAATAGAATTGAACTTTTTCTTTCTTTTTAAAAAAAATTTGCATTTCTTTCTTCTCATATTCCTTTTTTTTTTCAGCAAGTTTAAGATCTACAAAATTAATTAGGTGAGAATTAAATTTTTCCAGAAATAATAAAGTTCATAAACAATCAGATATTACAAGTCTGTCACTTGAAAACATAAAAATACTCTTAGTCTAATGGCAATGCAATTCTTCACTTGGGTCTTTTCTCCCAATATTCAAAACGAGTCTTGCATTAAACAATATGAACTAAAATGATACACTTAAGATATGAAAATCGAAATTTTCATCTTCACTTTATTCCAAACACAATCAATCTAAAGTTAGAAATACAATGATATAGAATACATAGAGTCTAAAACCATATAAGAACATAGAATACAGAGAATCTAAAAACTAATCTAACCAATTCTACCAATTCTGGATGAGCAAATGGCATCATCTCAAAATTTTCCATCATCAGTTATATATATCCCATTTAATAATCTAAGATAGATTTAATTTCTCTCATCAGTTGATGAGCATCTCTATTCACTACAACTACCAACTTGTCCTTCTCTGGTTTCCATGCAATGTGTAAAATTTTTAAAACCTGATGTTCCATTTCAGTTTCAGTTAAGATCAGCAAAAGGAGCTCTATTAGGTGATGCTGCTACTTGAAGCAGTGGGATTTTGCTCTCAGTATGGCCCCATTTTGATGATTTGTTAACAGAATTCTTCTTCTCATCTTCTAGATTTTCATAACTAGGTGTTCTCATCTCCTCAATGGAGGCCAAGCTGGGAACTGGTATAACTCGCCTTTTAGGTGTTGAGCCACTGTTCTGATCAACCTGTGCATAATTATACAACTATCTGTTTACCCTTTGTTATACAATTATACAACTAATGCTGGAAACATATCTCAAGATGATAAAAAGAAGAAAATTATTGAAAATGCAAAGCCTCAATTCTTCACCATAAATTATACTAATATTTACCCTTTGTTAGGCAGAAAAAACATATATACAGCATTTTAAAAACGACAACACTTAGTGTAGACTCCCCTAAACGTGTTCAATAAAAGTCAGCTTACCAAATAATCTTCTGTGAGGCACTTTTCTGCGGTGCTTCTGATATTTGCTATGCTTTGACTATGGTTCTCTTGTATTGACTTGAGCTGATCTAAGCATAGTGTAGTGATGGATTCGATTTCCTTCTTACTTTCTTGGTCTCGCATTAGTGAATCTACCAAGTAAAAGATTTTAACTTTAATAAAAGTGCAAATTGAATGCAATAGTACAATGCAATAGTAGGAGTTAAAAAATACCATCAACAGCAGCCAATGTATCGCGAGTTCTAGAGTCAAATTCTGTATCCATGGAAGAGGATTCTGATAAAAATTCTTCATGTGCAACATTATTTGCGCTTATATTTTCCCTGCAGAAGAAACATTTTTAGCCAGTGGCGTGGCGTAAAAAACACGAATGAACACAAGGAAGGTGGCAAACATTGGCAGGCAGATTTGGGTCACTTCAGTTGTCTATTATATTAAATTTAGCTGAAATTGCAGGTTTTAGATCAAGTCACCTGTGGTATAATTTGTTTGAAAATAAATTCTTTAACAAGTATAATTTTCTAAAGATTAAATATGGAATGAAACTTGTAATCATGTGCAACCAGGTAAATGACTTTTTTTATTAATCTCTATCCAAAAAAATTTTCTCAAGTAACACTCATTTTAATTTGAGTTGTCCCTCATTTGATCGGGTTTCATGTGAGTTCTGATAGATTGTGTTTTGTCACTCTCCTAGTTCTATTAAAGTTTCGAAAGGGGAGAGAGATAAGAAGGAAAAATTCAAAAAGAATAGGGAAAGATAGCTTACTTCACATTAGATTCTATCTCCAGAACACTGCTCTTATTGAGATTATTTATGTATGATTGAGCATTTTCCCATTGTTGGCAAGAGTAGTCCACCCTCTTTGAGCTATATACCATGAAAAGCATTGATAATGAAAAATGAGCATTTCAGATAAGCTTATAAAGACGAAACTTTTGACAAAATTGCTCTGGCCATATACTTCTCTTAAAAAACATAATCAGTTAAGAAGGCATACCATTCTTGGAGGATATTTTCCATAACAGCCCTTGATTCAGCCACCGAAAATGTGTCTTCTATGAAATGTGTTTCCACTTTTTCTACATATCTACTTATTTCCTCCTCAGCATCAGTGGAAACTTGCTGGATGCTGGACATCTCTTGTTGAAATCTCCTAGTCTCCTGTATGCTTAAGTCCTGGATATTCCTTGATGCCTCTGATACCTAATAATAATAGGCAATATAAAATGACAAGCATAAGGTATTTAGAAATTGGTAAAACTTGGAATGAAAATAGCCTAAAGATTGCAACTAACCATAGCCGTCTTCCTTGATGTCAATGCTGCTAATATATTTGTAATATTTTCTAATGCTTGTTTTTCCTCTCTAGCAGCTTCTTCCTGTTTCACCAAAGTGAAAAACCAAAAAGTTCATGAAACTTGTCTCCTCTATGTCAATATAATATTATCATGTATCTTGTACCTCCATAGATAGCACTCACCTTAAACATTTTCTCAAAATCAGCCAACTGGTTGATTTTTTTGATTTGGCTTTCCCGAAGAGCTGTCATGACCTTTGATGCCTGACAATGGAGGTCACTGAAAAAGTCCATTGTTGCCTTTGATATTACTTGGGAAGAAGTCAAAGTTCGTTTTAATCCCTATTGATTTCCACAGGTTAAGGAAAGTTAGATAAAAGTTTTCAAGTAGAGGCAGAAATGAAACCTTGAGAAAATAAGACAAACACCTCCTCTTGTTTTTGAACGGATAGAGCTAATAGTTGTTTTTGCTCATTAAGCGAATTCTGAATGTCTTCAATAACCTCCTTGGCCTCAGATACAGCAGTGGCAAGAAACTGTCAAGGCAGAACACAGTCACTCTGGATCTTTCACTATCATATCAATTTTAGAAAAACAATTAGTTTCCTGTGATCACATACATGCTCCACCGCCATGGTTTGAGATGAGACGGTAACATTCATATGCTCTAGGTCAGAGGAAGCTTTCCTTTGCATTGTATTGGCAAGTTCCTTCAAAGCTGCTACACCTGATGAATGTGTCTCGGCCATTTTTTTAATTCTTGCTTCCAACATTTCTGTTGCCTGTAGTTGTAATGGATATTTATCAATGAGATATATCAGCAGCCCATAATAAAGTTGGAGCCAAAAGGAGATAAAATGCAAAAGTTATGTGTCTTACATCAGATTTACTTGCAAGGAATGATCCGGCATGTTCTTCCATGCATCTTATTTGTTGCTGCTGTTGAGAAATTGAACCTAGAATGGTCTTGTGCAGGTCTTTTATACTCTGATCCAAATGAGAACCAAAGTTCAAAATCTGTCTTTGATTCTCTGCTTCCATCTTGTCTTTCTGATCTGTAAGGAATAGAACATTTTATTGCTGAGTCCAGATAGTACAGGGAAGCATTATTTACATTATTTACTTCTCTCAGAACTTTATTCATTAGAATTTGCACTTCTTAACTCAAAACAAATACTTCAATTAACATACACTTTATAAACAACATGAAATTTTTTTTGTTGATAAAGAGGTAGAAAAAAAAAAGCATAAACAAAGAGAAATTTTAATTTTTTTTAATTACTTGAAAAATCAAAAGCCAAGAATGCAACTTTTAACCCAAAACAAGATGGTTAAAATGTTAAATTTGAACATGCAGCTGTACGCAAATTGCACCAGAAATTGTAAATGTTAAGGTCCATTTCGTTGATATTGAGGGGTACAAATTATAGAGGAAAGAGTATAGGAAAGTTTAGGGTGTCTTCAGTTCTAGAAAACTGGAGTAGTTTTCTAGAATAGTTTTTTAAAAAAATTGAAAAATAGAGTTTTGTGTTTAAATGAATCAGTTTTCTATTTGGAAAACTAGAAAACAGTTTTCCTAAATTTAATTAAAATTTGGAAAACAACTTTATAACAAAAGACATGTTTTCCAATTGTTTTTCACTTTTAAAAAATAACATGTTCATATTTAAAATTATAATATCTGTAAATAATTTTTTCTATAAAATATTTTCATTTGAAAAAATAAAAATAGTTAAATAAAATAAAAATTTATATTATGCTTTAATAAATAATTAATTTTATTATTACAAATGCATAATATCCTTTATTTTTTAAAAAATTACAAAATGATAGAAAATGATATTATTATTATAAATAATCAATAATAAAAATTTAAAAAATTTTACATAAAAAATTTCTAAATTTATTTTATATTATGAAAGTTATAAATAATGTTTGTGAAGTTAAATTAAAATATGATTTTTTGTTATTATCAAGTGAACGTATTTTCCATTTTGTGTTTTCTAGTTTTCATTTTCTAAGATAGAAAACAGAAAATTGTTTTCTGTAAGTAAACGCACCCTTAATTTCTCATTAATTGAAGAAGGTTAAAAAGTCACAGCAAGAAAATATTGGGACTTCAATTAATTCAAGCTATATTTTCAATTTGTTTATGAAATTATTTTTTGTCTATACCATAAACTTTTTCAACAATATTTCTTTTAATTTACTTTTGAGCATGCTCTAGATCATTTTCATCTGCAGCAAATTGTTAAAAACCTTCTGAACTAAAACACATCAAGATGCAGATTAAAATTGATTCAAGGTATAATAAGATAGATTCATTCATACCTAATCTTGTAAACAATGAAGTTATGTCTTCTGAGGCAGTTTGTAAATCACTGCGCAACTCCTTTGCTCGTTCAATTAAAGACTTTTCTGTTTACATAATGATAAATGTTATGAACAAGGCTGGAAAGAATATGCACTAGATATCAGACATGGTTAGTCGGTTGATTAACCTGAGCATAATAGCTTGGAGATGATGAATTCCTTCTCCTTCAGTGTTGAAATAGCCACCTCGTGTTTCTCTTGGAGGTCAAGCAGTTCCTTGTTACTTTTCTCTAGATTCAACTGAAAAAAGTAGAAAAACAAGATTGATAGTGTTAGATGCATGTATGCAAGAAGCTTCCTAACACAATCGAATTTTTGAATTACAATTACCTTACAACCCTTCAGCTCACTTTCTATGCCAAGTTTCTGCTCCTGCTCAGTGAGATATAGCTCACGGAACTTATCAACTTGCTGCATCAAGGTGGAAGGATATCAATTGGGTTCTACAATCATAATTAGAAGGGTAAAAAGAGAGGTGCAAGTTATACCTTCTCGCTGAGGTTGAGATCATTCTCCAACTGCTCTATCTTCTCATTTCTAGCCTGCATGTGGTTACAGAATCATTTGGAGTTCAAACAAATGAAGCTAAGTAAAAGGGATAGAACACAGCTGAAAAATTCAGACTGAAAAGAAGAGGCATCAATTCTGACTAGAGCTTCAGTACGCCAACCAATTAGTTTTATTTAGGCCAAAAAGTACTAAAAATAAGTACGTACAAGCTCTAATAACGAAAACATATAATTCAAAGTAAATATCCACCTTCTTTTCAGCCTCTTCCTGGACAAATCTGTCATGCGGAACATAAACACCATTTTTATCCCTTGCTGCTCTCACATCTGCATAAATTTAATTTGTTAAAAACAATCTCTCTTTGCTATTAGCAATACAACAATATGAAAATGCTACTGCATCTCATACCTTCTTTCATTCTCTCAATTTCCAAGTACAGATCCTTGAGCAGCACAGCCTTCGACAATTTTTGGTTTGCCTGCAAGATAATTTATGTCGTTGGTACAAATTAATAAAAAAGAACCAAACAAAAAATTATAACGAAGACGGAGAGCCAGACAAACCTCTGGTTTGTTTTTTATGTTTTTAGCACGGTGAGCATAATCTAGTGTGCTTAGCGTTTCTTCCAAAGAATGAGCAGAAGGAGAAATTGTAGCAATGATGCAGGTTTTAGTCTTTCCTCCCAAAGAGTCTCTTAATAGCCTTGTCAACTTACTATCCCTGCATTGAAATATAGAAACAAGGGGAAAATTATTAGGAAGAAAACAGGACTTGCAAACAATAACCAAACCAGTAGAGAGTTGGATAGAAAAAGTATTGAGATGAACCTGTAAGGTATATGGGCTGAATGTTCCACAAGTGCATTTATAACACGTCCTAGAGTTAGTAAGCTCTTGTTTATCTCTCCTGCTTCTCTTGCGCGTCCCTGAAATTTGATTTGAAATTTTTATCAAATTTTGGTACTTGCTCCAATCTATCAAAAAGCTAAAACCAAATACAGGACATTATTTATTTGATATTCTTCAAACATGTGAAAAACAAAATACAGTCTCAAATTTGGAATTTTGATGTTGGACCTGAACAAATTAGAAAAATGTAGATGACATCCAAAAAAAAAAAAAACTAAGCTAGCACTCTCTAATCTGAAGAAAAGTTTGGCAATGCCTATTAAACAACTTCTTCCAATTGAAAAGGAAAAGCTTTTCCGTCTATATTCAACCAGGGGTGAAGGCTTCCGCTAATATTAAGAAAATGAAAGACACTGCGTTAAACTTGTGCCTTATAGGCCTACTGTCCATTTAACCAAATCTAAGACTTGAGTTGGATCCTTAAAGTGATGGTGAGCAATATAGTCTTAGATTAAATAATTAATTCAAATTTATTAGAAAATCAGCACAACCTAAGCAACAAGCTTAGTATTCGTAATTAGAACTCAGTAGCTTCACTCCAGGCAAAATTTCTAGTATGTCTTAATCCTATAAGATGGAGCACTTTCTTAACTTCAAATGGCTGATACAGAGAGCAAATGATTGTCAAGCAATAATACGATACCTAACCTTAACAAGACATTTCAGAGGCCAGCTCCCAAGTGGAAATTGGGACTAAAATTTTGATTTAAGCTAATTTTTAACCCACCTACCTATTGGACTGTATCCATTACTAGATATTATTATACCTCTCTTGCACCTGAACGAGAAATATTTTCTGATCCTGCCAAGTCAACAAGATTGAGCTTGCCACACTTGATAACATCTTCATCTCCAACAGTAGCTTCTTTTACATGGACAGTAATAGAAAAGACAGAGTGAGAACGACTGCAATAGAAATGAAATGAATTCAGTAAAAGACTCATCCATGGTTTAATAGCATTATCAAAATAAATAACTACAGACGACATCGACCTGCTCCGTTTGTTTAATAAAGTATCTGCTGTACGCCTTTTAGAAGCTCCTCGTTCTAATAGACTGTAAATTTCATTTGCACTATATACAGCTTCTTCTTCAAGGCCTCTAACAACCACACAACCCTTCCCATCCTCCATCAAAGAAATGGGTTTCTTTTGCCTATCTTCTGTAGATCTCACGTTGTCTTCTGGAGCTAGCAAATCAGTTATTTCTTCATTGTACAATTCCAAAAATGTAACTTTCATGCTATAATCAGCATTTTGAGCCTCTAGTGTATCAAAAATTTGGCGAACAGCTCGTGGAATAACACCGGCCTCAGCAGGCAAATCCCCACCCTATATTCACATGTATTATATTTTATTTTTTGAAACTAGATTTAAAAAATATATATATATAACCGCATATCCCTTTACCTTATTTCTCATTCCACCCTCCATTGTATATGTTTTTCCAGTACCCGTCTGCCCATATGCAAAGACTGTGCAGTTGAAACCGTCAAGAACCTCATTAACAATTGGTATAATGGCTTGATCATATATTGATCTTTGTTGTGCTTTAGGTCCAAACACCTACCCAACATTTTAAGGTAAAATGAAAAATTGAGTTAAGCTTTGTAGAGGATCATATGATATAAATAGTCTCAAATATAAAAACCTTATAAAGAGTCGTACCTTGTCAAAAGTAAAGACTCTATCTACTTGCTTGTTAGCTACACTTTGCAAAACAGTGACTTCTCTTTTATGTTCATTACATGAAATCACTTTGGGAACGTTCGTCCTTTGCTCTTCGTCACTTAGTGGCCTTATATTGAATTACAAAAGAGTATAAAGTAGTTGGATTTTTCCTTATTATACAGCACAATTATCTAAATCAAGTTCAATGAATCAATGGTTGTAAATTAAAAATTTAGGACCAGTAACGAATTGAAAATCCAGTAATACCTGCATCGGAGCAGAACTTGAATATTAACCTCTTTATCTCTGTCCTGACGATTGCAGTTCCACTCTGCCATCCTCGAATCAGGGCGGCGCCTCTCTGGCCGTGGTGTGAGGAAGGGAGATGGAGATGGGGTTACCCCCAACCCCACTTTCCTAAACTGATCTGGAGTCAGTGACATCATTTTGCTTTAAACCTGCATGAAGAATACAGATTTATTAGCAATTAGCACATCAAAATCAATCATTTCGAGTTTCAGATAAGAATATAATTTGAAAATTTACAACTTCTGAATGGAAACACTGAAAAATTGCACTTACAGACTGATTTCTTAGCCGAGAGAAAGTAGCTTGGTTCCTTTTTTGCCTCCTTTAACTGGGGAGCTTTGATCGATCGAAAGAAAGTTGAAAAGAGAGAAATGGAAAGAGCTTTTTGGTTTTGATTCTTCTGCTGTTTGGTAAGAGTGGATCGAGGATTTACTGTATTGCAGTTGATTATTTTTCAAATGACTAATCAGGGTTTTTTCTCTAACGGCTACCTTTGCGTTTATGTTATGTAGGTAGGAGAGAGCCGTTGGGCACCCGGCGCTTTTTGGACCTTTTTGAAAATGTGGGTCCCGCCTGTTAAAAATTCAAATAGGTCGCTTCAGGAGCATAGCTCGCGGAAAGGACTATGCTTCTGAGTTGTTGACAAAAAAAAAAAAAACAAAAGAAAGGGATACACTTTAATTGCAAAGAGAACTTTTTAATATTTGCTCTAAGATACACTTTGATTCTAGGTTTGAAAATTAGCCATATTGATTATGACACTAATATCGTGAAATGTACAAGAGTTTAAGGCACTAACTAATTTTAAAATATAATAATTCAAGAAGTATAATTATATTTTAAATATCGAAGATCAAAGTAAAATTTATTTAAAATATTGAAAGTACCTAAAAAACAAATTTATAATTTTATGATCAATGGCTAAAAGTATTTAGTTATTGGTAGATTTTGAAACATAGAGATGAATTAAACTTGAATTGGTTACTTTTAAATAAAGATGAAATTGCACAAATAATGAGTGTTGTCTTACGATTAAAAGATTTCAAGTTCAATCGCTCTTTCCGCTGCTTGTAATCAAATAATTATACACACCCATTATGAGTTCTTCTCAATGGGTTTGGACTTGGATAATTAATTTCTAATTGTGTTGAGTTTGAAGTCTTTTTAATTTCATTGTAATATATAATGTTATTATCATAATATCATTGGCAAAAAGGGAAAAGAAAAACAAAATGAAATTGCTACTACGTAGCCATGGTTTTAAGCCTAGTAATTAAAATTGAGACCCTAGAGCAAAAAGATTTCAGGTTCAACATTCACTCATATGATTATTGATTGAGAATTGAACTTGTTCTAACTGTAATGAATCTGATCTATATAATCTGGCTTTTGTATCAAATATGCTGTGAGACCAGAGTAGTTGAGTTATGCTGATCTATAATCTTAAAGACAAAGCATATTAAATCTAGCATATGGTATCAAATATGCTGTCATCCCAAAACAATATATCTTTCTTTCCATTACCAGCTAAATGTCTGAAAATTTGTAAGACAGATAACAGTAGGTACATTAGGGTTCTTTCTCCCCAGAAACATCCTAAAGCTCAAACATGTTCGTGTTTATATGTAGAAAGGGGGGGTCAATTTAGTTAGCTTTCGTAAAAGCAAGGCATAGCTAAAAGGTTATACCATATCACCAACGTATAGAAGCCTTTTGACAAGAAAGGCACACAAAGTTATTTCAAAATGAATCAAAATTTTCATTAATCAAATTCTGACTTTGACATTCTGAATTGTGTTTAACTTCAAAGGAGTTATGTTAAGAAATAAGTTTATTTGTTTGTTTTTCTTGTTCCTAGTTATAAGGAGTTTGTTGACAGCATATCTCTCATACTTTTGCTGTTAATATATCTACCATATCTTTAGTGATTGATAGCTTAAGTTCCTATTTTCTAGCTGCACTCTGTTATGTTATGCTGTATTTAATGAGCTTATGTATGTCAGTTTCAGACTAGAAAGATATTCAAGCTTTCATACTCTTTTGTTTCTTCTTTACTATATAAGCATATATAGTTTAACAGTGGTACCAGAGCTTGAGTTAAATACGTGAGGTTCGAGTGAAACACGTAAGGGAGTGAAATTAGAGAATTTGCAGTAGCAAAAGAGATAACACATGGCTGCAGAAAATTTTGTTCAACCAGCCATTCCTCGCTTTGATGGTCACTATGATCACTGGAACATGCTTATGGAAAATTTCTTAAGGTCCAAAGAATATTGGGCAGTTGTTGAGTCTGGGGTAGCAGAACTAGCAGCAGGTGTTGTGCTAACAGATGCTCAAAAGACAAAGCTTGAGGCACTGAAATTAAAAGATCTCAAGGCAAAAAGTTATCTTTTCCAAGCTATTGATCGCTCAATCCTTGAAACCATTCTTAGTAAAGACACTTCCAAGCAAATTTGGGATTCTATGAAAAGGAAGTATCAAGGGACATCAAAGGCAAAGAAGGCACAGCTGCAAGCACTTCGTGCAGATTTTGAAACATTAAAAATGATGACAGGAGAATCTGTTTTAGATTACTTCTCACGGACTATGGCAATAGTAAATAAGATGCGTATACATGGAGAAAAGATGGAAGATATCACTATTGTTGAGAAAATTCTACGCACCATACTTCAAAATTCAACTATGTTTGTTCAATTGAGGAAACCAAAGATACTAGTGATCTTTCTATTGATGAATTGCAAAGCTCATTACTAGTTCATGAGTAAAAAATGAATAGCCAACACACTGAGGAGCAAGCCTTACATGTCTCATCCAGCAATCACTCTTCAGTGTCAAGAGGAGGTGCTCACGAAAGAGGTAGAGGCTGAGGTTGAGCCAGAGGAAGAGGCAGAAGCTACAACAATGGCAGAGGGTGGCACTCATATAAAAAATTTGAAGATAATTCTTTTCAAGAAAGAGGGAGAGATGATGACCATTCAAAGCCAAAGTTCGTCGACAAATCTAAAGTTGAATGCTATAGATGTCACAGGTATGGCCATTACCAATCGGAATGTCGAACCAATTTGAATAAAGATGGTGGAAGACAGTCTAACTTTGCAGAAAAGGAAGAGGAATCTGAAACCACTCTTCTCATGGCCTACCAAGCATCAAATCAGACAGAGGAGGATACTAAACAAAATATTTGGTATCTTGATACTGCATGCAGCAACCATATGAGTGGAAACAAGTGTGCATTCTCCATTTTGGATAAAACATACCGAGACTCGGTGAAATTTGGAAATAATTCTAGAGTCTCAATCATGGGAAAGGGTCAGGTAACTATTCAAACTAGAAGGAATGTTACTAAAAAAATCTCTGATGTCCTTTATGTTCCAGATTTAAAGACTAATCTTCTCAGTATTGGTCAATTGCAAGAGAAGGGGTATGAGATTCAAATTAAGAATGGAGTATGCCGACTTCTTGATGATAATCTAGGCTTAATTGCTGAGGTTAAAATGACAGCAAATAGAATGTTTCCTCTTCATTTGAATCATGTTATTCTTTCATGTTTTTTGGTGAAACAAGGAGATGAAGCTTGGTTGTCGAATTTTTGCTAAGGACATCTAAATTTTGGTGGATTAAAGACCCTGCAGCAAAAGAACATGGTGACTGGCCTTCCTCAAATTTCACCACCTTCTCAAACTTGTGAAGACTGTGTCATGAGCTAACAACATCGTAATTCATTTCCACAAGGAAAATTAAAGAGAGCAAAAGCTGTTCTGGAACTTGTTCACTCCGACATTTGTGGTCCAATAACACCATGTTCCAATGGAGTTAAACGTTAGGTAATTACCTTCATCGATGATAATACACGGAAAATCTAGGTGTATTTTTTGCAGGAAAAATCTGAAGCTCTTGAAGCTTTTAAAAGCTTTAAAGTTCTTGTTGAGAAGGAGGTTGGAAGTCCAATAAAAGCTCTTCGAACAGACCGTGGGGGTGAATATAACTCACATGAATTTGTAAATTTTTGTGAGCTTCATGGAATAAAGAGACAGCTAACAGCAGCCTATTCACCTCAGCAAAATGGAGTTTGTGAAAGGAAAAATCGCACAATTATGAATATGGTGCGAAGTCTTCTAAAAAGCGGTTGTGTTCCCAAGAATTTCTGGCCTAAAGCCGTCAATTGGAGCATTCAAATTCTGAATAGAAGTCGCACTTTTGCAGTTAAAAACAAGACAACGGAAGAAGCTTGGAGGGGACAAAGACCAACTGTAGATCACTTTAAAATATTTGGGGGCATTGCATATGCACATATTCCTGATCAAAAGAGAAAGAAGCTAGATGACAAAGGGGAGAAATGTATTTTTCTTGGTGTTAGTGATCAATCAAAAGCCCATAAACTTTATAATCCTAACACTAAGAAAATAATCATTAGCCGAGATTTAGTTTTTGATGAAAATAGTTTCTGGTCATGGGACAAAGGTGCCACTCAAGTACAAATTTCAACCAACTTTGATGGAGAAAATGATGAAGAAGTTCCTACTGCTGTTTCTGGAAATTCCCAAAATGATGATGTTCCTAATTCTGATGTTACGCCAATTATGGAGGAGGAAGCTGAAAATCCAACAAATTCGCGTTCACAACATGTTCAAAAAAGGCCAGCTTGGATGTCAGACTATGAGGTAATAGGAATTGACAATTCTGAAGATCCTCTCACCTATCTTGCTCTATTTTTTAGATTGTGATCCAACAAATTTTGAAAGTGCTGTCAAAGATGAAAAATGGCGAAAAGCAATGGATCATGAAATAGCTGCAATTGAAAAAAATGATACATGGGAAATTTCTGATCTTCCTACTGGACACAAAAAAATTGGTGTCAAATGGGTTTATAAAACCAAATTGAAGGAGAACGGAGAAGTTGATAAATACAAAGCACGGCTCGTGGCGAAAGGCTACAAGCAAGAATTTGGTGTAGATTATAAAGAAGTCTTTGCTTCTGTAGTAAGACTTGATACCATCAGATTAGTGATTGCAATGGCTGCTCAAAACTCATGGCTGCTCAAAACTCATGGCCCATTTACCAGTTAGATGTAAAGTCAGCTTTTTTGCATGGAGACTTATAAGAACAGGTATTTATCGAACAACCACCTGGTTACATTAAAGTTGGTGAAGAGCATAAAGTTTACAGATTAAAAAAGGCTTTATACGGACTTAAGCAAGCACCAAGAGCTTGGTATAGTTGTATAGATGCATATTTTCAAAGGGAAGGTTTTCGAAAATGCCCATATAAGCTTACTCTTTACATAAAGTGTGGAGATGGAGGAAAAATGTTATTTGTATGCTTATATGTAGATGATTTAATTTATACTGGAAATGATGGTGATATGTTTGAGAATTTTAAAAGGTCCATGATGCTTGAGTTTGACATGTCTGATCTTGGAAGGTTGCATTATTTTCTTGGCATAGAAGTAGTGCAATCTACTGCTGGAATATTTATTTCTCAAAAGAAGTATGTTAGAGACATTAGAAAGATTTCAAACGGGAAATTGCAATCCTGTCACCACACCATCAAATGTTGGGTTGAAGCTCACAAAAGATCAAGATGGAAAGAAGATTGATTGCACTCTTTTCAAACAAATCGTTGGAAGTTTGATGTATTTGACAACAACAAGACCAGACATTATGCGTGCTGTAAGTCTTATCAGCAGATACATGAAAAACCCCACAGAATTACATCTTCTAGCGGCAAAGAGGATCCTACGCTACCTAAAAGGTACAATTGATTTTGGAGTGTTTTACAAAAAGGGAGGAAAATCAGAATTGATTGGATTCACTGATAGTGATTATGCTGGAGATTTGGATGATCGAAAGAGAACTTCGGGTTATGTTTTTATACTGAGTTCAGGCGCAATCTCTTGGTCAACAAAGAAACAACCAATTGTCACATTATCAACAACTGAAGCTGAATTTGTGGCTGCTACTTCTTGTGCTTCACAAGCTATTTGGTTGAGAAACATTGCTGATCTGAATTTTAAGCAACAAGAAGGAACTATGATTTATTGTGACAATAGTTTTGCCATAAGGTTGTCTAAAAATCCAGTTTTGCATGGGAGAAGCAAACATATTGATGTGAAATTTCATTTTTTAAGAGATCTCAGCAAAGAAGGAATAATTCAAATGGTGTACTGCAGAAGTGAAGATTAGTTTGCTAATATATTTACTAAGTCTCTCAAAGCAGCTCCTTTTGTCAAGCTCAGAAGGTTTCTTGGTGTCTGCACAGTGGAAGATTAAACCTATATAAACTGATTGTTTGAGAACATCAGTTTAAGGGAGGAATAATGTTAAGAAATAAGTTTATTTGTTTGTTTTTCTTGTTCCTAGTTATAAGGAGTTTGTTGACAGCATATCTCTCATACTTTTGCTGTTAATATATCTACCATATCTTTAGTGATTGATAGCTTAAGTTTCTATTTTCTAGTAACACTCTGTTTTGTTATGCTCTATTTAATGAGCTTATGTATGTAAGTTTCAGACTAGAAAGATATTCAAGCTTTCATACTCTTTTGTTTCTTCTTTACTATATAAGCATATATAGTTTAACAGTTCAACTTGTAAATCATGTAGCCACTGATAGGTTTTATTTTTATAATTATTTTGAGTATATTTTTTTTAATCTAAGATCTCTCTTTAAGTTTTGCTTAATTTATTTTATTTTAGTTAAATTTATTCATGTTTTACAATAAGACTTTGTCGAATCAGATTTCACTTCATCTTAAGGAATTGTTTCAGAATTTTTATAAGAAATCACAAAAAATGCAAAGAGAGGATTGTAAGCAATCAATTGTCCATAACTTTCAGCAAGAAGTACAGGCAGGCATGCTACACAACACCCTGTGCTTTCTCCAAGGCAAAATCAAAGGAGAGACAGACATTAGTATGGGCAGGGCGTGCTATCCAGCATCCCGTGCTACTTTACTGAGTTCAACTTGGGCGAAAATTCTAGATTTAGCCCGTGCTGCCTGCATGGACTTATATGAAGATCTTATGACGTGACTTATCAAGCTTGAATCCTATTTAAACGCTGGAAGAATCCTAATTGGGAAGAAATACAAAGCTCAAATAGTTTCTTATCTCCAAAAGATTTCTTCCTTAATAAAGATTCACTTTTCTCAATGAATTTGAAAATATTTCAAAAAGTTTATATAAAGAGAGAGACCGGCTAGTTTATTTTTATCTTTTGTTGTATTGTTTTCTACATAGTTTCTTTCTCTTTAAGACTTCGAGTATTCAAGTTAGTGTTAATATTCAAGGAAGCCCCTCAAGTCTATTGTTGACTAGTTTTTATTTCTAAACTCTTTTCTTGTTTATTATTCATTATGAGATTGTTTACAAGTTTAATGTAGCTTAAATTCAACTAAAGTTTACAACATTAGATTTGATTTTCTTTATCAAGTAAAATTTATTGTTGATCTTAATATTTTCAAGCAGAGTTTCTCCAATGAATTAATTTATTTTATTAATCACTATCGAGAAAAGGGTTTTGATATAAATAGGATAATAAATTTCATGAGAAGAACAACTTGATGCAAAAGTTAAATAGTTTTTATTTTATTAATCACTGTCAAAAAGGGTTTTTGATATAAACATAATAATAAATTTCATGGATGGGAATAACAACTTGATGCGAGAGCTAGAGGTTTTCATAAAATTGAAAGCCTTAATTTGTGAATTTCTAAATAATCACAAGAACTTAATAATTTAATCTATGTTTAGTTACCTCGTGAGTAATTGAATTGTGTTAAAATAACTAATAAAATATCGAAAGAACTTATTAGAGATTTTATAGTTATTTCTCCTTCTTGAATTATTAAAATTGATTAATTTGAGTAAAGTGAAAATCCTTAGTAATTTTTAAAAATCGATTTCTTTTCAGCAATTACTATTTCACTTTCATTCTTTTATTTTTACAATTATCCTTCTTATTATCGTTTAAATAATAGTGAATTAATACAATTTTTATATTTAATATACAATCCTTGTGAGAACATACTTTACTCATTTTTTATTATTTGTTGCGATTTTGTATACGTGCAAATTTACCTTGTCAGACACCTTACTAATTTTACTCATTTTTTATTATTTATTGCGATTTTGTATACGTGCGAATTTACCTTGTCAGACACCTTACTAATTTACCTTGTCAGACACGTTACTAGACCTTGTTCGAAATACTTCTAGACGAAACTTGCACAAATAAATGTTAAGAAAAAACATAATATTCACTAATCATCTGCAAAGTTTATACTTTTCAAACTTTGTCATGAATCGCTCAGACAACCAGGATACTCTTATCAATTTGGATCTCCTCCGGTCTGAAAACCTTGGCATAGAGGAACGCAAACAGTACAAATTACAAAAACCATTGACCCAACTAGAGGGCACACATCAGAGGGACACTGATCCATAGAACACTACTTCCGCAGGGCCAGTCATATATACATGGTTGTTTTCTTCCCTCCACTCAATCTCTAATGGCCCTCCTGGTAGGTCAACTCTGCAATTCTGTTTAACAAGAACATATGGAGAATGTGAGTGCAACTACTAAACATGAAATTAAATGATCAGACACCGAAGAAGATTTAAACATCGGCAGCGCCTTTGTTATGGAAATTTTGTTTATAATTGGTTCGATAAATTCTAAAAAAACAAAAAAACGTACAGATCAGATTAACAAAATTTGCTTGCTTAGTGTGATTGCTTTTTCAAAACCAGACATTACTTTGACCTAAATCATAGTTGATCAATAAAATATAGACTTGCCATAATATTCCAATGGCTCACATCAGAAAACTTACCCTCCCAGCACGACCTTCAAGGACAGCAGCAACTACTGTTGCACAAGCGCCCGTTCCACAGGCTAGGGTTGCACCTACAATTAGACAGTAGCTGAATGAACTTTCCGGTCAAGGCATAAAAAATGATTGATTGATGAAAACCGCATAGCACATTCCACTAACCAAAAATCTGTTAATTATGCAAGTTGAGATCCTAAAGTAATTAAATGTTTGTAGCAAAGAAACTAACCTGCCCCGCGCTCCCAGACGCACATTTTCAGGTGTGAATGAGAGTAAACTTGCACAAATTCTGCAGATCAAATTAAAAATTAAATTTGATAAAATGCTTGTGATAATGGAATAATGTAGCGTCGTTCAGAGAACAACAGCAGGGAAGAACCCAAAAATTTAAAGGTGCTGAATATGTAATAAATTTTCTACTATGCATGCTTAAAGTATATTAACAGAAACCACGAATGTGGGATGCTTTGAAACTTGGGTCACCCTTTTCTTATTCATACTTAAAAGATTACAAATCCTGTGAAGGTTTCCCAGTCCTTCTGCCTCTTTGATTAAAAGTTGTAAGATATTCGTTCCTCACAATTTCTCTAAGACTGGACCTATAATAATATGATTCTACTAATATGGAATTTCTTAGAAGAGTAACACACAATAGTCAAACTGCAACAAGTTAGAAAATAATACAAGGCATTAGTAAGACCACAAGATCTAAAGATTACAATAGTTGAGGATGGATGCATAAGCATCTAGTGATCAAGCACATGGAAATGGACATGGACATGCATATCCCCCAATGCACACACAGTCTCTAGCTGATAAATCAACAGGTAGTACCTTATTGGAACTGGAAATATATATAAAATGTACTTTGTTTTTTCCCCTCAACTATCCTTCCGATTTTTTTGTGGTGTTTTACCTTTGAGAAACAGTCTCTAACTCCTAGTTTTTGTTACCCTGAGAAAGGGGAGGCAATATTATTTGACAGTTGTAAAATGCAAGTTTTAAGATTTTAATTTATGAAATTCCCAACATTGAGCAGTGTTTAGATTCATTTCAATTGCCCTATACATGAGGTTGTCGTAAAAGGATTGAGATACGCTAAGAAATGATAAAGTTTCAATTTTTTTTTTTTTTTTTTATGTATTTCAAACTCAACACTACGACTTAATACCAAGCTAGTTGAGGTCAGCTATATGAATCCATTAACTCCATTCTGCCCGGTTTAGAGCTATAGTATTTGATGGAATTCAAAACTACATGGAATAGCAGACTAGCGATATCTCAATATTCAAGTCAATATCCAATAAACATTTCTAGGAATAAACAAAGGAGGAGACTAATTTATATTATTGCATCATGAAAACAAAATTTTCAGTGCCTATAAATCTAAGCATATCACAACATAAGCTTTAGAACTTGTTCCAGTTGCAAATCTTGACCACATAAAAAGCTAACCTGTGTTTGTTCGTGCTGGGAACACAGCGTGATGCTCAAATTTTGGGCCAATCTCAGCTAAATTTAAGTTATCAACCAGCAAATCCTGTCCAATAAGGACAAAGACAACCGTGGATCATAAGCATCAGGAACCAATGAGCAAGGTCCTCCAAAGGATCAGTAGACAACAAATCACAAGTTAGTTCATTCACTTGGCTAAACTACATACCTTGTTTTCTTTGGTCCCAAAAGTCACACAGTGAGGATTTCCCATACTAACACAAGTCACATTCCAGGTTTCTCCGTCTACATTTAGCTCTGATTTAACAACAGCATCATCTTTATTTGCAGGCAATCTCGTAGGTACATCTGATGCCTTAAGTATTGGTTCACCCATATCAACCTTAACCTTCCCATCTTCTTGAATTTCAGGAACAATTAAGCCAGCACCAGTATGTATAGTAAAACTCTGCTTCCCTTGTAAATTTTCTAGCTCAGCAATGAACCTGGCAAAGCACCGTACCCCATTACCACACATCTCTGGCTCACTACCATCTGAATTGAAAATCCTCATAGAATAATCAGTGCCATTTGTTCCCGGCATGGCAAAAATCACTCCATCAGCACCAATGCCAAAGTTCCGATCACATAGCTTAACCGCCTGCTCTGGAGTAACCCTAGGCTCCGTAGAATCCCTGTTATCGACCTAATTAAAGATTGCAAAAGCAAAAATTTTAAAAGAAATCATGAGCTCAAACCAGAAATTGATTTCAGATACATGAACTTATTTATTCGTTTCAACGCATCACAATCAAATTGAAACAAAACACCACAGTAAAAAACAATTCGAACTTCCTTTTCTTATGGTTACATATATTTCCTCAAGAACCGAACAGAGAAGGGAGAAAGAAAGAAAACTTACCAAAATGAAGTCATTGCCGAGGCCTTGGTACTTGACAAAATGAAGGATGCCACTTTCTCTCCGATCAAGAAAAGAAGAAGCAGGAATTTTATCGGGAGCTTCGACGTTCATAGCAGCAGATGCCAGTAAGCGAAAGTTAGGGTTTTTCAAAGAAATGATTGGTCTTGGAGAATTAGATTGAATAGTGGACAAAGAAATAGACGTGGAAATAGATAATGAGAGAGAGCGGAAACGATTAGTGGAGGTGAAATAACGGTGAGGTAATGTCGTAAAGGAATTAGAAATGGCGGCGGCTACGGCGGCCATGGCAGAGACTGTGAGGGGCTTTGGGTGTGTAACAACACCGATAGTTAGGCGTTCAACGTTCAATATAGGCTTTGAAGCATGACTAAAAAATATTTTTACGTTGCGACAGTGCTAGAAGATAACTTATCTAACTTGGGTACTCAAAATATTTTAAAATTTAAACTCCATTCTATTTCATTAAATTTTTTTAACGGAAATTTTTATTCCATTTCATTTTATTAAAATTTCAAAATTTTCTATTTTAATAAATAAATATATATTTTAGTTTTATAAAATATAGAAAATATGAAGAATATAAAGAATATAGAAAGAGTGGAGAGAAAGAGATTTCTTGTAGCAGAATCTTAGTTACATAATCTAAGGGAATAAAGAACTATTTTCAAGATACAAAATATGATTCAAAACATATAACCTTACAAATTAAAATATACAACCTTTCATTCTAAAGGGTATTATCCTTTATTTCAAATGATATAACTTTAAAAGAAATAAATAATTTCTTTAATAAACTTAATAGACATCCATTATATTATATAGTTTTATAACGCTCCCTCTTGGATGTGCATTACACAGAGAATATGCCTCGTTAAAATTTAACTAGGAAAAACCCAGTGGAAAAAAAATTATAGTGAAGAAAAAAGAATACAGTATTATTTGTGTTTTACAAATTTTTTTCTTCCCCCGATAAAGACATCACTAATCTTTTTCTTTAATATATCATTCCTTTAGGAAATATAATACATTTTAATATTATCCCCTACAATATTATGGAGCTTGTTTTCTATATAAGCAAACCATATGTACTTTGTATATATCAAAGTATCAATTTCAATCAGACATATTACTCTCTTGCTTCATCAATTGTGACGTCTTTCATAAATAAAGAAATGTAAATTATATATCAATCACTATGAGTATAATGATCCTTAAGATATATACTCTGTATGGTACTATGGTATTTCAGGACATTATCATTTTTGAAGGTCAAAATTAGTTCTTTATTTCATTAAATGGCCTCACAATTATGAGTTTCTTTAATGGATGAGTTTTATCCATATACAATCATTTTAATCCGTTGGATCATATGTATTGATTAATGGACATAAATTCCATTTCTAAAATGTTCACTCTTCATGACAGGACAAAATTTTGTACATTCAAATTCTTTCATTTCAAATTTCTTTTTTGAATATTCGCAGCATTTTGAAGCTCTATTGGAATCCAATGAGATTTATATCATCAATATACATATTTTTGTGTACAACAGGTACAATATCAACATGTCATATTATCTTTTGCCACTTCTAGTGGTAAGTTTCTTATGATTACTTGTGGTTACCACATTTTTAAAGATCAATAATTTAATCATATGATCTTATTAACATTCTCAATGGCAAGTATATAATTGTTATTATGCACACTCATATCCAATATTATATGTTATTGCATTCATTTCAGAGAATGAAATAAATTCAATTGAAAGTGTTTCATTTCATGACATCTTCCATATCATGATTATAAATATATCATTATTTTTGTTTATCTCCAGTATTGTGATATACCATTTCATTCACTTCAGGGAATGAAAACAAATCTTATTATGTAAATTAAGTGCTTAATTTTTTTTTTCTAAATATAAAAAAGAGTGAAACTAATTTAAAATCCACAATCGATATGTTATAATATCTTTTTTCGATGATGCCACTATAGGAGCATATTCAAAAATACAAATTATTATTCACGTTTTACGAATAAAATAAGTGGATTTTTTAATTGTTAACTATCTAGTGAAAGAAAATTATTGCTTTAGTGCAATTTTAAATGATCCATTGATTTTCTTCCTTATTGTGTCTTAAAGACACATGATATCCACATATAAAGATAAATAATTCATACTCAATATATATTAAAAGTCACAAATCCAATTTTACAGGATTTAGCATGATAAAACAAAAATCGCATATTAATTTGATTTCAGAATTATATTTTATATAATCACCAAACAAATATAAAATCCAATATTGAATTTATATTTATAATTCAAATATAAATATATATATGAGGTAAAATTATACATAGAATATCCTTTCAAGTGTAAGTAGTCTTAAATAGACAACTTTTAACTTTGGTTGTCACAAACTATAAATTATCCTCTCTTTATCCGATTCCATCAAGAAAGCAATATCACAAAATCAAAGAATCATTGCAATAAGTTCATATAATTTGGTTAGAGTTTCATGCTGATAACATTTTATAAAACATAGAAAATATAAAAAATATAAAGAATATAGAAAGAGTAGAGAGAAAGAGAATTCTTGTATTGGGATCTTAGTTACATAATCCAAGAAAATAAGAAACTATTTATAAGATACGAAATATGATCCAAAAGACATAACCTTATACATTAAAGTATACAACCCTTCATCCTAAAGGATATAACCTTAAAAACTAAAAGATATAATCATTTATTCTAAAGGACATAATCCTTTATTTCAAAGGACACAACTTTAAGAGAAATAAATAATTTCTTTAATAACCATTATATTATATAGTTTTAGAACGTTCAGTTTTTTTTTTTTTAAAGGAAAAAAAATTCAAACTATATTTTTAATTGTTTTCTTTATAAATATTAAAATAATAATCTAATTGTTGATGTAAGAAAATATCATTTATCATTGGCTTATTTTCGCCCTTGTCCCTCAACTTATGGATGTGTCCCTTTATCATTTCAAAACTTCAATATGTCTCTCAAAAATAATTGAACATCTATGTTTATAACAATAAAGCGAACCAAACCAATTGCCGGCCAAAACTCAATTAAATTGCTTATGTTGCAAGCCGAAGCTTCAGTTCAATTAATTTATATTTCCACATCAATTGCCTAACGGGCTTTGTCTTATTTTCTCTATTCTGCCCATGATTTTTGGTAAGTTTTTTCTTCCTCATCTGTGTAGTTCGTGTATCTCTATGCAATTGAGTAAAATGTATTGAATACCCTTTAGAAAACAAAGGGAGAAAAAACCCTGAAACATCTTCAATCGATACGACTTCTCAATTACTTCTCCTTCACTTTTCTTTTCTTTGTGATTCTCCAAAAGAACTAAAACCCTAGATGCAATGAATCGAAGAAGAAAGTTAATGGGGGTAGTTTATCAAAGAAGATTGTGAAGTTTGTTTGGTAGAAAATGATTTTGATGGGACTTACAGGCGTGGTTTTTACATGGGAAAGAGAGAGAGATTCAGTGGAGGTCTAACTTGGCGGGCTGATATAGTTGCTTTTTATATTTTTCATACTCCATGTCAGCTTTCCGTTCAATATCAAAGAGTTATTTTGATGGATGTCCTTTAAACATAAATTAAAGATTTGATATATGTTTGGCAATAACTTTTTAAGTAACTTTTAGTATTTTAGTGTTTGAATTAATTTTAGATGTTAAGGTATTATTGTATAAAAAGTTAATTCATGTGACGTTTAATTTTTAGCATTTTATGAAAAACTATTTAAATAGCTAACAATTAAACGCTATTAAAATAACTGACAATTACCAAAACAGTTAATTTTACCGAATAAACTTTTAATATTTTTTTTTACGTAACAAATTAAAATTTCAGTAGCGTATGTGATAAAGTGTATACTTCATGTCCAACAAGTGAAATTAAGCCTAATAACACAAGTATCATTTTTACCAAAATCCTTAACATAGAGCTTACTTTCTTTTATGAAAAATGCAATATCAATCAATAAAGCTTCACACCAAAATATAGCACAGTAATAAATGCATTTACGACCTATTAATAGATTCGTTGTTAAAATCCCCTCCCTCAATATTAAAAATAAAAGTAAAGTTTCAATAAAATACAAAACACACTAACTCAAGAATTTTAAAGTTATCTTTCTTTTCTCTTTAATAGCAATTACAATACTATGTGATTTTAGAACACCAAATGTGTGTATGTGTTAAATGAATGTACTGAATGATATCAATGAGTTAAATTGTATTTTTTTTTTAAAATTAATTCATTAGTCATTATTTATTTTTATCCATTTGCAATTTATAACACTTATTTAATAATATTTTTTCTTCTATTTGATCTTCAACCATACAATTATGAATCTAAATTTTTTAAAAAGAATCATAAAAATTATATAAGTATTTATGAAATAAGTATCAACTAACTGTCCTATCTATTTAAAAAAAATTGAAAAAAAATTGTTATACATTAAATTATACAGATGTATAAATATGATATGTTTAAACCAATTTTCATTGTCAAATGAAGGTCTTAGCCTCTGGATAAACTAAATTTTTTGTGGTTTAAATTCTATCATTATATGTTAATAAAAAAAATGTATTAATATATGAATTTTGATTTTTTTTTTTTACTGTATAAGAGATGAGACACCATGCACAAATTATTTGAAACACGCCTCAATAAATATTATCGAAAACATTTTTTTTTAATTGAAAAAAGAAGATTCGAATCTGGATCTATTGTTAGCCCGTATATCTACTGGGTTATATCTTAGTGTGCAATATCATGGAAAACGTTTAAAATTGTTACAAAATGCAAAATCTCTGGACTACCAAGCTATGAAAAGTCAATCAAACTTTCTTTGTCATACTAAATGCTCAATATATGACCATTTCTTGTTTTCATGGACCTCTCTATGCTTCAAATAAATAAAAAAGAAAAGCATTTAATTTCACTTAAATGAACGGAGCCGTTGTCCATAAATTTGTCATTTAATGGCCTTTATACATTTTAGTAGAAAATTCAACGAAAACTTGCAAAATGTAAATAAATAAATTCAACATTCATTTTTCACCTCCTCTTTAATGACAAGCCAAATGCTGCAATTCTCATATTCTACTACATCTGTTCTATAATACTCCATCTATTTCTAAATATAAGTCATTTTTGGATTATTATTTTGTCCGAAAATATAAATTATTATGAGTATTTTAAGGAGTAATAAATTATATTCTTCCGATGTTACTCTTATTTATATTAGATATAATAATACTTTCACAAGTAACTGTTGGTTTTGAGATGAAGAATAATATGGTCCAACTACCTTGGATTCTATTATAATCTAGAAGAATTAATTACTTCTTTAATCATTGTGCAAAATCCTTAAATGACTTATATTTTGGGACATAGGAAGTACTTATCACGTCTAAAATTTCACATCCTTAAAAAAGCCATTAAATTTATTTAGGTTATGATAAATTATTAAGTAAACTGACTATACGAGAAAAATCAAACTAGAATTTCATTAATTAGAAATTGTATACAGATATGAGATACAGATCAATATATTTCTATATTTTTATATAAAAAGCATAATAGTAAACCACTTATACAAAGAATAAAAAAACACAATCTTGATTTGATGTATCTGATCGAGTTGACAGAGCATAATATTTGTGCTATAAGAGATCGCTTACTTTATTTGATGGCTATTTATGGCCACTGACTCCATAGTCTTTCTACAAGTCTGATCTGATTACTTTCGAATTTCTTCCTTCCATTGGAGAAGAGATTTGCACTTCTTTCTACATAACTATCTAAATAATAAAGGATGCTAGACAAAATCACCATAATAGTGATAACAATAACTCAAAACTAGATTTGAGGATAAAATCTTAATATATGGGTAGCAATAAATCCTAATATAAGGGCAACAATAACTCAGATCTATAAACATATCTGAGGATTATTTGCAAAAAAACCAAACAAAAAAAAGGAAGGAGGTGGCTACGTGTGAGAGCTCACCGGTGCAAGAAGAGAAGAGAGGTTTTTTGCTTGCCAACACCTTGACTTGACAATATGGAATTAAATTTTGTTTTCACAAGTAAATTGACTATATTACTCTAATTTAATATATCTAAATACCAAATTAAATTTTAGACTTTTCAATTCTCATGTTTGTCCAATAGTTGTGGTAGAGAGATTTTGGGAATACAAAAAGGTAACAATAAATAAAGATAGAGAAACTTTTTGAAGAATTGAAGCAATAATTATTGGTTATATACAGAGGGTTAATACGGAAAAAAAAATTTATCACTCCTTAAAACCATAAATATGAGAAGTATTTTGAACAAACTATATTCTCAAATGTGACAATTATTATATAACGAAGGTAGTATAAAGAATATGAAAAAGATTGAGAGGTACTAAATTTTTATCATCTATAAAAAAAAGCTATCAATAATGTATATAGTAAATGTTAAAAAGGAAGATTACTCTTGTGATATAGCTACAGTACACAATGTTCTTTCTACCTATATGTTCCATACAAATTAAAAAGGAAAAAAAAAATATACTAAATTATATCCTCATATTAACAAGATCGAGTTATAGAATTGCTAGCTTGGAGATGATTTAACATGATCATTCTTCGGTCCAAAAGAGATCAGTCTCTTGTTCAATTGTTAAACAGACGATAAGAGGATACCCTTAGTAATACTAATAAAAAAAAGAAAAAAAAAAAACGAGTCAAATGTTGAATTACATTGAAGAAACCATTAAGACTATAAATAAAGATAGATGTACATGTATCCAATCCATCTTTCTTAGCTCTCTCAAAAGTCTTCATCAATGGCATCCAAAACCCTTTGTTTTTTAATTTCCACCCTTCTTTTTGTCTTCCAATTCCACTTCTCCATTGAACAAACAACGGTTGTCAAAGGAAGCTACTGGTTTCCAGGAAGTGGTTTTCCAGTTTCTGACATAAACTCTACACTTTTCACTCACCTTTTCTGTGCATTTGCTGATGTTAATTCTCAAACCTATCAAGTTACTATCTCATCCTCAAACCAACCCCAATTCTCTACTTTCACACAAACAGTCAAACAAAAGAACCCCTCGATAAAAACCCTTTTGTCCATTGGCGGTGGAGGTGCCAATGTTAACACTTTTGCTTCAATGGCTAGCCAACCCAGTTCTAGAAAATCATTCATCGATGCATCAATAAAGTTAGCAAGATCTTACAATTTTCATGGCCTTGATCTTGATTGGGAATACCCTTCTAATTCTACACAAATGACTAATTTTGCTTCTCTTGTTACTGAGTGGAGAGCCGCTGTAGGCACTGAGGCTCAAAACTCCGGCCAGTCACCATTACTTTTATCTGCTGCAGTTCTTTACTTATCTTATTACTACTCACCATCTGTATCATATCCAATTCAAGCTATATCAAATAGCTTGGATTGGATAAACTTAATGGCTTACGATTTCTATGGTCCTGGTTGGTCTCCATCTAGTACTGGACCACCCGCTGCATTATACAATCCTGGTCATCAAGAAAGTGGAGATAATGGGGTTAAATCTTGGATTCAAGCTGGTTTATCAGCAAAGAAAATAGTTTTAGGATTTCCTTTCTATGGCTGGTCATGGCGTCTTGTAAATGCTAACAACCATGGACTTTTTGCTCCAGCTAATGGAGCTGGTCTTGCGGGAGATGGATCAATACGTTATAACAAGATCATACAGTATATAACCCAAACAAGTGCTACAAAAGTTTTTAATGCCACTGTTGTTACTGATTATTGCTACAATGGAACAATATGGATTGGATACGATGATACACAGAGTATTTCGACAAAGGTTTCATATGCTAAAGGAAAAGGATTACTTGGCTATTTTTCTTGGCATGTTGGCGCTGACAACAATTGGGCTCTTTCTACCAAAGGTTAGTATTGATTTTCATGCAGGTAAAATTTACTCGTAGCATTGAAAAAGTACAGGAGTTTTATGTTTTTTAATAAATATAAAAAAAATCTTTTTCTCAATAGGTTTTTTACAAGATTTTTCTTTTAATTGTTAGAAATTATGCAATTCTTTGAATGCTTTGTCAAATTCTATTTTATTATTATATTGTATCTAAATTTTTTCTAATTTCCACTAATCTAATGTAAAATTTTCTTTGGTCATGGCAGCATTCCAGACATGGGAAGCATAGACTTCACTCGGTGGTCAAAAAAGGAATAAAAATTAAGGAATAAACCATAGCTATAAGTATAAAAATTCTATTAAAACAAATTAAATGTTACCAAAATTTAAAAATAAAATGCTATGGATCAATGTACTCGAATGCTTTTTTTTTTTTTTTATATTGTAATCATCTCTAAGAATGTCAAACCCTTTAATAATATTAATACGAGAACTATTGTGTTGTAATTGCTTGTGGGTAATCTCTACCTTTAATTTTGCCATCTAAAAAGGCAACTTTGAGGATCAAATCAAAATAAACATTTATTTCATATCAACATTTTCCATTCTCCATCGTCAATCGGTTCTCAATCTCATACCACGTTTATAATCCCTCAGTAACAATTTTTTATAGTTTGATTTAAGGTTTGTCGTCTCGATTTAAGATTTATCGATTCTATAAAATATAATAAAATCTAGCCAATCAATTTATTTATAATTGTTATCAATTAATTCAATAATTCTTATAATATAAGTCACTCTTTATCTAACCCAAAATTTAGTTTAGTAATCATAAAATTGTTTTATCTCCATAATTAGGTTTCTAATGTCGTGTATGCATAACTTAACTTCTAGCTTTAATTAAAATCATTTTCCTCTTTCAAACTTTGAAAAATTCATAAAATGGAAAAGGAATCTTTCAAGAAAACACAAAATAAAATATTTAGAACATCATTGACAACCATGTTAGGCATTTTTCATCACTGGTTATCAAGATCAATTCTTATTCTATTATTGATTTTTTTTTTTTTTTTGGAAGGAAATTCTATTATGGAGTTCATTTAGTTTTGATGCTTATGTTTATTAAAAATAAAAAAATAAAACTTGGGCTATAGTCTAATCGATGCAAGGTTGCAGGCCTTAATTTGAATTATTTGGGCCTAATAGGCCCAACAACACCCTACTCGCTTCCCACTAAAAAAGGCAACAGCAACGCCAAAATTGTTGATCCTCTTCAATCATGAAGGAAGGAGCTGGTGGTCCCAGAAGCAATCAAAAACAAAATGTGGGCCCCAGTCTAACCCATTCAAATTAATCGTGGTTAGATTCCACTCTCTGGTTAATCCCTCTTTGCAGATCTCTATCTCTACAGCTCCTTCCTCAGCTTTGCAGATTCTATTAGGGTTTCAGAATTCATTCGTAAAATTCAAAAAAAAACTCATAATCTTCTTCTGAATTGCTCTCTAACTTTGCAAATTCTGTTGTTCTTTGTTGTTTTTCTTTTCAATTTCGAAATTGGGTCGGAATTAAATGGATCCAAGGGTTCTTTGATTTCGCTGCAAATTGATCGGAGTTGAGACAGATGGAGACGCAGAGGATAATCGAATTGCCACATAGAAACATGGATAAACGTCCTCGAAAGAGGCCTCGTTTAACTTGGGACATGCCTCCTCCTCCTCTTCCTCCTCCCAAGGTTTCAATCTCTCTCCCTCACACAATATGTTGAGCTTTTTGCTTTGTTGAAATTATGTCTTCTGCTTATGGAAATTATTATTCTTTTTCCGATTTTGCTGAATTTTGTGTTTATTTCTGTTGTTTATATCATGTGTGTACTGCAGGTCCTTTCAGCTATGTATTATGGGCAGGATTTTGGGAACGGAGTAGCCATTCCCAATTATGCATATCCAAATATGTTTTACAGGGATGTTCCCGTTCCTCGACATGGCTCCCCTCCTTGGAGACCTGATGATAAAGATGGGCATTATGTCTTTGCCATTGGCGAGAGTTTGACACCTCGCTGTAAGCATTTCTTAAATTATGTAATCACTTCATTTTCTAGGGGGTTCTAACAAGTTGCAGAGTTTGTTCCTTGCTGTTGATTCTTTCATTTTCATTTGGTCAACTTCAACTCTGGTGTTTCTATTTAGATCTGTAAGTGAGCTCATAATCGTTTACTTATATCTTCTCTTTTTCTTGGATCTTGCAGACAGAATTCTTAGCAAAATGGGTGAAGGTTGGTACTTTTTTTCGTTTTGATTCACTAGATCATATATCATTTGAATGTATTTATGAATTTTTACGAAGTGGAATCCTTTTAAGTTCGTAGAATAAAATATCATGCTTTTGTATCTGTTTCAAATTTTCAAGGTGTGGCGGCATAGGCTATGCATTTTGGCGTTTTTACTATAACTGGAGTAGTACTTGTGATCATTCTTTAGCTGTAATTCCTTGGGGTTATTCTGGCAGGGACATTTGGGCAAGTTTTGGAATGTCTTGATAATGAAAAGAAACAAGTCGTTGCAATAAAAATTGTTCGCTCCATACACAAGTATCGTGAAGCTGCCATGATTGAAATTGACGTCCTACAGAGGCTTGCCAGGCACGACATTGGTGGCACTCGGTAAGGATGTTGCATATTTTTCCACCACTATCCATTGTAGAAGTTTGAAGTGATTTTGGTATAAGCAATTTTATTCTTTGCAGTTGTGTGCAAATACGGAATTGGTTTGACTATCGTAATCATATTTGTATTGTAAGTATTTATTAGTACCTCTGATTTGATTAATTTGAAGGGGCAGTCCATGTTCCTACATGCCTAAATTTCTGTGAGTTAAAGAACTTGCGGATAAATTTAAAAATGGTTTCAACAGGTCTTTGAGAAGCTTGGACCAAGCTTATACGATTTTCTCCGCAAAAACAGCTACCGTTCATTTCCCATTGATCTTGTTCGGGAGCTTGGCAGACAACTTTTGGAGTCTGTTGCATGTGTGTGGACAATTCTTGTACCATTTTTATCTTATTTTTATCGACTTAAATGCTCAGATGCTTTAAAGAAAGCAAGATATGGGCATGAATAGTTACTCCACTGTCATTTTTTCTTATATTCTTTTGGATTGCCAAAGTAATTGTTTTTAGGCTACTGCAGAGTTGGTTGATAATAATGGTAACCTTTTTCCTCAAAGATTGTTGATTAGTTCATTTTGTTTGCAGTTATGCATGAATTGCGGTTGATTCACACAGATTTGAAGCCTGAGAATATTCTACTTGTTTCCTCTGAATATATCAAAGTTCCAGATTATAAGGTAACATTTATTATAGGTTACCCCAGTTTTCTTATTTTTATTATGCATGCTGTTATGACGTATTCTACATATCAGTGTATGCATGATTGAGGCTTTGTGAGATAAATGAGGTAAAACTAAGTAATTTTACAGGAGCTTATACCCTTTGAAGACCTTATATCTTCCTTTCTTGCTTGGATGTTCCAATATTTTAATAACTATTTGGTGATTGTATTTCCTTCTTTAGGATGGTTTGGAGATGAGGTGCAAGCTTTCCCTCTTCCCACCTTTCTTATGTTAGATAATATTGTGGCTGGTGGCATATTTGTTTTAATTTGTAACTGATGTTAAAATATACACCTGGTCCTCTATATATTTTATTATTTAAATTAATCATTACAGTCCCTAGCTAGTAGGATAGATGGATCTTTCTTTCTTTTTTTTTTTTTTCCTAAATTTTTGACCCACAGTCAAAGCCATATCTGATTTCCCTTTTTCTTTCTTTGTCTTTCTTTTTCTTGTTTTTTTTGGTGCTGATGCAATTCATCTGATAGTTCTGTTGTTTCTTTTTACATTTTCTTGCTTCATGAATCAGTTTCTTTCACGGTCCACAAAAGATGGCTCCTATTTCCAGAATCTGCCAAAATCAAGTGCTATTAAGCTCATTGATTTTGGGAGTACTACATTTGAACATCAGGATCACAGTTATGTGGTGTCAACGCGCCATTATCGTGCACCAGAGGTTATCTTAGGTAACTATCGTGGAGCTATGGTGGTTGATGTTTTTATACATGTCTCTTTCCAACAATTGGATACTTACTGCAGGACTTGGATGGAACTATCCTTGTGATTTATGGAGTGTTGGTTGCATACTTGTTGAATTATGCTCTGTAAGTAACTTAACATTTAGTTTATATTGCCTTCCATTAGCTTTCATTTTATATGGGAACTCTTTTACTAGTTTATTTGTTATGATGTATAATGATTCTGGTACTTAAATGTAGAGAAAGTGTTTGAGGTTCTGATGTTGCAATCATTAGATAGGATTTCATTGGTAAAAAAAAAAAAAAACAAAGGGAAAAATATTTTCAGTCATTTGAAATGTAGTGTTAAGGTTAGTATCATCTCTCTGGTTAATGCAATTAGCCAATTACAAAACTATGTATCATTTGAACAGTTTAATTGATGTGAGGTTTGTCAGGCATGTTATCATGCTACTAAATAGGATGCTTTGAGAACTGTTGCTTCAGTGAGAAGTTAGAAGCATGATTCAATATTTTGATAATTCACTTGCTGTTCTGCTTGTTTATGTCTAACTTGTATTATTCATGTTTTTTTTCTGTGATTAGGGTGAGGCCCTTTTTCAAACACATGAGAACTTAGAACATCTTGCCATGATGGAAAGGGTTTTAGGGCCACTGCCACAACATATGATGGTCAGAGCTGAGTAAGAGAGATTGCTTTTATCTTCCTTTATGTTTGTTTGTTGACTTGTTCCGTAACTTCTTTCCGAAAGAGCACCTCATATTATGCCCTCTGTTGTTGCAGCCGTCGTGCTGAGAAATATTTCAGGAGAGGTACACGATTAGATTGGCCTGAGGGTGCAACTTCAAGAGAAAGCATGAGAGCAGTTTGGAAATTGCCTCGACTGCCGGTAGTTTGTTTAAAACTTGTCTCGTTTAATTTACTTGTAGAGTTAACATCAATCTTGGAACATTTTGTTCATCTGTGATACACGGATAGTCTTGCATCTAGAGTTGTTTAAATTTCTTTAGTTGTCAGGATTATCTTCCTTAATTTATCTATCTTGAAAACAGCTAACTTTGGGCACTCTATCTCTGTAAAATGCTACCCAATCTAATCCTTTTATCTTGTGCTATTTTCTTGCTAAAGAACCAACTTTATAACACTGATTCTTTTCTGGAACGTTGATTGGTTCTGTTTTTCATATAGAAACATTGATTTTTAGCATTTTCTATAGATTAGGTTTACTTAGTTTTTTCCCCTCCATTTTTTATTCTTTTTGTGTCTCCATTCTTTTCTGTATTCTCCATTATCTATTTCTCTCTCCATCTCCTTATGCAAGAAGTTTCATTTATTTTTTTCTGGCAGAACCTAATCATGCAGCATGTAGATCATTCTGCTGGTGATTTGATTGATCTCTTGCAAGGGCTCTTACGATATGATCCAGCAGATCGACTCAAAGCCAGGGAAGCTCTGAGACATCCATTCTTCACAAAAGATCCAAGAAGGTGTGGCTACCCTTTATAATGTGGACACACCTCATTCTTAAAATGAAGAGGCTTTGAAGCAAAAGTCATATAACAAGGAGATACCTCGTCGCAGTTGATGTCGTGACATTTATTTAATATACAATTGTTTCCATATAGTAAAGAGTAATATCTTTCCTCCCATGCCCTTTTGTCGATTGGTGTGTTTCTGTTCTATGGTGATCCTAATTGATCTATAATTTCTGGTTTGTTTTGTGATGTTCGTGAAGTAAAATACTGAAAATACCAATTATAACAGCATGTGAGAGTTCCTTCTCTTTTCATCTCTTTTTAAGAGAGAGTGGATTAATGTCACACTAGTATAAAATTCTCTCGTCCAAAAAAAAAAAAAAAAAAACCTGCGATAATATTAATTAATTATAAGTAAAGTCAAATTTTAGACATTTCTGTTTGTTATCTTTGTTCAGGAACTCGGCAATTTGTTGAGATGCAGAAGAAAACCTATCTTTATCATTTCGAGGTGTATGTAAATTGTTTATGCTTTTGGAAAATTTTTTTTTTGCCTTAAATCCATACATTTGCTAGTGAACTTTGTTTTCTTCCTATGGCGCACTAAATTAATATTTACATTCTTCTAGTATTAACAGATAATTTAGAGGAAAATTGTTTCAAGTCAAAATCACGTTAAAGAGGACAATTCACAGATTACCATTGTGAAAAATCGAATACCCTTCTTGACCATTTTCCTCTTTCTCTGATACCACGAAATGAGCTCATTTGCCAAATGATGGTCTTTTCAACTAATCTCCCCCGACTCGACCCAAAGTAACTCTACACTTATTTAGAGTTTTCTTCGTCGCTCTAAGCCAACCCAACAACACTAACAATTGCATGAAGTGCAGGCATCTTCAGTCCTTGGTTTTTAAGGTTCTCTGCCTGCAGTAATACTTAGTTTTTAAGTATTAGTTTCTCAAATTGGTTTGTTGATCATTAGATGAACTGCAGGCAAACATTGTAAAGCATGCCACCTTTGACAGTATATATTGGTCATTGGATTTCTTCTTCTCGGCCTCTGTATATTGATCATTATGTAAAATTGGTTTGGATTGAAAGGTCGAAAGGATTTATGAATTGAATTCTGGATCTCAAATTTATGGAAAATTGGGGATTTCCCTCTTTTATGGTGGTTAATTTCATTAAGGTTAACTTCGCGATTTATTTATATTCTATTCCCTCCTTCTCTCTGTATTTTTTTTTAATAGTTATTTTTGATTTAAAACGAATGAAAGGACTTATTTAGAATAGTAAATTAGGGACTTCAAATTACAGTCATTTGTTAATATTCAAATTAAGTAAGTGTTAATTTGACTATAATTTAGGAACATATAAGTATTTTACTCATTTTTTAAATGACATATTGTGTCCTTGGAATTTTTTTTTTTTTAAATAATGATGCATATCTGGCTAGGCTAAGATAGGAATGGCAGTGGGTAAGGTTCAGGTGGGTAGTGCAATTCCCATCCCTAAACCTATCCTTAATCTCGTATTTTACATGATTCTAGGAGTGTTCATGGGTTAGGTTGAGATGGAAATTGCATCTATCTCAGTCTCATCCTCAAAAATCCATACATAAGAAATGGACTCGTTGTACCCTCTCAATGGGCATGTAATTTCATTCCATTTCGTCTCATTTTTTAAATGAGACGAGATGAAAATTCAGATGTACGGGATGAGTCGGAATGGAAATTTGAAAATTAATCAAGATGTTTCATAATATTACTAAATTATTTTTTCACCGAAGAAATATAAAAATTGCTAAACTTATTAATTCAGGACGATTTTTAGGAACATATCAAAATTCTTACGGTCTTGTGCATAATCCTAGCTGATACTCTATTAAGTAATGTTATATTCATTCCTAAATTCAATGGCGTCGGTTATGCCCATGGATACTCGTTACCTACATGTATATATTTACTCGCAGACTCCATTTTGAAAATTATCATTCAATTAAAAAATAAAAGAACTTATTTAAATTTGAAAATATTATATAAAATTTATACTATATATAAATGTGAGAAGAGATAATGAGAATTTCAATAATACTTTTTATAAAATTTGAATATCTTAAAATAGCTTTAGCCATGACTAATTAGAAAATTATATTTTATTATTCGATTGGATATATTTATCAAAATTATTTTTTAAATAAATACATATAAATTATTAAATATTTCAAAATTTTAAGTTTTATCTTTTAAAATTTATTTTTTAATAATATATATATTAATGAGACATTTAATTTTTATATTTTATTTTTTAATTTATTTTCTAATATTTAATTCTATTTTATTATAATTTAAAATACGTTATCAGGAGAGATAAAAAAAATAAAGGCATATTTTATATAATATTCTTTGTATTCTCAGTAACTTCATATGAAATTTTGTTTTAATATTATAAAAAATCTAAATAATATAAGAAAAAAAATTTTTATATTCACATTAATCTTATATGAAATTTTATTTTAATGTTATAAGATCAAAATTATAATATTTTATTTAGGAGAGAGATAAAAAAATTATATTTTTTATAATATTCTTTTTATTCACATAAATCTCATATAGAATTTTGTTTAAACCTTATAAAAATCTAAATAATATAAAATAACAATTATAATATTTTATTTAGGAGAGAGATAGAAAAGAGAAAAATATTTTTTATAATATTCTTTATATTTACATTAATCTCATATGAATTTTTTTAATATTATAAAAATTTAAATAAAATAAAATAAAAATTATAATATTTTATTTAGAAGAGAGATAAAAAAAGAAAAATAATATTCTTTATATTTAATCTCATGTGAAATTTATTTTAATATTATAAAATTTAAATAATATAAGACAAAAATTATAATATTTTATTTAGGAGAGAGATAAAAAAAAAGAAAAATCTTTTTTTATAAGATTAAATATTTTATATTTAATCTTTTTTTATAATATTTTTTATATTCACATTAATCTCATATAAAATTTTATTTGAATGTTATAAAAATCTAAATAATATAAGAAAAAAATTATAATTAATATTTGATATTAAAAAATAAATAACAAATATAAATAACAAATAAAAATGAAAAATGATATAAAAAATTAAATAAGTACAAAAAATGAGTATATTCAATATACAACATAAGTCTTAAATAGACTAATAATAATATTAAAATAGTACATAAGAAAACACGAACAATCCTATAAGGACAAATAAATAAAAATACGGATGTTTAAAAAATGACAGTAAAATTTTAAGTATAAAGTTTCTCTTCTTATGATAATTCTCCGCCCAAGTGTAATAATATCAGTTTAACCGCAATAATAAAAAGATAAGTAAGAAATTAGGATTCTCATGGCTAACTATCAACTAACTAAATAAATAATTTAAAACTCTTGCTCCAATTACATTCATCAATTTTCCGTTTGAACAGTGAAAAGAAACACAAAAGAAAGAGCAATAATACATTATACATATACAATTTAGCCGCGGTGCGTATTCTGAACAGCAATTCTTGCAGTCAGAAAGGATTGGGGCTATGGCGGAAGATCTAGTGCTAGACACGGCGATAAGAGACTGGGTGTTGATTCCTTTGTCGGTAGTTATGGTTCTCATCGGAGTCCTCCGTTACTTCGTCTCCAAGCTCATGCGTTCCTATCCAATCCCTGATGCCAAGATCGTTAAAGAAGGGTAAATTTTAAATCCTAAATTATACCCCAATCTCTCTCTCTCTCTCTGTATATGTATCCATCGACTAATATATATATATATATATATATATATATTTTTCATGAATGTCAGTCAAGTAATTGTCAGAGCTCGGAATTTGCGCTCTGGTGCTAATTTCATACCTCCAAAGTCGTTTCGTGCTCGAAGGGTTTATTTCAGTAACGAGGTTTGCCTTTTTGCCATTTTTTCTCCATTTTTTTGGGTTGTGTTAGTATTTCTAGATGATATTCTAATTGGAAAATTAGAAAATTTATTTCTGTATGGATGTGACTTGAAATATGCTTCAACTCAATTTTGGTTGAGGAAGTTATACTGTTGGAAATTATTTAACACCATGATTTCGCTTAACTAAGTCGTAAAACTGATTAGTTCTAATTACCATTTTATTCTTTTTTTCTTTTTTGGGTCTCTAACATGCTTTGGATTGAATTTTCATAGGAAAATGGATTGTTACATGTACCGAAAGGGCAGGCGCAAAACGCACAAGCACAAATGTTTTCTGATCCAAATATGGCCATGGATATGATGAAGAAAAATCTTTCAATGATTATTCCTCAGGTATTGCTAATTAAATGGAATATTCTCATGCTGTGGCCTGCTTGACATTAGGTGATTGCCATTTGTGATTTGTAAATTTTTCCTGTTGGCCAGACTCTTACTTTTGCTTGGGTCAACTTTTTCTTCTCTGGATTTGTTGCAGGTGTGTTTCTTTGTCATTGTGTTGGTTTTCTGAATGCTTTAGTTTGTGTTAAAACACCCTATGCGCTGTACTAGCTTGTCAATATCAAGGACTAATCACATTTGTCCTCACAACTTTGGTGATGTTCTTTTGATACTCTTTGGAACTCTGTTAATGACCTTCTCTTGCTCCTCTCAGCCAAGATACCTTTTCCTCTGACTCAGAGGTTCAGATCTATGTTGCAAAATGGGATTGATTTAAGCACTGTTGATGTCAGTTATGTCAGTAGTCGCTCATGGTATTTCTCTGCCTTTATGAACAAGAGGCTTCATTGTTGTTCAATGAGTATTTTAATTCAAATTTTGGGCATTTTGTTAACTAATACTATCTGATTATACTTTACTACTTTCTTTCTCCAGGTATTTCCTTAATTTGTTTGGATTAAGGGGCTTATTTAGTCTCATTCTCGGTGAAGAAAATGGTTAGAACCTGTTTATAAGATACATAGCTAGGTTGTGTATTGTAGACGTATAACTTAAATCTGCATGCTGTTTCCTTCATTCAAAATTACTGAAAATGTATTATCTAGATATTTGCATACTAAGGTTCTGTATGAATTACTTCTATTTTTTAAAATCACTTTATGATTCTTACTTTTATGAATTACAGCTGTGGATGACACACAACGTATGATGCAAATGAGTGGGTTTGGCCTTGATCCAACAAAGGTGCAAGCTTTAGCTTCTCTATGTAGCATTTTGGGCTTCAAAATTTTAAATTGTTAAGTTATAATTACTCACTGTTTTGTGCTCTGCAATTTCTCTTGCTATTTTGTGTCTAATTCAATAGTGTTCTTGATCAGATAGCTATGGTTCTAGTCACTTTACTTGTGGCCATTGATTTCCGACTTGGTCTAAACAAGCAGTTTGAACTGCGTTTCCTGTCAGACCTATAGTTTCTCCCATTTGGTCATGCTCATAACTAGTCCTACTTCTGTCAAAGTCTGGTGATCTGCATTGGGTAATGGTCAGACTAATTTCTTAGCATGTCAGACCTAAAGATTCCTATCAACAGTTTTAGAAGTCTAACCTGCAAATTTCATCGGGCTATGATGTATGGTTATGAACATGACAACAGAGGATACACTACTTAAATGACGTAAGGATATGAGATGTGCATAGAAGTTAGAGGGGATGGACTACTTAAAAGATTTGTAAAGGTCATAAGATTAGTTTAATGTTTAGAATGCTAAAATGTGGATGCATTAATCTTTTGTTTCATCAAGATTAATAAATTTTTAGTCATATGAAAGATGCATACAGGAAACTCCATCCTACAAAATAAAGAGTCTGTTCATAACTTAGAAATAAAAAATGTCCATCTATAGCAGAAATTACATTTTGCACATTGTTTGTAATAAAATGTTTAGTATCAAAGTTAAACTAAAACCATCCATCAACAAGCATCATACTCGATTCATTATAAAACGTTTAGCCTTGCCTGTGATTTTTTATATGGCAGTTCTTTTCTTTACTAATAGGTGCCCAGGGGGTATCCAATCAGGTCTCCATTGCAAGTCCAACAATTGCAAAAGTTACATCAATCATATCTAAACTTGTCTTATCTTTTCTTTGACATACTCAGTCATGTCCTAAACATGCCAAAGGTGTGTATAATTTTTTGTTGGGCATGGTTGGCATGTGATAATTGTCTGGGCATGCACATTTGTCTAGCATGTACTGTTGACAATAGTGTGCCCTTCCAGAGAGGCTTTTTAGTGCTTTATAGCATCAAAGCTGCAGACAAGGTTGTGAAAATGTTACGGTTCCTTGATATGGATTGAGTTATGGGACAGATGGAATAATGGATCTGAACAGGAAGGAGAAGGATGGAAGGGAAGTTTCTTTTTGCAGCCTATGATTTTAAAGGCACAAGCTCGTTTGGGAGAACTTGTAAAACTCTTGAGTTTAGAATAAATACCGATGGAGAAATAACTATCCCCTACGAAAAAGGAATCATAATAATTATGGACGATCACCCTCCTACAAGTAAGGGAAAAAATCAAAACTGAAACAATAACTGAAAATCCACTAAAACATGAAAGTATCCACTAAAGCATGATAGCATCACTAAGAAAATGCTAACTTAATCTTGTTAACCTGGTTGTAACTTCTTCTTTTTACCATGCGTAAACCTCTTGTACCTCTTTAAGGGCCTGCTAACAGAGAATGGGAAAGATATCAAAGCCACCACCAGAGCAATAGTATTTGTTTGTTAAGCAGTTACTCCCGTAGTTAATTGCATTGTTTTCTGCATGAAACATAGAGAAAACAAAAGGAAAGAAAAAAAGGAACCTGGTTAATTCATTGACTTAAATATTTACATGAGTAGATGCCTTTGGTTTGTGGAATACTATTCGTAAAACTCATAGATTTGTGGAGAATAATATGGATTACCATTGAAGTTTTGGACAACAATGGCCTATATATTAAGTAAATTCCAATATCATGCCCGTGAAAGATTGCATTAATTCTGGTTTGAATGATGGCTTATGACCGGGGGAAAGTTTAGGGCTGTAAACAAGCTATGCTGAGTTGAATATTATTAAGCTCGAGCTTGGCTCGATAAAGGTGTACTCAAGCTCAAGCTTGGAAGCTTGTTTCAATACAACAACAACAACCAAGCCTTAGTCTCAAACTAGTTGAGACATCTTGTTTACAATCTAAAGTTAAAATCTTTTTTGCCACTTTACAAGTTTGAACTCTTGCTTGAGCTATGAGCAAGCTCGAGCTCGACTCGTTAAGCTTCATTGAACAAGCTTTTTCCGAGTTGAGTCTTCAGCAGATCATGAGCGTTTTGGCTCATTTATAACCTTAGCTAAGCATAGTTGTTAAAGAGGCATGCTTCAGGAGCAAGGTGCACTGCCAACTCTAGGGCAAATAATGTGAATGAGGCGTGTACTTTTTTGCTAGCTCAGTTAAGGAGGCATTGTACATGCCTAGTTACACCTTTGCTACTTCACTTTTAGTATTAAGAAAGTGGAGAATGTGAAATTATAACAATTAACGTTTGCAAATGATGTCTTCAATCGTCCAAAATTTTACAGTTGTTATCATATATGTGTAAAATTAAACTTGTTCTAGTCCACTATTGATTTGGGCAATCTATGTCCCAAATTTTTGGATAATTTCCGATATGTATAGACTTAAGTATTCTCTTCCGTCAATCAATTGAATGTAGCAAATTGTGCCCTAAGTCTATCACCATGTATATAATATACAATCAATTAATTAGAGTGAATCATATCTCCATTCTTCCCACTTCATAACCATCTAAAAACACATTCTTCAATTCCATTTTTTTTCTCAACTCAGTTTTTCTACTTTATTAGTTTTATATATTATTCCAATTTTGTGGAACATAGGATTTCGGTTAAAAATACTTATATGATTGGCCAGGATTTTGATTGTTTTATGTTATTATTTTTAGTACTTGTTTTATGTAGAATTAGGTATCTTCTTATACTGTGCGCCTGCTGTTGCTCAGGCGCATTGATGTGCTTGCACCTTTGATCAGGCTCCAGGACCCCCTTTTCACTGTGCACCTTTCATAAGTATAAGCCTGGTTCTTGGGCTAGACCCAGCCTACTTCAAAATTTTTATGTTTCCTATCTTGATGTCTATTTGTAATTTGGGTATTTCCATATATTTATAGAACACATATTTATTCACATATGCTTGTTAACAGATTTTATAGCATACACTGGTATGCTAGCTATATGCTATATGCTACGCGGAAGGGTTATTACAGTGTTCTTGGTCAAATATCCTTTAGTTGATATAGTCAAGGCATTCATGAATATTCAAATTCGAAGTGTTGAGCTTATAACTGTGGCTGAAATTTAACTTTAGGGTTTATTAGGGAAATTGTAGCGGATTTCTCTTTTTAGGGCTTTAGCGCTTTACTATGTGCCCATTTAAACAACTTAGATGCTGACCTACTGTTTTTACCCTCAGAATCAGAAGCAATTTGGTAATTTTTGGCTTTGCTGGAAAATCTCTCTGTTTCTTTAGGAGTCCTTGTTTTTAAGTTTTATTTTTGCCTTTATCAGTTCCTTCTAGTTTATAGTGGGAGTCTATAAATCCTTAGAGGATGAGGACTAATTTAGAAGTCCTTTTTAGCTAAATGTTTAGGATTTTGGATCTAGATTTTGATGAGGGCTGAACTTTAGGCACAGTCCTGGATATGTGGTCTAAAATTTTGCCTAGGACATATGCTTTTCTAGCAGACCCAATCTCACCCTAATTTTTGAGACGAGTATTGTCACCTAGGAATCTTGAAGACACTAAAAAGAAAAAGAGATGGCAGCATAATGGTTTCCAGTAGCCTTCTTGATTCATTCACTTTAGGGTCTACATTTACCATGGTTTGATTACCAATACCAACAATATGACATCGTAATAAACAAATATTTTTATCTAACAAAATAATTAAAAAAAAATGAAATTTCAAAAATTCACTATTGATTCAAGTATATGAAACAAATAAGTGTCATTGTTTTGATTGATGGAAGAACAAACTACACAACCCAACTCTCCCTCTCTCTCTCTCTCTCCTTTCTTTCTTGGCATTTCTTTTCCCGGGAAGACAGTAATCTTACAAATATATCTTGTCTTTTAGGTTTAGATAACTTTTATGAAGTAGCGTCAAGCATTGCTGCCACTTCCATTGACAGCCTACCTCTTTGACCTCGTTCATTCTCATGTTTTTCATGTGGCGATAGTCATGATATGGTGCTCCTATATGTTCACGTGATTGTGATCACAATGGGCATTCTCATCATGCTTTGTCTTTTAGGTTTAGATAACTTTTATGAAGTAGCATCAAACATTGCTGCAACCGCCATTGGCAGGCTAATTCTGTGAACCTTGCTCATTCTCATGTTTTTCATGTGGTGGTAGTCCTGATATGGTATATGGTCAAGTGATCATGCATCACATCAGGCTTTGTCATCATGCTTTGTCTTTTCAGTTCATCTTAACCCTATGTCCAATTAGGTATCCAACTTTTATGAACAAGATGGCCTGCTTTCTTCTTAGCTTTAGACACATCTCATGCATAAGATGCTTGATATATGCTTTTCTAGAGTATCTCTGATGTGACACCAAAAGATACTCTTTCTTTCAATTTCAACTCTTGATTCCAGTTCTATCGGACTGAGTTTAGATCTGTTACAGACTGATTATATTTTGAAATTTAAAAAGCAAAAACACTAATTAGCCAATATTGGTTTTGGACTCTTATGTGATCTAATTTGAGAATGTTCCTGTGCTTGAAAGGCTTCTTTATTAACTGTATGTATAGCACAAGCATGAAAATCGCCTTGATGAATTTGTACTTTGTGAGTTGTTACTTGTCTAATCATTCTTAAATAAATTGCACTGTTCTTGTCTTGCAATTTTTCTACCTCTAATACTGTTTGTGTTATTTTCAGAGTTTAAGTGCTGAGAAAGACAGTCTTGACATAGTTCAGCATGAATGGGCCCTACCCAAATTTGAGCACCGGGCTGAAGCTGTATTGAGAAAACTTGTGAGTTGAACATGGCCAAATATGCAAGTGGAAGCTAAATGGTTTATGCACATTGCCTTTCCATTTCTTTCATGCATTTTCAGTGGAAGTTTATTGCTTGCTTGAAGCTGATTGCGATTTAACAATTTATAAGAATGGTGAATCTGTCAGTATTGAGATTGACTTCTAAGTTGACTGTAACCATAGAAGAAATTTTTGATGTTTCATGTTCTAATGTTCTCTTTTCTAGCACCACACATCTAATCTTTAGTCTTCTCCATCTGCATGCACTTGCAATTGCATCATGATGGCTTGACAATCATACTGTAAAGTACTTAGTTTTTATTTAGTATTTTTTTCAAGTCAGTGAACAATTATTCTTGGCACCTGTGTACTGCATTTTTTTTTTTTTTTGTAATTTTTAATTTTAGACCTTATTGATTAAATTAAAGAATAAGGCTCCATTTGTTTTTGAAAATAATTTGTTTGGAAATTACTTTTTAAATTTTTTGCTGTTTGGGTGCTCAGAAAAACCAATTGATAGAAATATTTTCTTGATCAAAGGGAAAATTAAGTCATTTTTTTTTAAGAGGAAAATATTTTTCGTGTATTGATGAATTTATTAATTTATAAGCACATTTTTTTTAGAAACAAATGAAGCTTAAACGAAATTTACTCAAGGAGCTGGATGCGGAAGTATATTTTTTATTTATATTTTTATTTGTGTACCTTTCCCTAGTATTTTTAATCAAGGAGATTGAAGTTTCTGGGGCTTCCAGAAGATATCAAAGGCAAGAACAATAATATTCTTATCAGGAAAATTCTCATAAGGGTAATTTAAGCTTAGTAAACGGGTTAGTGAACTGACCAAGAACACCCTTGAACTCTCTATTGTAACGATATTTACCAAGCGGGGTCTTGGAATTACTAGAGGAATCAACATCGTTTTCATGCACTGTCTTTCTTTTCCTTTAGAACATTCTTCTAGCACTAACACTCTTGTTTTGCCTAGCGAGCAAGTGCGCTTTCCTTTTGATGCCTGAACTGTTCTTTGCCCATTCTCTTCACTTTCTCAGTACTATGCATATTTTCTTGTTTACCCCTACTGCCTTACAGGAAGTCAGAAACTGTATGCTTCCTTCCAGTGTGCCTTTTGACCTAGTAGCAGTAATGTCATATAACTTCTTATGATGTGGCTGCTCATGGTACAAGATTTCTATCAGAACAAGGTCCAGACGTATCTTAAGGTACTTTATGGACATTCCTGTCATCTCTTGTATTTGATCCATTTGAATGTGTCTCATTTTTTTATATTTCTTTTACGATCCTCTTGCTGCTTCTTGTCGACATAAGATCCTTGTGTTCTAATTTGCAAACGATGTTGATGATAACCCATGTTGAATGGAAACAGAAATGAAGCAAAGTGGATATGCAGAAACGATATGGAGACAACATTTAAAATATAATTTTACACGGAAACAGTGTTTTATATAGGAAAACAGATACTAGAAAAGGTTTATGTCTACGGTTTATGTCTAGGAGTTTTAATGCATTATAAATGATAACCATCCACACCAATTGAATTTCCATTGATGTCCATATGCTGGAGTGACTAGTGATAAAGATCAAAGCTTGGAACTGAATATTCTAAACCTTCTACGTATTGCTCCTCATCATCTCCCACCCACAGGGACTTAATCGATCCAAAATAAAAATTTAAGGATTTAATGGATCCAAAGAAAATTATAAACTCTTAATTAATACAACTAATTAAGTTCTAGGGGCAAATTGAATATTCCCCAGTTATACTCAGAAAAATCAAGTTTAGCTTGACAATTGAGCAAAAGCATGAAAATTCATATTAGTCATATTGACTTGCCTAGACTCAGTTTTTGCATCCATGCATCAAACCAATTCTTGGTAGAATGAGGATATTTGACTGTTCATTGAAAAAAACAGATGAAAATAATATTTAAAAGAACTTTATTTTTGTTAGTTTGGCCATAAATGGACTCGAATCTAAGCAAATCTAATTTATTAGCTTCAACCGTTATTTATAATCAATAAGATTTGTATATATTTGATGTATAGTCTACTCATGTACCATTAAGGGTGAAATGAGTTAAGTCGAGTTCGAACCTGTTAAGCTTGAAACTCGATTTAAAATTCAACAAATCTGAAAATTTTTTAGGGGCTCGAGTTCGACTTCAAGCTCAAGCTCAAGTTTAACTTGAAAAATAAGTTTGAGCTCAGCTCAAGGTTCAAGTAATTTAAAATAATATTTTATATATATATATATTGAGCTGCAATTGAAAATTTTTTAGGCTTGAGCTCGACTTCAAATTCGAGTTTAATTTGAAAAATTTTAAACTTGAATTCAGTTCAAGGTTCGAGTGACTTAATATAATATATATATATATATATATATATATATATATATATATATATAAAAGCTCGATAAGGCTTGACGAGCTTTCGAGCTAAACATTATTAGGCTCGAGCTCGGCTCGATTGCTAAATTAGCATGCTTGAATTGAGCCCTTTTCAATTTTTTTTTATCCGAGCTTGAATAGCTCGCTAGCCGGCTCGATTCATTTACATCCTTGTGTACCACATCAATTAAATATTTTTTAAAAACTTTTTATTTTTTTAGTGAATAGTTATAAATATTTTTATTTTAATTAAAAAATTAATTTTAATTGATTTTGGTGCATGGATAGCCCATAGGACGAGTGAAAGAACTGGCTATCCAGAGTCCAGACCAACAAATGGATAGGGGAAAACGGTGCTTTTGACAATGGCTTGGGTTTAAGGGAGGAAAGGTGTGGAGCCCATATATCACGTGGAGAATGGCATAATGGCCACGTAAGACAAATAAAGACTGCTTTTAAAATCTTCTCTAATCCTCTCTCCACCAATTATCATTCTCTTCCCACGTGGGACATTGGGCCCCACAAATGCCATGATGTCTTTCGATCATTTTTCCTCTCCTTTTTCATTTTATTATTATATTTTAGCTGGAAAATACTTGTAATTTCTACCAGGTACCCATCTTCTCCACTATAGTTTATATATATATATTGAGCCCTTTCGGCTGTTCTTAATTGATCTAGTTTCTTCTTCTTCTTATTTTTCTCTATATATTTAACGTTTACTTTCTTTGATTTCTATATCTTTGCCTCTGGAATCTTTAACTCTAGCTAGGGTTTAATGACACTAAGCAGAGGCAAGGCCATGGGTGACTCTTCGTCTGCTGCTTCTTATATCCACACGGTATATAGATATTTTTTTACAGGTATTCTGATATTTATATGATATGATCAATGATGATGATGATGATGATGATGATGTATGTTGGGTTGGCAGGTGCACCATCTGATAGAAGAGTGCATCCTATTTAACATGAGCAAAGAAGAGTGCATGGAAGCTCTTTCCAAGCACGCCGACATCAAACCTGTCATCACTTCTACAGGTTACTCTTTTTTCTTCTTATTACCAATTTTCTCTTTTTTAACATAATAAGTTAAAATTTTTTTAACTATGTCAACATGATAATACATAGTATTTTCTTTTTTAATTATCATAATTTAATGAGCTACACAACAACAAAAAAGTTCTTCCTATTTCATAAATTCTTTTCTATCCTACTCAATATATCTTTGGAGATAAAAAAAATAACTTTTTTTATCATAATTAAATACTATTTTCTTCACTTTGAATAACCATATATCTTGTTAGACTTCAAATCTTTCACTTTGAATTCACTTTTATACTTGAAAATTTTTATATTTGTGTTTCACATAGTGTGGAAGGAGTTGGAGAAAGAGAACAAGGAGTTTTTCGAGGGATATAAGAAGAGAAGGGAGGAGAGAGCTAAAGCTGAAAGAGAGAAGAGGACATAACATCCATCGCAAAGTCGAAAACACATGATTGCTAAATAATGATTCGTACAAGAATAGCACTAATGGGTCACTCTGTAATTTGTATGGAATTCTAAGGGTAGTTAAATAAAAAGGGTAGGCAGGCAATAAAACCCACTCACCGCTGCGGCTCGGTGGTTTTCTCTTTGCTGTTGCATGGTAAAATGACGTCGTACCGCAGCTAGCCATGTTAATTAAGGAGGCGTGATCCACGTGGAGGTTGCATGGAGTAGATGTCAACGTGGCAGGGCCAGCAGTTGTCTACTTGTAAACTTGTTTTGAAAATTTCTACTGTTTGTATGTTGTTTAGGAAATGTGAAATTGGGGACCATTTGAAGGGGATTGCGGGTGTCACTGTCTCGACCCTTTTTGTCTTGGTTTTTAATCAATTTAGGTTACTGCATGTATTATTTCAGATAAAAAAACGAAAACATTTCTATCCACTGCCTAAATAATTTTTGCCGTCTATGAGTGACGGTGTTATTTCGATGGAAAAAGAGAAAAATAATAATAAATTTTACATGCAAAATTACTATATAGAATTAAAATTTTCTTTGTTAGTAAAAAAAAATGCATATCTACCATTAGATTTAACATTTTGAAATCCATAGATTTACAAATATTTAAATGACTTTCTACCTTTGAATTCATTTGTTATTATATTATTTTTGAAATTTAAAAAGACATCAATACATTATATCAATTACTTTTTAACGAACAAACCAAGAATAAAGAATAAATTTAGAATTATATTCCAGTCAACAAAATATTTAGAATATATTTGTAGTCTTGAAGATAAATAAAAGTTAGTCTAAAGAAAATAAAAGAAAAATTAATAACATAAAAAATTTATTCCTTCCATCCTATTTTGTTTGCATGGTTTGACAAAATACGCATATTAAGAATTTAGTCAATAAAAGTTATTTTGTTTGTTTTTATCCTTAACTCGTTAAGATATTAATAAAAGTCATTCATTTAACGAATAATCATAAAGATTATTATAGAAAAAATAATTATTTACACATCTAAATTTAGAAATCTTGCAAACATCTAAAAAAGAAATAACAATTAAATAAAATGAGACCGAATATTTTGTTTGGAAAAAAAAAAAGAAAATATAAGAATAAAAGACTACTTAATGGCTAACCATATAAGTTGATACGTTTGAGGTGTCACTTCAATAGAATTTTGTATTTATACATAATTTTTTAACCTCTATACATTAGAAAAAGCCAAATTTTACGGCTTCAAAAAATAAGAATCAAAACCCAACCTTATATTTAAGGTTTCGGTTATGAATTGGAATTAAAAATCATTAATCACGGTTATATTAGTTTTAATCGGTTGGATTTCAATTTGGTTTCGATTCGAAACCCAATCATATTCATACTTAGAGAGAGCAAACTAAGTTAGCTGAATTGATTTTACTATAGTTAGTTTGTTAATGAATGAATGAATTTAGAGATGAGACATAGCTTATTTAAGAATTTCTTCGTACATAGCCAATAAAACCCGGTCGTTCGTGGATTGTGGTTGCATGGATGAAAGAACCATGTAAGGGAGGCGTGATCGCACGTGGAGATTGCATGGAATAGATATCCACGTGGCATGGTCAGCAGTTGTCGGTTTCTAAGTTGTATATTAAAAACAACCGATGTTTCTGTTTGAATGTTGTTGAGGAATGAGAAGTGGGGGACCATTTGAAGGTGATCAGTTGTCATTGTCTCAACCCTTTTTGTATTGGTTTGGATCCATTTAGGTGACGGTAACGGTAACGTCTCGCAGATAAAATTAACTGTTTTACAAATTATCACAAGCAGTGTTTCACAATGATTTTTTAAAGTAATTTTTAGAGTTTTGATCAGTCAAAACAATAAATCTATATTTTATAGTATTCGGTAACATATTGTTTGAACTAACTTTTAGAAATTTTAATAGCATTTTATAAAAAGTTAACTCATGTAACGTTTAGTTTTCAGTATTTTACGAAAAACTACTAAAACAGCTAATTAATAACCAAACGCTACTAAAACAACTAATTTTGTTGAACAGACCCTTAGTAGCTTTCAACCGTTTAACTTGTGTTTCAACAAATGTTAAAAAGAGTAACATTTCCTAATATGCTTCCTCAAACTTTATGCACTCCAATAAATGGTACATTATCGAACACTATAAATAATAAAAATCTCAAAAACCGTTGCTGAACGGAATCTCAGTCAAAACAATCAACAATAAGGGGTGAGCTAGGTTCAGTTTGGCACGATTGGAAAAAATTTTCAAATTAAATTATAAATTGCTGGTTTGAAAAAATTTCAATTCAAATTAAACTATTTAATCAACGAAATTAATTTAAAACAAACTGCAATAAAGCATTTATTGGTTTCTTTTGGCTTGCGGTTTGCTATCATTAAAAATACATTAATGAATTTTTTTTTTTTTTTGAAAACTTACATTACGTTAATGAATTATATTACTCATAAAATATAACTAAAATATTAATGAAAAATTTATATTATTTTTTTAGAATGAAAAATTAAAAAAGAGAACGATTATTTCGTCCCAGAGGCTTTACAATATTAATTATCTCGTTATTATATTTTTATATATTAGGTATTTGATTTCTGCAGTTTAGTTCTGTCTTATTAAATGGTCATTCCATCCAAAATCATATGTGTTTTCCATCAAAAGAGGCAAAAAAAACAAAAGAGATGAGAGAGAGTTATTTTAAAATGCAAAATTATACCTTAAGCTTCTTTTCTCTAGCTCTCTTCTTCGTGGTCTTCCTCCTCTTACCACCACAAGTTAGTCCAAGGGTCCATTCGGTAAAACTAATTGTTTTAATAGTGTTTAGCTATTATCTGTTTGAATAGTTTTTCACAAAATGCTAAAAATTAAATATTACATAGGTAAGTTTTTTATAAAATACTACCTTAATATCTAAAAACTAGTTTAAATATTATGTTGCCCAACATGGCAGATATTTACGTAGTTCATTACCAGAATGTGTTTATTGGTCCTACTTTCCTAGGACTTGTGAAGGTCGGAGGCTTGAGATTATCCAAAAAAAAAAAAAAAAAGGTATTTATCAAAAGACAAAGATCTAACAAAAAGCAGTTTGTTTACACTTTTTCTTCGCGATTCACATATACTCAAAGTCTAAAACCCAACCATTTAGATTCTTTCGTCTCTCTCTTTACTCTCTGTATTCTCTTTAAAGAACTGAGAATTCCTTCTCTTTTTCTTTCATTTTCTCTCATTTTCTTTTCTTTTCCTTCTCATTTTCCTTCACAATGCCAATCAACAAGGAGCCATTTATGACTCCTCCCCTCACCCATAAGTGGGCGGACTTTGGAGGATCCAGATCGATGCCGTTAATTAAGGATCCAAATCTTGATGGAGATCGGTGCCGTTAATCGACTCCAAGTCCTGTGCATGCTCAGCCACTAGGTCAAAGGTTTTATTTTTTTTTTATTTTTTTGTATTTTCAATTGTCTGTTTCCTTTTTTTCTGATTGGGTTGTACAAAGATGGCATTTGAATTGTTTCTTATTTTTTATTTTTTTGGTTTTGGATTATGATGGTGGATTGTGGTTACCATTCTTGAAACTTAGTTGAATAATATGCTGTAATGGTGGGTTGGATTTGATTCACTAGAAGTAGTAATTTTATGGAATTTTCGTTTGATATTTTTTTGAGTTTATATAGTTGCAAAAATGGAGATTTGGAGAGAAGCAAGAGAAGAACATTGATACTAGCTTTACTTTTATCTTATCTAAAGGGTATTTTTAGTCTTTCCTAGACGTTTGATGACAAAAAAATTATTAAAATTAGATGGAAGGATCATTTGGTGATATGAAATTAAACCTAAAGACAAATACCTAATGTACAAAAATAGGAGAAAAAACAATTAATTTTATAAAATCTGAAGGACGAAATTTAATATAGAAATTTTCATTAAAAAAAATGAATGACGTTTAAATATCGTTATTTTTTGTAATTCAATATAGAAATTCAGTAATTTGTAAAGTCTTGAAAATGAATTTCCTGTTAATTTTTCCAGAAAATATTTTTTGATAAAAAGTTAAAATTTTATAGCTTAATTTTAATCTTTCTATATCTTTTTTTTTTTAATAAAAGGAAGCTGCTAAATTGTACAAAATGTGCCTAGCACAACCCCAGTTGAGTTGGGGTACATTTGCAAATATACTGTCAGTGAGTGTGGAGAGAAAAAAGGGAGAAAACGCTCAGTGGTTGGAAGGAAAATTTTGCGCGGATTTACCCAAAGATTGTCCGGGATCTTTGAAACGACAGGCAGTAAAAGTTGTCGTTAATAACGAGTGGGAGTAGTTTTGATTTCTAATCCAAAGCTTTCGAATTCTATGAGTAAAAGAAAGAGAGATGTTATATGCAACACGTCTGAAATCCTATAAAGGCTTTAGTCTTGCAGAATATACACGTTTACTTGAAGCTTGTGCCCAGTTAAAATATGTGTCTCAAGCCAAGCTAATCCATCAAAATCTCGTTAAACACACCCCAAATTCTAAATATTATGACCATTTTCTCTCTCGCTATTCCCAAACTTTTCGCGAGGATATTGGCGAAGAAGAGGAAATTCTCGTAGTAGATGTTGATTAGAATTTTACGTTCCATTTATAGCAAATGAATTATGGTTATAGAATTTATTTTTAAATAAATTTAACATATTTAGTATACTACAATTTAAAATAAGAAATTCAATTGAATTCCATAAAATTAGATTTAGAATAATTTTTAACTGAAAATTCATTTGTTTTTATTTTCTAAAATATCCTTGATATAATAATTTAATAAAAATAATAATATAAATAAATACACTCATATTTCACCCTAATTAATTAATCATTAATTAAATTTTAAAATTTCATAATTTAAGTCCTTGCAAATGTTTAAATTTAGTTTTCAATAATAGACTAAAATATATTCAAAATTAAAAACTCATTATGATTCAATGTATAATCATAGTCATGTATAATAATAACTTCATACTCTTTAACAGAAAAAATATTAAAAAAAATCTAAAAAAAATATAATTAGTATTAAAAATTCTAGAAAAAAAATATAATTACAGTGAGATATATAATAAGAAGGGAAAAAAGAAATGATCATTTTTGTTTTATATATAGCAATAATATTAGCACAAAAAAGTAGCAACATCAAAGTCTTTTTGAAATAAATTAAACCCATTAATAATTCATCAAGCAATAAGAGAAGTTGTAAAGTGCAACAAATATGTCCCAATTAACAAAAATTTTAGTGGGCAGTTTATACTGTAGCATTAATTAATTAATTATATATTATGCAACATACTTCAGTGAAAGTGTTCATAATGTCATTAATAAAGATAATATAATTAATTATCAAGGTCATTGATATAATTAATTAATCTATATATATATATATATATGTTGGGCCCTTTCAACCAATTAAGAGAAGATTAACACAGAGGAAAAATAAAAATGGGACACACAGAAATTTAAATGGTTCACCCTCAACTGTTTAGGGCTACGTCCACGGGACTCCGAATAATTCTTCTACTATTAAAAATAGTAGGTACCCAGAGAGAGTAATACAAAAATAGTAGTACACAAAGTGTTTCCCAAAAACACCCCAAAATAATCCTCACTATTTTTCTCTCCCCTAGTTTTAGGAAACCCATCCTAAAACTAGAAAACTCTCTCACTACATTTTCTCTCTTATTTCTTCTGTGTGTCTTGAGATGAGCTGAGCCATCTCCTATTTATAGGAGAGGTGATGTGAGAGCCGTGTGTGAGTCACACACGGCTTTCCATTTAGTCATGGTTGGTTGCCAACCTTTCTTCTGTTTCAAATAACACGTTTTTCTCTTTTTTTTCTTTTCATTTGTGTGTGGGTCCCACTTGAGTGGGCACCACCACAGCAAATCTCCCCTTGCACACTTGAGTGGAGACGTTAGCCATCATCTCCCCTGCAGCTATAATCTATTAGATCTGCCCACCATCTTGTACCGCCGCTACAACTTTGCGGAACACGTCGCCCGACCTCCTTTTGTCGGGAAGACTTTAGACACAAGGCACCACCTGCAGATCTTTTTTCGGTCTTGGTCCTGTTGTTACACAGTCACACCGAGATTTTGGATGCATGCTCGAAAGCCCATTCCTCATGAGTCTTCTCTTCTGGTTTAGTTCAACTAAACACAGGCAAACACATTTTGATTACCATAAGGAGATATCTCATTTCTCCATATATGGTAATTTTCACCATTTAGACTGATCATTTTGCTTGTCCATTTTGACTTTGTGCAGAATATCATCACCATCATTAACTGTATGCATGAACAGTAGTATACGTGAATAGTAACTGTATGCATGAATAGTAACTATACACGTGAATAGTATTTGTATGTGAATAGTACTTGTATGCGTGAATAGTACTATACGTGAATAGTGTTGGGCTTAACATGACGGGCTCAGCAACAGTAACGCCAATAATAACTATTCACCATCAACCGCGAGTTACTATTTTACTATTCATTACTAAGTCGATTTTGCAACGTCTTTCCGAGCGGACAGCACCAATGGACTCGTCGTAATTTTCTCTTCATCGTAGTATATTTATTTTTCAAATATATCCACGGATCCAGTACCTCTATCTGATCGGCTGAACCTGTCGAAACCTTCGGCTCTGATACCACTTGTTGGGCCCTTTCAACCAATTAAGAGAAGATTAACTGTGACATCCTGGACATCAGGGGGCATCACCTTAGGCGAATCCCACATCGGCTACGGACGAGGTAAACGATCTATACATAAGAGGGGTAGTCTCTAACTTTGGTAGGCGCCTTTTGAGTTGGGAGAGTGGGTGACCCCTGGCTCAAAGGGACAAAACCGTGAGGTGTAGGGACATCCGGGGACTATGCCAAAGCGGACAATACTTACCAAGGGTAGGGCTATGACATTAACGCAGCGGAAAAATAAAAATGGGACACACAGAAATTTACGTGGTTCACTCTCAACTGTTTAGGGCTACGTCTACGGGACAAACTCCGAATAATTCTTCTACTATTAAAATAGTAGGTACCCAGAGAGAGTAATACAAAAATAGTGGAACACAAAGTGTTTCCCAAAAACACCCCAAAATAATTCTCACTATTTTTCTCTCCCCTAGTTTTAGGAAATCCATCCTAAAACTAAAAAACTCTCTCGCTACATTTTCTCTCTTCTTTCTTCTGTGTGTCTTGAAATGAGCTGAGTCATCTCCTATTTATAGGAGAGGTGATGTGAGAGCCGTGTGTGAGTCACACACGGCTTTCCATTTAGTCATGGTTGGTTGCCAACATTTCTTCTGTTTCAAATAACACGTTTCTTTTTGTTTTTTCCTTTTCATTTGTGTGTGGGTCCCACTTGAGTGGGTACCACCACAACAATATATATATATATATATATATATATATATATATATATATATATATATATATATATATATATATATATATATATATAAATATATATATATAAAGCAATCTTTTTTTCCCAAGAAGTTGACATGTGGCACTTCTTAAATGAATGCTCTTGTCACATAAAATTTTTGGTGATGACATATGAGATTATAATGCCACGTATGACTCTTAAATTTTGATAGTGTTATATAGAATTTAATTATTAGTTATATTGTTATATAAATATTGAACTATCATTCAATTATCATAACTAATACATATTAGTAAATAATTATAATTATTATAATATTGTAACCTATCTTTCTCAATTAAAATTACATAATATCGATCTTAATTGCCATTCAATTATCATATTAATATGTATTATAACTTATCTTTTAAATTAATATTATTATAATATTGACCTTGAATATCATTATAATCAATTATAGTTATCATTTATTATTACAAATGAAAATGAAAATTTTATATTTAAAGGAATGATATAGGAGGTTAATGGTGAAAATATTTATTAATAGTTTTAATAATAATGAATATCTAAACGTTTCAATATTTATTTGTCTTAAAATTGCAATATATAGTTTTTTTATTAGTTTTAATGATAATATATTGAATTGCCATTAATTGCTTATTACTAAACTATAAATAGAGAGAGCTCTTTGAGGTTTGGTAAAATAAATTTTTTTTTATAATTTCAATAATTCTTATACAATTTCTTTTTGACATTGATATATTTTTTTTTCTCTTCTAATTTCTATTACTCTATCAAATTAGAAAAACTTTGATAAATCATAAGAGAAAACGGTTTATATGAAATTATCATTAAAAATAATATATATACATCTATGATTAAATTTCTATTGTCCATTTTAATTTATTTATTTTATTATTTTTATTATCGTCTAAGAAATTTTATTAATTTAAAAATAAATTAAAATCAATGATTTTTAATATATATTTCCTTTTCTTTCAATTTTATTATAGACATTAATTTTTATATAATTAGTCTAATGTTTGGAATTTGAAATAGATGTTCTTTAATTTAAATAATTTTCAACGAAATTAATAAATATAAAATTAAAAATATTTTAAATTATAATTTTTTTAATTAAATTTAAAATATTATCACAATATCTCTAAGATTATAGATAAAGATATATACTGTGCATAGGACAGGCATGCTGCTAGTCAATAAAAATGTTTACCCAATTTCATAGAATTTAAATCCATGTTTTTTTTTTCATTTTAAATATAAAATTTTGAATTTTCAAATGAATTTTGTGGAAATCATTTATTCCAAACTGATTGTATGTAACTAGCTAGTTTTCATTTCTCATGGAAGCATTCTGATTGCTTTGAAGTTCAGTTCTTTGAACTTATATGCAAGCTGTGAATTTGGAATTTGGAAGATATGAGAAAGCAGATTGAGTAAATCTAATGGCGTCTCCTCAAACTATGAAGTACTCTTTTAATCCTATCTTGTGGAAAGATAGATATCCATTATGAAGATACATTTGTCCTCTCTTCTAAGAAGACTATGCATTGACCAATGGATTTTGTGATTAAAATCAGAGGGAAGGACTATACGATATATAATAAAATTAAAATATAAGAATATTTTGATGTATTTTTAAAAAAATAAAGACAGACTAGTTTATTATGCCATTGTGCAAGGGTGCGTTAGTAAATTTTTCCAAATAGATTGAAGAATATATACTGAAGTTGGTTAAAGGAGGAAAATTTCGAGGGTGTTGCGCCCACATATCACGTGGAGGGTGGCATAATAAACCACTTTTTTTTATATTAAATATTATAAATACTTAGCTAAATTAAATATAGAATTTATAATTATAATTAATAAGAAGTTAAATGATGTTTTAATAAATCAAAAGAACTATTTTTTTTTAATATTAAAACTAAAATTAAAAGAAGCCATTAGATTGTTCTACTTAAAGATGACCTTGGCAATAAATAAAAGTCTTTATAGTAGTAACTAATTCTTTAATTAACTTGAACGATAAAATAATTTTTCTAAATCTTCTATACTTAGATTGTTTTTCCAAAGAATTATTATTATGACATACATAGATGAATTTCTGCCACTATATAATAACATCAATGAAGCAACAAACTGCATTACTAAACTCTATTGATTGAAAATATACATCTATAAATTAAGATTTAAATTCTCTGACAAAATAAAAACAAATATAATATCTTTATTTAGTACCAAACTCATAAACAAGTGATCAAACTCGCAAAAAAAATTCAAATATGTATACAAAATAATAAAAAAAAAAAGAAAGAAAAAAATATGTTAGAGAAAAATAGATCTAAATTTATTAAAAGCGACTAAAAGATGAGCGGCGAAAGAAAAAATGAAAAGTAGAGAGATAGTGCTTATTAACGGAGATAGCTCCAAACTAAAATTAGGTTTGATGGACTTAAAAGAAAAGATGAGGAGATAAAATATTGGCTTGTCATCCCAACGTGCATAATAAACCACTTAAAAAAAGACAAATAAACCACTTAAAAAAGACAAATAAACCACTTAAAAAGATAAATAAACGCGCAAGAAAAACTTAAACTGGATTCATGGCCTATTTATGGACTAAAGCAATGAAATTAAGGATCTATATAGTATAAAAAAGTAGGATAGTTTGCCTTATATGGAAGCCATGTGTAAGTAGCACAATTTGCCACTTGGTATTATTTTGGAGTATAGACGGATATTAGAATTCTAACACAATTTATCACTTGACAGTAATTTGGATTATAGAATGACATGTTAGAATTCTCACACAATTTACAACGATTGTAAGAAGATCAGTTGTTTTATATTTTCAAATGATCTCTTTATCAAAATAATATCTATAAAAAAGATTATCTCTAGCATTTAATAAATTAATATAAATTTATTTCTCCTTACAAATCAATTAATAAGTAATCCATACTACTTTAAAAAGTGTGAATAAACAATATATTACTATTAAATAAATAATATATAAACAATTTAAAAATATAAATTGGAAAATATGAGATATGATAATTTTTAAAAAAGTAGGACATTGACACGCTTAGAATATACTACACTAAATAAGTAATACATTAATATTTCAAATAAAGAAATAATCGTTTATAATAAATTATAAACATAAAATAAAAAATAATAATTTCTTATTTCAATGACACAAAAAGAAATTTAGAACAAAAAACAGTTATTTTATATTGGTAATAATAATAAAAAAACATCGGTCGATTAGCTTGGTGTATTGAATAATCTCATATACTAGGAGTTAGGTTGCAGAGAGACGGGACACGAGATACAAGAATGTACGGGGTATTATAATTTTTAAAAAATGTAAGATATCTACACGCTTAGAACATAGAACACTAAATAAGTAATATATTAATATTTCAAATAAATAAACAATCATTTATAATAAATTATGAGTATAAAAAAAATACATAATTTCTTATTTCAATGACACGAAAATAAATTTAAAAAAAAACACTTCATTTTTTATTGGTAATAAGAAAAAATATTGGTTGATTAGCTTGTTGTATGAAGTAGTCTCATATATCAGGAGTTATGTTGCATGGACATAGGACACAAGATATAAAAATATACGGTATACAATAATTTTTTAAAAAAGTAGAACATTCATACGCTTAGAACAAATTACACTGAATAAGTAATACATTAATATTTTAAATAAATAAATAATTATTTATAATAAATTATAAATATAAAATAAAAACTTAATTTCCTATTTCAATAGCAGAAAAACAAATTAAAAAAATGCACTTCATTTTTTATTGATAATAAAAAAAAAAAATCTTGATCGATTAGCTTAGTGTATGAAGTAGTCTCATATATTAAGAGTTGGATTCCACGGACACGGTACATGAGATATGGGAACGTATTTAATACACGATAAATTTTTAAAAAAGTAGGATATTTATACGCTTAAGACACACTACACTGAATAAGCAATACATTAATATTTCAAATAAATAAACAATTATTTACTATAATCATAAACATAAAATAAAAAATACTTAATTTTTATTTTAATATAATTGTTTAAATTCTCAAAATTTTTATCATTATTGAAAAATACTTTAATAGTGTGCATGTATTTTTTATATAGGTCATACTATGTGTGGCTTTTGCTATTGCATACCTTATAAAAGGTTTCTCATGATACTTAAAAAGGCATATCTTAGCATTACAATTTTTCAGTACATCTTAATGAGATACAATTTATTATTTTATTATATAATTTAGCTATTTTTGAATGATATTATAAAATATTATTTCATCATTTAATATTATTCTATATATCACGTGAGTTCTAACATTAATTTTTATTAAAGTTAGAGTATTTTTTACTGTACATTTGGAAGGAAAAAAATCAAAATACTATTTAAGAAATCTTTGATTTCAATGGTTTGATTTCATCGTACACCTATCCAGCAAATAATTTCCGAAAGGCTACTTTTAAGGTCCCCCCTAATCTTTTCTCCACCAATAATAATTCTCGTCTCACGTGGGAATTTGGGCCCCACAACTTACCACGATGTCATTACGGTCATTTTTGTCTCTTTCATTTTGGAGTACCGTCTTACATTGTTAAGGGAGGATTTGTGATTTTCGTAATTCGGACCCTTTTGGCTTTTCTTAATTCTTCTCCGCCTTCTTGCTCTCCTCTTCTGTGTGTTGAATATTTATTTTTCTTTAATTTATTTTTTGATTCTACATACAGATTATTCTTTACCTCTGGAATCTTTAACTCTAGCTAGGGCTTAATGACACTAAGTAGAGGCGAGGCCATGGGCGACTCTTCTGCAGCTGCTTCTTATATCCACACGGTATATATAGTTTTTACTGGTATTCTGATATTTATATGATATGATGATGATGATGATGGTGGTGGTGGGTTGGCAGGTCCACCATCTGATAGAAGAGTGTATCCTATTTAACATGAGCAAAGAAGAGTGCATGGAAGCTCTTTCCAAGCATGCCAACATCAAACCTGTGATCACTTCCACAGGTTAGTATTTTTTTTTTATTTTAAATTTACTATTTTTTCTCTTTTTTAATCTAACAAGTAAAAAAATAATAAATTATGTGAACATGATCATAACATATATTTAAATTTAAACTTTCCTAAATCATGATTTTTTTTTTTTATGTCTCACTTAAAATTCAAATTTAAGACTTCTTCATGAAAAAATTCAAAATTTTAACAAGGCGGAAATAAAATTTTATTTAATGAATTCTCTTTTTTTAACTTTAAATTCTATTCCATCAAAAAGAAAATTAATTCTATATCTAATCATTAGAATTTAAATCTTAAATAAAAATACTTTGTCAGCCATTGAATTTAAATTTTTATTTATTTTAGTATAAATATATTAAATAATATATACACTTATTTTAGTACAATTTTATATTTAATCAACAAAATCGTTTTTTATATAAAATCTAACTTTTTTTTTACAGAAATTAAATCTTAAATAATTTTGTACAAGCAATAACATAATCGATTTCAATTATGATGGCATGGGATATTAGGATCATATGATGAGATATAGAGATGATAATCATATAATGGTATTTGCGTGTGACAGTATGGAAGGAGTTGGAGAAAGAGAACAAGGAGTTCTTCGAGGGATACACGAAGAGGAGGGAGGACAGAGCGACAGCTGAATGGGCGAGGAACGGCACAAGATCCAATGCATGATTCACGATTAATAATTCTTCCAAGCATAGATATAGTTCCACTAGCAGCCAACTGGTTCATTCTGTAATTTGTATGGAATTTTATGGGTATTTAAAAACCTTAACTTAATCGTAGCTGTGTTATGAAATTAACGAATGTCTGTACTGTTATAAATTTGTATTTTTAATTATTAAAAACTCTATTTTCTTAATTTATATGCGACTCTATTTTTCATATTAAATTTATAATTATATATCTATGTATGTATGGATTCTCATCAATAGAATTGACACTCTTGCATTTTCTCGTATTCTCTCTTTATATTTTTTTATTTTTTTATTATTTTATAATGCGTTATTATCATAATTCATTCTACTGCTTTGATTTCGTACTGTCACATTCTTAATCAAATAGTTTAAAGTGGGTCGGGATAACTTATAGCCACGATAAAATTTAAGATCCGTGATTTTTAATTTGCTTACATTAAAAAGGTAATTCTTTATATATTATTGAATATTATATTAGTTTGATTAATCATGGTCAAATATTCAATTATATTTTAATTAAATTTAATTAATAAGAAATCCAATAAGTTTACCAAGTTTGAATAATGTTATTGCTCATAAGATAAAAGATTGAGATAATAGAATACTTTGAAATTATGTGAGATCGTGTAAGGAATTCATGAATTCGTATTACAAATTATAATGGACAATATTACAATAATCAATGGCATAAAACATTGTGCCTTTTGTTAGGATATCGACTCTGATACCAGTTGTTGGGCATCAGCTCTGATACCACTCGTTGGGCCCTTTCAACCGAGTAAGAGAAAATTAACGCAGTGGAATAATAAACTTGTGACACACAGAAATTTACGTGGTTCACCCTCGACTGTTTAGAGCTACGTCCACGGGACAAACTCCGAATATTTTTCTTCCACTATTAAAAATAGTAGGTATACAAAGAGAGTAATACAAAAATAGTGGCACTCACAGTGTTTTCCAAAAACACTCCATAATAATTTCCTCACTATTTTTCTCTCCCCTAGTTTTAGGAAACTAGATAACCTCTCTCTCTACATTTTGTTTCTCTCGTTTCTGGTGTGTCTAAACTGAGGTGCATCTGCCTCTATTTATAGGCAGGTTAACGCGTAGGAACGCGTTTAATGAGCCGTGTACAACTCATTCAAGTTGCACCGCCCATGTGCAGCAATTCAAAGCCATCACTATTGAACTGGCTGCTCCTATTTTGTTCTTACTTTCACACATGTGGGTCCCATTTGAGTGGGCACCGCACAACAAATCTCCCCCTGCACACTCAAGTGGAGACGTTAGCCATCATCTCCCCTGCAGCTATAATCTATTAGATCTGCTCACCATCTTGTACCGCCGCTACAACTTTGCGGGACACGCCGCCCGAACTCCTTTTATCGGGAAGACTTTCGACACAAGGCACTACCTGCAGATCTTTTTCATTTCTTCCTTCTCTCCATCCGTAGAAGGGCACTGTTTAGAACTCAATTTAAAGTGATTAGTAAGAGGACAACTAACCTCTTTAGCATTCTCCATTCTAAACCTTTGAAGTACTCTCTCAACGTACTTCTCCTGTGACAACCATAATTTCTTGGCTTTTCGATCTTCATGCCAAGAATTTGCTTTGCTAGTCCCGAGTCTTTCAATGCAAAAGACTTACTTAGCTATTTCTTCCAGCTAGAATTCTGACCAACAGTCACCATATCAACAACATAGAGCAAAAACAATGTAGTCATCATCAGAGAATTTCTTTATAGTGATCTGAAGTAGTCTTTCTGTAGCCATGCTCCCCCATAACAGACTCAAGCTTCTTGTACCACTGTCTCAGTGCCTGCTTCAAGCCATACAGGCTCTTCTTCAGTTTGCAAACACAATCCTCTTTTTCTACCAAATCCTCTGACTGCTCTATGTATATTTCTTCTTCCAAATCTCCATGTAGGAAGGTAGTCTTTCCATCCATTTGCTCGATTTCCAGATCAAAATTGGCGGCCGTTCCGAGCATTGTCCGAATGGATGTCATTTTCACAACCAGTCTAGCTTTGACTCGTGGTTGGGAGCTGTGTTCTTCCTGCTTGATCCTGAACACCCACTTGTTCTTCAAAGCTTTCTTGCCTTTGGGCAACATCACCAGCTCAAATGTTTCACCCTCATGCAAGGACTTCATTCCATCTTGCATGGCTTCAATCCAGTTCCTCTTGTGTTCATTTCCATAGCTTCTTCAAAGCTTTCAGGTTCTCCCCCTTTAGTCGTCAATATATACTCATTGACAGGATATCTAGTAGATGGTTGTCAGACTCTACTAGATCTTCTTAATGTTTGAGAACCTTCCGGTGCTGGTGGTTGAACATGAACACCATAATCTTCATCTGGTTCATTTTCATTAGGAACTTCTGGATTTTCTAACTCCGGCACTTGTTCTTGTAGAACATTTTCTTCATCTCCAATTCGTCTGCGTTCTATTGGAGGGACTCTCTGTATGTCTGTTAAATCTTCATCAGATCTATTGGCACTCTGCTTCAATATCTTCAATAGTCTGATCTTTAACAAATACAGCATCACGATTTCTTATAATCGTCTTCTGGATTGGGTCATAAAACCTATAGCCACATTGGTTTTGACCATAGCCAATGAATACACACTGTCGAGTCTTAACATCAAGCTTAGACCGTTCATCCTTCGGGATATGCACGAAGGCTTTGCAACCAAACACCCGCAAATGATCATAGGAAACATCCTTTCCTAACCATACTCTCTCTCTGGAGTATCATACTGTAGAGGGAAACAAGGTGAACGATAAATTGCTGTGAGTAAAGCTTCACCCCAAAATCTCTTAGAAAACTTTGCATGTGAGAGTAAACATCTGACTCTCTCCACCAAAGTTCTGTTCATCCTCTCAGCGAAACTGTTCAGTTGCGGCATCTTGGGAGGTGTCGTTTGATGTCGAATGCCATGCTCTTTGCAGAAAGCATCAAATGGTCCACTGTATTCTCCACCATTATCTGTCCTGATACACTTCAGCTTCTTGCCTGTCTGTCGCTCAACCAAGTTTAGAAATTGTTTAAAAACATCTAAAACTTGATCTTTGGACTTCAAAGTGTATACCCAGGTCTTCCTAGAATGGTCATCGATAAATGTAACGAAGTATCGATTTCCACCATATGACACCGTCAATGGTCAACACAGATCTGAATGTACCAGATCTAATACATTCTTCATTCTAGAAGGAGGGGTAATCTTAAAAGCTACTCTGTTGAGCTTTCCTGCCATACAATCAGGACACTTGTCTAGGTGAACTTTATCCAATCCAGGTAGTACGTTCTTTCTTGCCAGAGTTTTCTAACTCATGTGGCGTAGTCGTTTATGCCACAATTCAACTGTACTGTCATTCTCTGCTACACTCAAAGTGTCTTGGGAGAGTTTCGCATGCATCACGTACAGCTTTCGGTCTTTAGCTACCACAAATGAACCTTTTGTGAGCTTCCACTGACCATTTCCGAAGGTGCTACAGAAACCTTCATCATCAAATCTACCAACCGAGATTTGGACGCATGCTTAAAAGCCCATTCCTCATCAGTCTTGTCTTCCGGTTTAGTTCAACTAAACACAGGCAAATGCATTTTGATTACCAGATCTCTCATTTCTCCATATATGGTAATTCCCGCCATTTAGACTGATCATTTTGCTTGTCCATTTTGACTTGTGCAGAATATCACCACCAATATAAACCGTATACGTGAACAGTAGTATACGTGAATAGTGACCATGAATAGTAACAGTATACTTGAATAGTAACTATATGCATGAATAGTAACTGTACACGTGAATAGTACTATGCGTAAATAGTGCTAGGCTTAATAGTGACGGCTCAAGTAACGCCAATAGTAACTATTCACCATCAACCCCGAGTTACTATTTTACTATTCATTACTAAGTCGATTATGCAACGTCTTTCCGAGCGGACAGCACCAACAGACTCGTCGTAATTTTCTCTTCATCGTGGTATATTTATTTTCAAAATATATCCACGGATCCGGTACCGCTATCTGACCGGCTGGACCTGCCGAAACCTTCGGCTCTGATACCACTTGTTAGGATATCGACTCTGATACCAGTTGTTGGGCATCAGCTCTGATACCACTCGTTGGGCCCTTTCAACCGAGTAAGAGAAAATTAACGCAGTGGAATAATAAACTTGTGACACACAGAAATTTACGTGGTTCACCCTCAACTGTTTAGAGCTACGTCCACGGGACAAACTCTGAATATTTTTCTTCCACTATTAAAAATAGTAGGTACACAAAGAGAGTAATACAAAAATAGTGGCACTCACAGTGTTTCCCAAAAACACTCCATAATAATTTTCTCACTATTTTTCTCTCCCCTAGTTTTAGGAAACTAGATAACCTCTCTCTCTACATTTTGTTTCTCTCGTTTCTGGTGTGTCTAAACTGAGGTGCATCTGCCTCTATTTATAGGCAGGTTAACGCGTAGGAACGTGTTTAATGAGCCGTGTACAACTCATTCAAGTTGCACCGCCCATGTGCAGCAATTCAAAGCCATCACTATTGAACTGACTGCGCCTATTTTGTTCTTACTTTCACACATGTGGATCCCATTTGAGTGGGCACCGCACAACACCTTTATGTTTTTATGTACTCGATATTACTTATAATATCTTTATATATTCATGTATTTAATAAGTAATAATTTGCTTATAATATAATAATTATATAATATAAAAATCGGATGGTATGATGACTCAAAAATTGGATTTCGATATGTGATTGACAATGGGTAATTGGAAAGCAATATATAAGCTTCTTGTTTAATATTTGACATTTCGAAAATGTTCTCCCATTCTTATTTATTGATTGAAAGATCTAAAATTTTTTATTGTTTTATTTCATCTAATTTTGCAGTTTTTGATTAATGTGATATGACTTTTGTTTCTTGATCTAATTTTTATATCATCTCACATCCCATATCAAATTTTTATTTGATATTCAATTCTTTTTATGGTTTATTATCTATTTTATATAATTATTTTATTTTGTTATAATAATTCTTACGATATTAAATTTTATAAACCTTAAATTTTATGGTCTTTTTTATTACATGCAACAATATTATAGATATAAGGTGATAAATATATTTATATCCAATAGGTTTTGGAGATACAATCAAAGTAAGTAAATCAATAATCTAATTAAAATAGGCAATATTTTTCTTCTATTGAATATTTGATACTTAACTATTTGTTTGTTCTTTGGAATGGTTTGAAGAAAGGTACTACGATTAGAAGCTCATCGTGGATAGATGCATCTATTGTTGCAAAACTGTAAGTGATTATAATTTTGTAATATTATAAAATTATGGTTTTATTATTATAATTATAGTAATAATAATTTCTTATTTTCTTTTAATTAATTGGTAACTATTATCACTTTAATTTAGTAAGAGATTTATATCCACTTGCAATAAATAGATGCCCTCTTGATGATTAGGCATTTTTAATTTTTTTATATTAATATTTTTTTTCTTTTATATCCTAAATCTGTTTGACTTAAAAGAAAATAGTATTTAGAAAACTGGAAAAAAAATAGAACTATATATTTCTGTTTTGAGTCATTTTTTGAGGTTTCAAGAGTTTGTGTGTATGTGCATATATTCTTTTCTCTAATGCACTGGGTAAAGTAATACTTCCCTCTAGCTAGCAGTAAAAAATAATTTATTATTATTACTCATTATAATTGTATATATATATCGATTTGAGATTAAATGCAGGGGTTGAAGATTGAATGATGGGTTGAATTTTTTTAGGGGGTTTTAAGAATCTGCATTTATAAATGAACTGTTGTTTCCTTGTTAATTAGTAATTTAGAAATTTGAGACAAAACAGTATCAATTTAATTTTATGTCTCAATTTCTAATTATAAAGATAAAGTGATTTGTATTTATTAGATGTAAAGATTACATAGCTTTTTCGTTTACAGAACTCAGGAGTAAAAAGAAATTGACCAAAGGACATATGTCCGGATTATTTGACAAGTTCATTAAATGACAAATTATCTACTGTGCATCTTGATAAATAATAATTTAACATTTTACTTTGGCTATCTAAAGAAAATATCTGGCTCCATCAGTGTCACGTGCCACTACTATAATTTATCATATATTTTTTTAATATTTATCATAAATTTTTGTAAATCAAAAAATTATATTTTCAATTAATTTTCAATATTTCAGTTAAAGAAAAAAAATGATTTGTTATTACTAAGGTTTAATTTAAAATTTTGGGTTAAAATTATAATGTAATTAATTAATAATATTTTTTATTTATTTAAGTAATCTTTTTAATATTTTTTAAATTTATTTTTGTGTACATCTTTTTTATTTTTTGTCTCACTCTTTTGACATTGATCTTACTCATCCCCATTCTAGATTGATATTCCACTTCTTTCTTTCTCGTCTCGACCTCACAAATAATAATAATGACAGATGTTTCTATATAATTTAATAAATCACGAGTACTAAAAAAAATAATTTTGTAAATTATGAAGGAGAAAATGACAAGTCTTCAGTCCAATGCCCATTTCAATCGTCTGATTGGCAAGTCTACGGTGAACAACATACTCAAGAGTCAGAGGAACAGAACCTCATCACACCACTTTATCACTCACTAAATTATTTTTCACCTGACGATCGTTGTGCGTGCACAAGTACATCGGAAAACACTGTGATTTGTAATTGTCATATTAAAAAAAATAAAATATTTTTTAATGTTAATATTTATTTGATATCCTAAGTTAAAGTGTAAAAAAAAATAAAAAAAAGACATTGTCTGCCACATATTTTATTTATAGAGGTTTTATCAGAGACTGTAGAGATTCATTACTCTTTAATGATTTGATCGTATATTGTGGACATGAAAAAAAAAAAGAAAAAAAAGAGAATTTAAAACTAGTAAATTGTATAGAGATTTCAAAAATCAACGTTCATAAATAGATATTTAACTAAGCAACCATTTACACCTTTTATTTTATACGATAAATCAGTTATGATTTATATTAACATTAGAGATGCTTTTATTGTCTTGCTAAAACTTTCTATTTTTCTTTTTCTTAGTAACAACACTAATTCTCAACAATGAGATTAAATTAAATTCTCCTCTACAATAGTTAAAAAAAAATTCTTTTAAGAAACTTACTAAATAATATAATATATTATGAGTACATCATAATTCTAGAGAAACAAGAAATATAAACTTACCGTTAATTAGATATACTTTTTAGAAAGAATATGTTCATTTTTTGAATAAATAAGAGCTCACTTTTTAGACGGAAGAATTTAATAGTGAGATAAATGATAAATTAGAAAAGATACTTTTATTTCAAATTTTAAGAGGGATCAATCGAGAAAAATACACGTGTATCTAAAGAGAATTAAGAAAAAAAATATAGGTCAATCGATTCCGTTTTTATAAGATAGATCTGGCACTAGCTGACCAACTTGTAAAACTAAAAGAGTTGGAATGACAATAACAATGCATAGGAAGAAATGATGCGTAGAAAAACTGAACTAGTAAGGACCAATTTATAAAGCAAAGAACTCGTGAAAGACTGATGGCGAAGTGGTACTATGAGCAAAGAGTGAAAAGAACCCTATTAAAGAGTGAAACAAAATGTGAAATTGCAAGCTCCCAACCACTTAGAGGGGCTCTCGCCAAATGCTCGTTGAAGAATGATTAATTGTCTAAGTACTGAGAGAAAACAAAATGATTAAACTTATTCTCTTCGACTGTAGTCCATATTTTCATTTTGATCTGTCCCAAAATATATTTCACTTACTTTTTTTACATTATAATTAACTTTTAAATTGTCTATTATGTCCTTATTAAATTTTATTTTATTTTCAATAGTTTTTATTAATTACTTACTTTTTTGGTCCGTTCCCAAGTCAATATTACTTTAAATTCATATGTTATTTAATAAAAAGTTTTATTCTTCCATATTTCTCCTCTTGAATTTTAAAAATTCATCAATATTTGTCACTTTCATTAATTGCATATTTATATTATCAATATAATTTTTATTATTTCAATATTAATAATACTAATGTATTATTTAAGATAAGTATAATAGGAAAGTTACAGTAACAAAATTGTTTACTAACCATAATAACTTTCATTTTATAATCTGTGTGAAAAAAAAAAGGACTATATTTTCAGGACAGATAGAGCATATCATTATTAAAATTTTATTTTTAAGCACCAAAATTTTGTATCTCACTTTACCTCTCATTCATTTGTTTTATTCTTCTACTTTTTTTTTTTTTTTTCCTTTTCTTAGTTACCTTTTTCATCTTTCTTTTTGTTCTTTTTTCTTTCTTTCTTTCTTTCTTCTTCTTTTTTCTTCATCATTTCTTCTCCTCCCATTCCTTCAATGTTTTGGTTCTTTTATCATCTCTTTCTTATTTTTTATTCTTCTCTTTCTTATTCTAAAAAATTTTCTCCTTCTCCTTTTTTTTTTCTTATTATTCTTCTTAATCTTTTTTCTTTTTCTTTTATTTTCTTATTTGTACTTTTTTAATTAATTTTCTTTATTTAATTTAGTTATTAAAGTTTAATTAATATAATTATTAAAATACAATTGGTATGTTATAAAAATTAAAAACTGCAATTTTGCCTGTTGATTGTTTTTTGATGTACCAGCCAAATAATTTAATTTTGAAAAGTAAAAATTAAATATAATGATCAACAAATACCAATAAAATATCGACAGATTACTGATAAAATTAATTATAACTTTTTACAAAATTTTAATTCAATTTTATCGACATAAATAATTGATTTAGCAATAATTTTTCTATTGTTAAATTACCAACAAAATTGTTATTGGTTAGAAGAAAATTAGCGACAAGAAATTTATAGCCAACAAGATTTTATTGATTTTTTATAAGTAATTGTAATTAACAATAGAATTGTTAAAGTTGCCTATAGAAATTTTTGTAGGTAATCTTAATTTTCTATGTAGTATTAATTAGAGCATAAATTAATTAGAACTCCTTCTATCCTAAAATATAAGTCGTTTTTAATTTGTTATTTTGTCCCAAAATAAAATTCATTTTGTGTATTTCAAGAAGTAATAAATGATGTGTTTTCAATATTGTCCTTGTTTATACTAAATACAATAAATACTTCACAAGTAACTATAGGTTTTGAGATAAAGAATAATTTGATCAAATTAATCTTGAATTTGTTATAATCTAGGAGAATTAATTGCTTCTTTAATTCTTGTGAAAAATTTTAAATGACTTATATTTCGGGATAAGAGGAGTATAATTCTTTGTTGAATTCACCTAGCTAGAAAGAGAATTTTAATCCAAGAGTGTATTTATTTTTACAAGATAGTGGCTAGCTTTGAGCCATCAATACTTATGTTGGGAAAAGAGTTGGCATGACAATAGCAATGCAAAGAAAGAATATTGTCTAGAAACTCTAAAATGAACCAGCAAGGACCGCCTTGTGAAGCTAAGTACTATGATTAAGATTGAAGTGGTACCATGAGCAGAGTGTGACAAGTACCTATTAAAAAGTGAAATGAAATATGAAATTATAAGCTCCCAACTAATGGGAGGAGCTCTCACAGAAGCAACTAATATCACTGGTAAATTAAATGAAAGACTTGAACTTACAGAAGCAACAATTACCGCTTTTATTGTAAAAAAGAAATAATTTTTGAAAGGAGTTGCCGCCTTAATTTATTTTATTTTGGAAAAACTTATTTTGACTCCAATTATTATCTAATGAAAAACGTACACTAAAACTCGAAACCTTCATTCCAAGTGTGATTTTGACTTACTATATATCATCGGAAAGCTTTGGATGTATAGTTTCCAATGTCAATAATTTTATTAAAAATTTTCATTTTCTATTATATTCAAAAGAATGAAGAAAGGTCACTCTGATCGACCTTTTTTTAAATTGTTTCGAATTGTTTTTAATCTAAGAGGTTCATTCTTGACCTAATCAATCCGTTTTAATTTGTACATATAATCAATCCATTTTAATTTATACATATCATATTATAGTTGTATTCGGCAACAGTTTTTTAAGTAGCTTTTAATATTTTGACAATACTATTTTTTATAGTGTTCAGTAACATAACATTCAAATTACCTTTTAGAGGTTAGGGAACGTTTTATAAAAAGTTAGTTCATGTAACATTGAACTTTTAGCGTTTTATGAAAAACTACTCAAATTGCTAACAGCTAAACGCTACTAAAATAACTAATAGCTATCAAAACAGTTAATTTTGTTGAAGAAACCCTATATACAGTGCGGAGAAAATACATGTTCACACTAGCATGTTAACATCATATATACATCACAAACCTTCAAAAAAAATTATATACATCACAAAAGGTACCCACACTATTGGGCAAAAGACTCTCGCGACTACTCCATGTAACGACGTGCATAGCTGGTCAAAGCCATGAAAGTTATTGGAGGAAAGTATTTCCTCATGGACTTCTCACATATTGATAAACGAAAACCAAATAATCTCTTTTATAATGCTCCTAAGATTAAAGGAATCTATATTCAAAGAGAAAATTCAAAACTCTCTATTTGTTGAGCTTTTTATTTTTCTTTGTTTAGAAATTTTTAAAGATTTGCTTTATTTTTGTGTATTGTGATTCGAAAATATAAATATTTTTAATTAATATTTACTACGCATTATTTATACGAAATTATTTAAATTGTTGAATTTTATCTACTTACTATCACTCTAAATATTTACTACGCATTCGATATTGAATTCTTTAAATTGTTGAGTTTTATCTATGTACTTATCACTCTAAAACATCGTAAATTATATGTACACTCTGCCTAAAGTCTCTCGACTCTCTCTTTATATATGCACCGAAAACTTTTGATCCAAATCCAATAATATTATATAGATATTAAAATAAAAATCAGAATCACTGTTCAGGTAATTTTTCTTTTATTTGCTTTTATTCTATTTTTAATTTCGACACCGTGAAGTAATGGGTGGGGTCACTATGACTTGCTGAGTTGCGTAGGAATTATCTAAGATATATGATAAAATAGTTGCAGGTTACCATGGTTGAATGTATTTATTTACCAATGTTGTTATGACTATATGTTCAAGTGGATTTTGCTATTAAACAAGGAAACAATGAAATTTCTTTTTGCAGCTTTTCACATTAGCGTTACAGAGGGAATGTAAAAATTGGAATTGATTGATGTTGATGAACATTCCGATCACTAGCAAAGGTAATTCACTAATTGTGCGATTAAGGCGTGAGAATATATATTTTGTTACATAATAATTACATATATATTATTGTAAATCGAGTTTTGTTTTATTTACCCTATAAATAGGCTCCTTGGTTCATAGATATTTGGATTTCATTTCTGGAACTTTCTTTGAATTCTTTTGTGTCTTTCCTAGCTGATCTTGAGTTTCTACTTTCTTGGTTCAGTTCTTCAACTTTCTTGGACTTTTTTGGGTGTGTGTTCTTCTGCTTTTCTACTGTTGGTACGTGATGTTTGTCGGTTCCACCAAATTTAAATTTCTGAATTTAACTGTAGAAGTGGTGAATTCAGATCGAACCTTAGAGACTGAAATCTTAATTTTTGTGTTTAAAAAGAAGGGGGGTTTGTTTGTGAAAAATTCAACTTAACAGTTCAAAAAGAAAATTAATTAATTAAACTAAAGTAGTAATGCAAATTGATGAAAAAAGTGATTTCTAATCTAATGCACAATTGATCACAGACAACTTATGATTTAATTACTCTTTGAATACTTAACTGAAATTTACCAAAAAAACATGATAAATTCCCAAAACTCTCCTATTTCGTTAACTTGAACCCAGCACCCTCATTAACTCTAATTATTAAACGATCGGGTATTAAGCAATCCATTTCTATTTAATAAAAGCATTAAGAATCAGGAAGTAGTTAAACTTGAACAACAATTTATAAAGCATAAATCATTTAATTCAACTCTATTGTCTCTATAGATTATTACTGAAAACCTGAAATATAATCAGTAATACCTAATTGCTACTAACATTCAAACTTTCATAATAATTACGGATTATGAAATCTGAAATAGCACTTAATCCTACCAAACAATTCACTAATAGGCCTTTTTAGCAAAGAATTCAATAGAATCAACTCAATAAGAACAAGAAACAATAGATATTCAAGAAGAAACTACTCGTTTAAAACCCGAGTCTCACAAAAGTACAAGGATGATAAATCCCTTGAATTGGTGTAAAGAAATTAGCCACTTATAATCATGGCTTCCAATCACCAAAACAAAAAATAAAGAACAAAAACCTAGATTAATAGATGAACTAAGAGAAGAATAACGTGCCCCCTTGCTGCTGTAGAATCACTCCATATATAACACCTCCAAAAGGAAAAAGAATCCCTAATCAATTGGGAAATTCAAAAGCAGTAAACAGAAAATATTTGCTGTTCTGATTTCTCCCCTGTTTTTCAGTATCTTCTGTTCCAAATCTGGCTCTGACTCCTTCAATAAATTTGAAAATCTCTCTCTCCGCTTTCTAACGAGCTAAGGCTTGCCCAAAACGGACATCTACAACAAGAATATGACCTAAAAAAACGAAATCAGATTGAAGCAGAAATTCTGCTCAAAACGTTAATCTTCTATGACGTTTTTTAAGACCAAAACGACTTCATTTCATTTAATTGTCTTCACAACAACTGTAGGGCTGTCTTCTAAGAATTCAATGGGCCTGGGCTGAGTTAGTTTGGACACTTGGAACTCCAGATATGAAGTCCACAACAGAACAGGTTGTGCTCAGTCATACAGCACATAGCTTCACAATTCAGAGCTGAATTTGATCAATATTGAGACTGAATTAGCTTCTGATTCCTTTTGACAATTGTAGAACTTTATTTCATCTTTCCAGTGCATCAAACGGAATCCAATTTGAAGGTCTACAACTCCAGATATCCCTGAAAAACCGAACAAGGGTCAAGATAACAAAAAAAATGCTGGAATTTTACCAATTTAATCATATTACTCCAAATGCAACTAAAATAATGTCTAATTGGTAAAAATTGTCTAACAAAGTGAATTAAGCACATAAATAACCCAAAAATGCATACGAATATAGACAATAAAAGCACTTGATAATGCACTTATCAGTATGTATTGTTTGGCGTTTTTTGTTTCTTGATTCTTGATTATCACCTTTTCTGTGTTTTGTATAATTTTGAATATTGTTTGACACGAATTTTATTTGGATGCTTCTTATTATATTGGTGTGATTATACTGCAGTTTTGATATAATTTCTAAATTTCATATACTGCAGTAAAATATTGGTCACAGAAGTCTCTTTTACCTGGAGATAACAAAAAGGACAAAGGAAACAAATGGTTTAATTGATGATTACATTTTCCATCATCTCTTTCCCTATATGCGCATGCAGATTGTAGCTTCGCCATTTTTTGACACATAGCTAATTGGTAGTACCAAGTTAATGTTGAAAGCATTTTCGCACAGGTTAGAAATTGTATCAGACTCTAAAACTTGCTGCAAAGGGTGTTCACAAAACTAGCAAAGGCGTTTTAAAGGAACTTTGAAGAATTATAAATTTGTAATTTCACTCTGTAAAATATGTGATGATGTGCAAATCAAAGCCATTGTATCCTTACGTACTTATTGTCAATTTCTATAAATGTAAATATGATAAGCTATTTATTTCCCTTATTGAAGTTGTAATTTTTTTTTAAACTTTTTTTTTCCCTTTCATTGCATTTGTTTAAATTTTCCCAAAAATGATGGAACTTGATCTAGGTCACAATTAAAGTTTATGGTCCAACTCTATTAGCTCGGGTTTGTACTAAGAAAAAAAAAAAAAAAGGATGAATTTCTGTAGTAATTGCTGATGTTTGGTATAATCAATGATATATTTAAATTGCTATATTTATATGCATGTATATTTTAAATCTGTGATATATTTAAATTGAATGAAATTTGTTGAATTTCAAATTCTAACGTTTGAGGTTTTTGAATTGATTTACAAATAAAAATTTTAATTATATAAATTAGGTTTATTAAAATTACTCATATCATAATTAAAAAAATTTTACAACTAGAATAATCTCTGAAAATATAAAATTAGAAAAATAAGTAAAATATATATATATATATATATATCAATTCTTTTATGTACAAAGACCATTATTTAATCAAAGATTTTACTTCTTTTTTTTTTTGTAAACCACTAGTATTCACACCATATTACCAGGGATCAATTAAACAATACAGTTCGGGACTTAATCACAGTTAACACTTTTCGTCCTCCCCTGCAGATGTATTTAGTGGTGATCAAATTCGAAAATTCTTTCCATATGTTTAGCCTGCATTTCCAACCGAGTCACAACTTCTAGGTAAAGACTTTTACTTTTAATTTCAATCTAACAACAAAAGCTTCTCAAAATGAAATTTAGTAATTATTATTATCGAATATATATATATATATATATATATATATATATATATAACTAGATGTCATACGTTAACTTTGAAATGTTATATGTTAGCTTGCAAACTCCATCCCTATTTAATTTGGCATTTGTAAGTTATGCATATGTATATTGATTTGATATATATATCAAGTTTATTCGTTTACGTTATCAACTCAATAGTAATATTCTTTACCTTTGTATAATTGAATTTACATTTAACTAGAAGTATATCTTTAAAATTTATATGCTATTGCAAATAATATCATAATTTTCTTTATAACAAATTATTTTGATATTTACTATTACTGATTTATTTCAAGTAGAGTTTTTTTTATTGTTCTTTCTAAACAATTGATAATTCATGATATTTTAAATATCTGCATGCGAAGCATGATTTTTTGGCTAATTTATATATAAATTTATATTCAATTAAGAATAACTCTCAAATACAAATCTTATATTAGATAAGAAATAATTCTACAACAAATAAGATAATAACTTAAAAAAATTATTTCTCTAACGTAAATATAAAATATTCTTTCCAAATCCCATAATGATTTTGAGTTAAATCCTAAATTATGTAAAAATATATATATACTGGGATGGAGCTATGACAATTATTTTGGGGGCAGCAAATGAATTTTTTTTTAATTATTTAGGGAGTCAAATATGATTTTTCAAACGATAAACTTTCAGGTATGTATTCATTTTTTTTTCTCTTAAATATTTTGTGAATTCAATTTAGTAAAATTGAGTATATCTAAACTAAGTCTCATCAAAATTAATAAAATTTCAAACAAATTCCATAAAATTTATACAATTAAAATATCTATTCTCCACTCACATCCTCTCTTTAAATTTTATGAAAATCAATTGAATTATATTCTTCATTTTACTATATCAAATATGATAATTTATTTTCAAATGAAATTTTTTTATAATTTACATTCATTTATGTCAATAGGGAGCTAAGGTCTGGTGTCAATAAATTTAAAATATGGATACCTATTTGTGTGTTTCTCAAACCCAATACCTACAATACAAATTCTGGTCCGGCCTTATTAAAATGCTAAGAACTACCCACGTCAACAACGGGCAGTTTATACTTCGGCCCAGGCCCATAAGAACTACCCACATCAACAACGCAAATTAGTTAAAACGACACCGTTCAGTATTTCTCTCTGACGCCAGCCAAACAGCATATTCTCCTTGTTAACAAGGGTTTTGAACACTCTCGTCTTCCCATCATCATAAACAGGGTTTTAGCCTCTATTTTTCTCTCTCCCTCTCACTGAAACATGGATTCTTCGATTGCTAAGCTTCACTGCCCTAACCAATCCTTTAACCTGTCTCTCAATTGCAACCGTCCATCCTTCTCTAAGCCCTTATTCTCCCTGTCCTTCAAAACCCAGTCGTCTCCTTTCAAATTCTCCTCTGTTAGAGCTTCATCGTCTCGTGCTCCACTCTATAAAATATCGCAAACCCATCAACCTTCTCTTCTTCAAACCCTAAACCCTCTCCTCAAAACCACCTGCATCACTCTCACCGCGGCTGCTGCATTATTCTTCTCGCGGCTCTGTAATAAACCCGCCATTGCTGCACCTGCCACCGCCCCTGCTACCGTAGAGCCCGCCAAGCAATCGTCGAATGAGAATTTATCGTTTGAAGAACAAGAAAGAGCTCTTGAGGAGCACTTGAGTCGAAATCCAGAGGATACTGAAGCTTTACGATCTCTTATGGAGGTTAGGATCAAGTCGAGGAAGCTTCTAGGAGCAATTGAAGTTGTTGACCGTTTGATTGAGCTTGAGCCCAATGAGGATGAATGGCCATTGCTGAAAGCTCAAATTTATAGTTACAGTGGAGAATTTGAATCGGCGAGGAAAGGGTTTGAGGAAATATTGGAGAAAGATCCTCTTCGTGTTGAGGCTTATCATGGGTTAGTAATGGCAAATTCTGAATCTGGTGATTCATTAGATGAGGTGTTAAAAAGAATTGAAGGAGCTATGGATAAATGTAAGAAGGAGAAGAAGAAGTCTGATTTGAGGGACTTTAAGTTATTAATTGCGCAAATTAGAGTTATGGAGGAGAAATATATTGATGCTCTTAAAGTTTATGAGGAATTGGTGAAGGAAGAGCCAAGGGATTTTAGGCCTTATTTGTGTCAAGGAATTATATATACTTTGATGAGGAAGAAAGACGAGGCAGAGAAAAAATTTGAGCAGTTTAGGAAGCTTGTGCCTAAGAATCATCCGTACAGGGAGTTTTTCCTTGATAACATGTTTGCAACAAAGTTCTTCTCGGAGAAAGTCCAAAGGGAAGGAGCTGGTTCGAGTAGGTAAAACGAATGGAAAATGAATTTAGGTGAGAGGGTAAGAGCAAGTTTTCTTTTTTTTTTTTTCCCCCTTTATTTTTGTCTTTGTTTTGTTAAATTCCTCGGATATTAGTTCTATAAAGATTTCATTTTGCATGCTAGTTACAAGTAGTCTCAGTGAATACCTAGTGTTTGTTTGGATGGATAATTCTGATCCTTTGTTTAGTAGAGAATTGGATATGATTGTCATATAGACTTTGAAATGGTAATATTTTGTTTAGATTTGATTTTCATTTAAGGTGGAGCATACATTTATGCATTGAATAATTATAAATTTGTGATTGATTGGTTGTGACTTGGAAATACAATACGCTTATCTTTATTCTATATCTAAATGTATGTGGAAATGTATCATTTTAGAAAAAGCTTGTTAACCTACATATTTTGAATTGATTGCACAGTTTAGAAGTTTCTGTTGGTTCATTTCTTACATGTTCTAAGTTCTACCCCAAATAATAGGCTCTAAACACATTTTCTTCTTTGATACTTGATTGAGATATTTTAGAAACCTCCCGTTGGGTTCACCATGAGTGCAAATAAGCTGAAATAATTGGAGGAAGCACCTATGCCTTCAGTTGTATTATTGGTCTGATCCTTCAGTCATGTTGGGGGATATTGGCATCATCTTTTGAACCTGAGTTTTGTTTTCATTTAGCCCACTAGCCATTTTATTAACTGAGAGCTCACCTGCTTTAATCCAAGTTCATGAACTGCAAGATATCACCTATAATTTATAATTCGCCTTCGGCGGTCTCTTTCTGCTTTGCCATTGTAGGAGGAAGTGATAGCACTCCCTGCCTCTCACAAAAGTTAGTGAAGAATGTAACCTTGTTGTCCTGATTACTTCCTTTTCTCAATTAAAGATGTATGACGGCAGAGAGAATATTACACCACTTTTTATTTTCTTCCTACAGGAATTGTTGGAAATCCTTTCTTAGCTTTATTTAGCTTCAATCAAACCCCATCCCCACCCAACAATGTAGTGTCAATAACATTTTTATTGGAATGAAATTATTGTTATTATATGAGTCTTTATGTGGGAGCATTTGTATTTTAATTTATAATATGGAGGACCGTAGAAGTATATCAATTTGTTGAATAGATCTAAACAGAATTTTGGAGTGAAATTTTTTCTGGAAGAGATACTTTCACATGAACTTTATCTTCTATGATTTATTGAAGAATTTATATGGTTGCTTAGGAATAAAAAAGGAACCTCTGCAAATGCTTAAAGAGGATAATGAGGTCTAGGGAATCTCTGTACTGTGATACCAACGTTTTGTCTGTGTCTATGACTATACTTGCTTTTGTTTCCAGCAATTAGTCTTGAAATTGAGGTCTTTAACCATCTTTAAACACGGGAAAAAGCTGAATGCAGGAGTTTGGAATCTAATGTCCTGCCGGCCCTGTTGAAAAAAGTTTGTTGATCATGTTGCTTTGATAAGGTAAATTTTGTATCATACATTCTCTTAAATGTTTCATTAGCCTTTAGGTTTTGTTTAGATGGGGGTTATTTTGGGGTTTTTTGGGGCTAAGCTAAGCTAAGCTAAGGCAAAATTATTGGGTTGTTCGAAAAGAGGTTTTGGAGGGTATTACAATGTTGAAAGAGTAGAAGGGTAGAGGTGAATTGGATAAGAGGTAAGAACTCATGATGTGAAAATGTGTGATGCGGGCTTATTTGGACTTGAGCCAACCAATGTTAAAAAGTTACTACTACCCAATTAGCTAACTAGTTTGCTATCTTTATATGCCCTTTATAGATTGGCTAATAGAAGGGAAATTTTTTGGTAGTTATTTGAGGGGTAACACATTTTCAACCCAAAATTGGGGAGGGTTAAACATTTTAATTTTCCATATTATTCATGTTTATAATTTAGAAGCCAAAATACCCCCTTCATTATTTCTTTTATTTTTTTTTCCTTTTTCTAACTAATTTATATATCTTTAAAAATTTAATTTAGGAAGAATTAATTTAGTATCAATAAATCAATACTTTATCAGAAAAAATAATTTCAATCAATTCATATTTCTGAAAATAACGACTTTGATGAGAAGGATATTTTGTAATATTCATGCAAACCAAATAATGCCGTATATAAACCTTCGTCTCAAACATAAATAAGACCGTTACATTATTTTGTTGCACCTTATCTCACCTCACCTTACTTTAATAAAACTTCCCTCTCTCCATCCAAATAAAGGCTTAGGTGGTCAATATCTTCTTACTGTAACCCAAGGGTTTTCCAGATTTATTGACTTTATGTTTGTTTAGCTTGCTAAAGTCTTTTTCCTTTAGCAAGTTAACCAAATAGAGCTTAGCAAATGAAATATTGTAACTATGTAATGTTTAGCTTGAATGTGATTTTTTTGATTAAGAACATAAAAGGCTTAAAGAATTGATGATTTGGAGCTTCTGATTAGATTCAACTGGCTGTGACACTACCCTTCATGGGGTTGAGTTGATTGTTGCTCGCATATGGTTCCAAATTACTATAGCTTGTTTTGTTTTTGTAATTTGCCATCCATTTATTTTTACTTGGCTATGTCCTTGTATTCAAGAAGTAGTCTATGTTACACGATGAAATAAGTAAAATTATTATTATATAGCACTGCTTTGTCAGGTTATTTTTGATTCAATTTTTGTTGTCTGGTAAAAGGCGGCACATTGTAAGGAATCTGCATCCTTCATATTGAGAATGTACTCTGCTTGCTTAGTTTAGATGGTGGTGAATCTATCTATGCACGACGAATTTGCAGGCTTAAGAGCAAATTCGCCTGTAGTTTGAAAGCTGGGATTTCTAGCAGGTGGTAATTTCACCCTTATGGTCAGAAATGGTTGGAAATGATTATATTTCAACTCATGGTTTCTGAAGCATAGCAATTTGTGTATGTTCTATTTGTAGCGAATCAATTCTTGATGAACATTTCATTTTTATTTTGAAATAAAAATATGCAATAGCTACTGTATAATAGTGTTATTGTTAACTGTTCAAAATTTTAATTGAGGATCTTTTTAGTTGTCGATATTGATCTTTCGATTGCTAACCAACAATTAATTTAAAGTTTCAGTTGTCAACTGTTTAAGATTTTCATTGAGGGTTTTGAAGTTAATACTTATAGTTGTAAATGTTGATCCTTCCATCGGTAACCAACAATCAACTTAAAATGTTTGGTTTAAAATTGTATTTTCTTCCACTTGAAAAGATAGTTCGCCTTTTATATATATAGCACATTAAAGTAAAAAATAATATATTCAATTTAAAAATTATAAAAGTAAAATTAAATGCTGAATGAAATAATTTTATAAATTAGAGTGTTTAATATATATAATTTTATAAGTTGAAATATTGACGGGTGAAAGAAAAAAAAAAAAAGAAATGTTAGAAATTCATGCATTGGGACGAGGGACGGAAGTCATTGAAATTTTGGAAGTTAAAAATCTTATTCTGTCTTCAATATTGATCCTTTAGTGCTAACCAACGACCAGTGTGATTCAACAATTAAGGCCCAATCATTGATCCAAATGGGCCTAAACAGTGAGGTTAAGTGATAAGAAGCTAGGTTCTAATGTTTGTACGTGATGATTAACCATATTTTGAAAAGCAAATACTAATGGATTGACATAAATTAATTAAATTAGAGGCACCAAAAATGTAAATGTGGTGTAAAACAACTTCATTAACAAAGTTATGCATTATCTTAAAATGGATATTATGTCTCAAATTGGGAATCTAATCTTTTAACAACTTGTTATTACAAACACATTAAAATTGATTAAGCAAGTGTATGATGTATAGTTTTATGTCCCCTGCTGAGATGGCATAGGCCGCAATTCTTGCTCCCTTTCAGATTTTTCTCATCTGCAGATTCTTTTTCTTGGTTTCTTGTGCTGCTAAAATTTATTTTTATGACTCTTTCCCGCTCCTAACGCAGATTCTCCTACCATTGGATTTGTCTGTTTAGGTCCCACATCCTGTGAGACTGAAGTTGTAAATGGAGCCAGTGTCCAAAATTTCAATTCAGTTATTATTTTCATGCTTGAGCTTGAATTAACTCCCACTGACAAAATTTAGTGATGGAATTTTTTTTTTGTCTTGTTTTCTTGTTGATTAGAAAGAGAGAAATTTTTGGGTAAATATGATAAAATGATCGACTCTTTCTTTCTTTTCTGAGAGATGAAAAGGGGAGAAGGGATATGCTGGTGATTAGGGGTGTTGGTTTTGTTCAAAATCGAAATCAAAATAAAAAATGTTTAGATTTTGAAAATTTTAAATTGAAATTGAACCGATTAGTTTATATAATCAAATTGAATTAATTTTTTTTATTTGAGTATTATTTTGGATTTTAATTCAGTTTAATTTTTAATTTTTTTAGTTTTATATAGTAATAATAAAAATAAAATCACATCAAATCAAATAGTAAAAAATTTCAATCCAAACTCCATTAAAACCAAAACTAAACCGTCAATCTTAAAAATTTAACTAAACCGAGCGGAATTGGTCGGTTTAGTTTATGTTTTTCGATTTCGTCAATATCTGTTAACCCTATTGGCGATGAAGGGGGGGGGGGGGGGGGGGGAAGAGAGAAAACCGGATTAATAATATTTTTTTTTTTTAGTTTAAAAATTAAAATATTAAAATAGTAGCTAAGCTTCAGGAACACTGCATAAGACAGAGACGAAACCTAGCTAGCCCATCTATTCCTATTTTGTTTTTCAGTTTTCACTAGCATTTTTTTTTTTTAAATAAAAAAAACATTAACTCAGTTCTTTTCAATAGATAAAACTCTAGCCAGGCTCTGAATATTTAATTTAAATAAAAAATGATCTTTTTAATTATAAAACTATAAATAAAATTTACCGATGATCAACTGATATATATTTTATTGTTTTATTGGCCCAACCTTCAATTTCACGTCAAACTTTTTGAATAGTTGCAACTTTACTTTAAACTTTTATATCCTAAATTTATCAACCTAATCACAATTACACCCTAAATTGAATTAATATACAACTCATTATTTTTGCATCTTGAACTTGATTCAATTTTAAAATCAAATATTCAATCTTGATTTTTTTATTTACTAATGAATATTTGAGTTTGATTTTATTATTTATTGTTTAAATACTTGGGTAATGGAGTCTATTTTTTTACATTATTTTAATCAAATTCCAACCTCAGCTTACTTTTAGAGTGTATGATTGCAACAAATCAATAAGTTTAATTTATTTTCACCTTAAACGCAAATTAGGGTGTAATTATAACTAGGTTGATAAGTTTAGAAAGGCTCCAAAATATAAATATCGATTTAAAGTGAAATTACAACTACCAGTAAAATTCGAGATGAAATAAGCCGTATAGTTTATTAAACAGAGCCTAAAAGCTTTCCTTAATTTCTTTCATTTTGAATTATTATTGAAGTGATGCAATGCACAATTCAAAAAGGAGGGAATGAAAGATTCGAGGTTCAATTAATTTGATGTTTCAACGTCACTTTCACTCAAGAATATGATAAATGTTGTAGATTAGCAAAGGCATAAATCTAAAAATGGATTCACTTGAACTTTCTATGTGTCAGCTTCTACTACACTACGTCTGTTTCAGAACATTCATTATCTTAGACTCAGACATTCAATATAGTGGGCCTTATATGATGTTAAATAAACTTATAATAGTGATACTAAGAAAATCTATATTCTTATCTATATTACATATCAATATATTTATATAATACTGAAGTAAAAAAAATAAAAGTTGTAAATGTGTAATATTTCTGTTTTACTTTTTTTTTATTTTAATTTTTTTTTGGGTAATTTTTCATTTTTAAATACAATGGAAATTTATCTAACGGCATAAATAAAAAATAAGAAAATAATTTTTTTGGCTTCTTTTTTTATTTTGTGATCAAGACTATATATGATATTTTATATAATCTTCACACGCAAATCTTTGATAAGATGCAAAAGTCAAAAATTTTCAAGTTTGGGAATTCTACTTTTGTGGGTTAGGTTAGTTTCCACGCACAAAATCAGTAATGATAAAACAAAGGCTAGATACGAAAGCTAACTCTAGCTCTTGAATTCGAGCTAGAGTTACTATTTTGAATTCGAGCTCATGAATTAAAATTTATATTAACTCTAATTTAATATTAATATTAGTGAAAAATTATGTAATAGAGAAGAATGAAATCCGATAATTAAATAATATTTGATTGGCATTAGTTAGATTTATCTAATAATAATAATAACATTATTTAGTAAGTAACTCCCACAGTTCAAAAGCAATGATTAACTTAAAATTGGACCTTCTTTAGTCAAACCAAAATTTTGACCTTTCCTTTTGGCCATCTTTCTACCTCTTCCAATGCTGTTTTTCTGAAACTGTCATGACTTTTTTTTAGAAGAAAATTTTGGTATCAAATATTGCAACTTGGAAGAGCTAACTAGCATGGGTAAAATATAAATAAAAAATTCAACCGACATTTTTTATTAGGTGATACAAAAAAAAACTTATTCTATTTTATAATATATGAAAAAATTATCTAAATAACAAAATTTCATTATAGTTTTATTATTTAACTATAAAAGTGTTAAATTCACTGGATGGATCTACTAGGGGAGTAAACTGTTCGTGGGTATCTGCTCGATCCATCCCACCTTCCTGATAAATATACCAACATTGTGTTCCGCAATAACTTTTTAAGTAATTTTTAATATTTTTGAAGTTTTTCTAATCAAATTGGATTTTTTAAATCTTGAAGTTTATCCCTACAAAAATGAAAGGAATTTACGAAATAATGTGGGCACAATGAGAATCTTCTTAACCTAATTAAATTGAAACAAGCCAGCTTGAACCGAACTAAAATAATTTAATAAGGAGTAGAGGTACTGGCCTCCAAAGTTTGAAAATTTTATTTTATTTTCCTCATAAATACTTATTCTTTTTATGATAAATTTTATTTATATTTTTAATAACATTTGATTATTCCCTAAAACTTTAATTTTACTAAATGGATTGAATTGATTTGAGCAAAACTTTACTTACACTTTGAGTGAAGGGACACGTTTTGTATATCTAATCTAACTAATGGATGAAGAGTGTTTTTATAAGAACGATTCTTTTATTATTTTTTTCCTCTATAAACTGTTTTTATTATATTGATTCATTATACACATCGAGTACCCTTAACAGCTGGGAATTCTTGTTGCCCACCTTATCCTTCAAGTCCCTAAAGGTAAGGCGCCAAGCCAGGGAATCCTTTCTTTTTTTATTATTTTTTAGAAAGGGAATCCATATTTTTAATTTAGAGAAATATTTAATTAAAGCTCATGAATAAGATATTATGTTATATACTCCAACTCAATTTTTGGTTTTATGAATTATTAGAGTTTCTTAATCTTAAATATTTTAATAATCAAATCCAACTAACTCAGCAATAGCTTGGACTTCTTTACTCCCTTCCTCCCTCAGTTTTCCCTTTTCCTTAATTTGGTGGAGCAAAGAAATGATGACCTTATATCTTGCATGGTAGGTCTTAAAGAAGATAAATTTCCACTCATAATAATAAAAATGGATGGTCAAACACGAGTACTCAATAACTTTTAGGAGTGACCTTCTTCTTTCACATGCATTTATGAGTAAAACCTTTGGATTCCAAAAGAAAAGGCATTTTCAAGAAGAAGAAGCAGAAGTAGAAAGCAACTACAGGAGGAAGAGAGACATCATCCTCCTCCATTATTTTTATGCAATACAACAATCAATGAGCTTTAATCAACTTTAGTGTAGGGATTGGAGACAGCAATCATGCGGTTGTTATAATGTTTTTTAACTTTTTTTTTAAAAAAAAAAAAAAAGAAATTACACTGAAATAAAGGTTTCTAAGCAAACAAAATAATTTAGGCTATAGGGTTGGTTTGGTTGGTTGGTTGGTGGTACATATTATTCCCTATATATTTGGCATATTGTCTGCCTTAATAATGAAATAGCTACACAAGCTACTGTTTTTCTGCCTTCCCTTCTTTTTTTTTACTTCTGTTAGCCACACTTATTGTACACAGCCAAAATGCATAATTTAGTCTTTGTATTTTTTTTTAAAAAAAAAATTTGGTATTATAGTTTTAAAGTTATAAATTTTGATATCATTGTATATCTCTCCACATTAATAATTATTTTTAAGATTTTTAACTTTTAGATATAAAATATTAATTGGATATATGATTAATATAACTTTTAAAATAATGATTTTTATATTTTTCAATTATTCAATAAGTGTTCCACCGATTGAATTTTACAAATTGAAATACATAATAGTTGCAATTTTTAAAATTGTAATATTCAATAGATTAAAATAAAAATTGAAAATTCCATAAAAATTTATATAAAAGATACAAGATTAAATTTATGCATTTAGCCCTTGTTGTACTATTTAAAGTCAATCTAATTAATAATTTGAATTTTAACTATCAATAATCTACTTTTCACCAAATTGAAAAAATAAATTTTAGATGCAAATGATACTTTGCTTAGTGGCCCAAACTGATGCCCAGTTTGAATGTCGTTCTTGTCAATTTTTCTTAATGTGTAATTTCTAACTTTAAATGAAATTTTCCTTTCATGGTTTGAATTGGAGGTTCAATTACTTAAAATATCATAAAATTTTTACTGTTTTCAGCACACTGAGAGACAAAATTTTTTATAACTGGTGAAAGAAAATATACGTAATGATGAAATTGAAAAATATGTAAGTTTTGGAAAGTAATGTAATTTTTTATATTTTCTAATATATTTTCCATTGATTTCTTGTTGAGTATTTAATTCTGTAATATATAAGATTTCAGTGTTTTTAATATTAAAAATTTAATGTAGTTTGCAATTGAAACTATAGAAGCCAATTTCAGGTGCTTAAAAATGTTTTTTTTTTTCTTAAAAATATATTGAGAACCAATAATGATAAATCTTTCTTATTTATTACAATAATATAAATAAATTTTAAACGGCCCAATATATAAATTTATTTATGTACTCTTCGTGAAAATTCTTGTGGTACCCTTTACTTTTACTTTGATTTATTAAAAATTTCAATTTATAGAATTGCACTTGTTAAATATTTTTAACTTGACTCATTAAACACCTAACTTATAAAATGAATGAAATACTTATTAAACAGCTGAAAAATATAAAAATTATTATTAAAAAAATTATACTATTAAATCAATATTTTATATATAAAAATAAAAAATTCTAAAAATTATTATTGCTAGTACATATGGACAAAATGTATAATATTATCAAAATTTATAACTTTAGAAACATGTGATAAATCATCCATAAAATTTGGAATGCCACGAGTTTCTCTCTAAAAAAATATTTTAGCAAATAAAAATTTATTCTAAAATGGATAGTTTTGAAAATATTAATTGTCTATTGTGGTCCATTATATATATCTACATATATATATTCATGTATTGTTGTTGTCAATAATTAACTAGACACAACGGCTACTGCAACTGTACGATTTAAGTTGTCCACTGACTCGTAGAGCTCATTTGTAGGTTGTAATGAATTTTCGAGGTGTTATTGTTGGCAACATTAATTATCGTTTGAATTTTCAACGTTATGATTTTTCTCTTTCGAAATAATTAATATTTTTGATTTTTTTTTTCAAAGATAACTTTATAATCCAAAATCACAATGCCTAATAGCCAATTAATACCCTAATTAATGCTTGCTTTCGAAAATTCCATACAATTACAATAATTAATCATTTGTGGAGCTAATTTGAGTGCGCATGCTGATCCTTTGTTTCTCTAATTCTAATAGCGTGGAGAAACCGTCATGAAGCCTTGGCTTAATTTCTTCTTAGATATGCAAATCCCATGTCTTTTATTTATTTATTTTTAAGAATCTTAGGGATTAATTAGTTCAATTTCGTTAGTAGCGAATTAATAACAAAGGCTATTGGCTTGTAATTGATTTCATTTTCACCCATAGTTAAAAAGAGCATTGCTAAATGACATAACATGTACAAGACTCGACATGAATCTTTAGCTATGTATTTACGTAGTTGCCATTTACAATAACAATGGATATAATTTTATTTACAATCATTGTTTCTATTGAAAAAGGTAATTTCTTTATTTACAATCATTGTTTCTATTGAAAAAGGTAATTCCTTTCACGGCTACAATAATTGAAATTTTGCATGTTATACGCTTGACAAGTGTAGAATATAAAAAGAAAATAAAAAAGTGATTCCCTTTGTAACTACAATGATTAAAGTCTTGCATGTTATACATTTAGTGTAAAATGCAAAAAGAGGATAAATGGAGATGGAGGGCCCTAAAAGAGTGAAGTGGATTTTGGTGGACAAATTTCACTAATTATCAATATATCGAATCGAATTGAGGTTATTCGGTAGAAATGATTCGATAAATCAGTAAATGATAAATGTTCAGTAAATTTTTCAGAGAAAATTCAGTAAATGATAAATGGTTCGATAAAGTATTCAAACAATTCGAAATTCCTGATTTACCATTTACTTAAAACAAAGTCATTTTGGTTTATTTTTTTAAATAAATCAATTCTTATATGGTAAATTGATTAATTCGGTAACAGTAAAGCTCCATCGATAAATTGATAAACACTAAATTTGGTGAATATTTAAATCGATCAGTAAACAATAAATACTCAATTAGTAAACGTTTAATCAAACCAACCAAATGTCCACCCCTAAGTGCTTTAAGTGGATATGCACTCTCAAAAGGACTTTGAGTTGACATATCCAGAAAATAGAAAAAAAATGATATTGTGGGCTGTGTTGACAAAAATATAGGAGAAAAAGGAAAAAATAAAAAATGACATAGATAGTGATGAAACTCGTGTCTCCACATTGGCTAGCATGCTCACATACTATTCAAACCATTAATACTTATTTAATCATATTTTGTCTCGAAATAATAATATCTAATAAATTGTCTTTCATAGAAGAGAGATGAGATAGAGATTTAGATTTTTTTTAAAATAAAATTAATATAATTGCGATGTCATGACCAGAGATGCATGTATGATCTATATAATATGAGAAGAAAAATATTTGAATTGGCAAAAAAACATACTAATTTTAGTAATGACAAAATATTAGCTAATAAATAAATTAAAAATCGCTATAAAGTAAGATGACTTATATTGATTTTATAAATTAAAATTAATATTTCTAGTAAATTAAGAATTTTAATATTTTATAATACCGAACTAATATTTTTAGCTTTCTAATATTAATTAGTAAAGCTATCTTATTTTTTAAGAAGTTATTGTTGCTTGAATTAATCAACTCAATGAAAAGGAATATTGTCTACATTTTACCTTCTAATCGATAATTAATACAATATTCTACATGGTAACAATGACTTTATTTGTATTCCAATTGTCATTACAATATTTTACTACATTTTTAATTTATTCATTAGCCAACATTTTGTCATTACTAAAACTAACTATATATATATATTTTTATCAAACCCAATGTTTTTTTTTCTCATTCTCACTATTATATAGATTATATCTTCATCCTTGACTATGACAACACATTTATATTAATTTTTTTTCAAAATCAAATTCATCTCACTTCTCTTCCATAAAAGATAGCATATTAGATATTATTATTTCAAGATATAATATAATTGGATGAGGTCAGTGGTCCGGATAGTATGTGAGCACGCCACCTAGTGCAGTGAGATGAGTTTGACCGCACTCCATGCCATTGTTTTTTTTTCCTTTTCTCCTATGTTTTGCTACCACCCATAATATTATTATTTTTCTCCCTATTTTTTAGCCAACACAGGCCATAATACCTTCTCTTTTCTCTTCCTCAGATGTGGGTTCATATTACAAACTATAATCTTTTCAAGTATTTGATATACAACCAATGAAGATAAAAAAAAAAAAAAAGCTACTAATAATTATAGCTCAAAAAAAATATTTCATTTTAATAAAAATTAATTGAAAATAATAATTACATGACACAAAATAAAGGAAGAAAAACAAATTTGAAAAGGAGCTCATAACTTGAAAATTCGAAAGGTGTAAACTATACAATTAAAATATTATAAATTTCAATAACAAAAATCGATAAAAATTTATGTTCATGTACAAATTTTTCAAGAAAGATTAGTGTATAGATATTTGATGTTGATCCTTCTAAAGAAAAGAACAAGTTTAAGTAAGACAATAATGTTGTTGAAGAGGTTCTTATAAATAATATTATCACTTTTGAAATTAAAGCGAATCTACGATTGATTAATTATATAGCATTTGGTTTTCCCTCTCTCACTATGTTAATAATTTTATTGAATTTTTTAGATCTTATTTAATATTTAATTATTATAACATGAGTGTTGACAATTTCGAATGATTAAAAAAAACTCAATTTTTTTTCTTGAAATTAACTAAAGAAAACCATGAACTTTGGCTTTTTTTTAATAATTTTGGCCAATTCTTTTAACAATTATACCTTACAAATTTACAGTCAGCATATGACATATCATGATGAGGTCCCATTAATGGCCACATGAGCATAATAGTAACGATTAATGGACAAAAAAGCCACAATTCTTAAGAAAAAATTACTTCACAGTATTTGTTGTAGAAATTAAAAGAATTGGTCAAAATTGTTAAAAATGCCAAAGTTCAAATTTTTTTTAGTCATTATGCCTTGGCTAAATACTCTTAGTTATTAAAATAAGCATCTTGTATATAAATATTTTGACTAAAATTAGAAGGGCAAAATGATATTTTTCTTTTTCATTTCTCTTTGCTGCATGGTATCAAAGTCATATGATTTCCAACCTACATATTCTCTCTTTCTTGAAGAACGATAATCAACATTTCTAATTTTCTCCCTAAATTCCAATGGTTTCTCTTGATTCATGCCTTTGTTTTTTTTTTTTTTTTTTATCTTTCTCTACTTAAATTTTTATTCTAAATTTGTCAATCTATTTTTTGTTGTGTTTTCTCTCTTCATTTTGATTGATATATACTCTATTTCTCACCAAGTTCTTCAGTTTTGCATCCATTTAATTTCTTCAATTTGGCTCTAAGCAGCTTGAATTCATTCAATCAAGCATCCATTTCTTCAAAGTTTGATTTTAGAGTTTCTTAATCATAGCTACTAAAATTCTTCTAACATAGGATCCTCCTTCTCCTTATTATCTCCATCATTTGGAGGCCATTAATCAGTGACTATTACTCCAAAGTTGATATCTACAAATTATATTTCACGAAAATGATTCATTTTGCTTAAGATTTCTATTCGCAATAAGTAAGATTTTCTGTAAGGGTACTATTGTGCAAACTGATTTACAAAATCCATTGTACCTTCCTTGGGTTTGTGGTAACAAGCTTCTAGTTCCATAGCAACTTCGTCCAACTTCACCATTGATAGCATACTGCAGTTTTTTATATAGAGAATGCTCATCTAAGTTTGGCTACTTCGAAGAAATGATTTTTATGATGGAGCTAAGATTGGTCGTTTGTAACATCTCTTATCAAGGATAAAGCTAAGATTTAGAAAGGAGGGGGGGATAAACTACTATAAAATTTAACTAAAAGAAAATTATGTGAAGATGCAAGGGAGCAAAATGGTTATTGAAAATTTTGTTAAAAATTATGTTTGGCAAGGTTCAAACATTGATGTTGTTAAGGAAAATTGTTTTAAAAAACAAGAGGGGACCAATTGCCCCTTTCTTTAATACATAGCTCAGCCCTCTGTCTATTATGCTTATCACATAAGATATAAAGTCAATAGACCCTTACTTTATTGAACTCAATGTTGTGTGGAGGAGTTGAGAAACTTTCAGTATTTACATCATTATAGTCTTTAATCATTTGTTGATAGTCATTTAAAGATTGTGTTTTGTTTCTTGAATAGCTTAAATGAGTCATATCAAGCTTTAATAACTCATATTATTCTTATGGAGCTATTTTCATCACTTGACCAAGTGTATAATATAGTTTTAAGAGAAGAAACTCAAAGAAATTTACTTGCTTCACACAAAAATGATAAAATCAAAGTTATATGTAGTTACTATGGCAACCTGCGTCACATGAAAAATAAGTGTTATAAATCTGATATTCTCCAACGAAATCTAGGAATGTAATAACCTTGTCCTGTAAGATATTCTCCACTTTAGATTAAGCTCAATTCCACCCTTTTTAGATTTGGATAAATCTGATCCATCTCCCTCAAAGGTCTCCTACAAGTTGAATGTATGTTAACACTTATATATCCACTCTCTTTTTTGCACTTATCTAATTTGGGATTTGCCTAAGGGTAAGCTAAAATCTTAAGTTAGCACCTTATTAGGTACAGATGTTATACTTCACCCAGACTCAATGGCTTAATTGAGGTTTTATCCACCTTCGAATAGAGGATCAAATTGTAACAACCTATTCCTACAAGAACTTGTTCACTTTAAATCAAGCCAATTTTATCTCAACCTTGATTTGGATAGGATCTATACAATTTTTATTTCTAAGAATGATAATCCATCACCCTCAAAATGTCCCTTATAAGTCTAAGGTATGCTAACACTTATACTTCTTTTGCACTTATCTGATGTGAAATTCGCTCATGGGTAAGCTAACATCTCAAGATAACAACTCGTTAGGAGAAGAATATACTTGAGCTTTGTATCTTTAATAATTTGAAATCTTAGTTTTATAATTCATGATTCGCTTGCAAATTGCAAAAGTCTCTTTATGGCTTAAATAAGTCTTTAGACAATGGAATGCCAAGTTTACTAACTGTTTGAAATTATATTGATCTAATTAGTCCAAATCTGATTATTCTCTCTTCACTAAACAAAAGCAAGAAGTTTCACAACACTCTTAGTATATGTTGAGGATATAATAATTGCTAGAAACAATATCAAGTTGATTGATAAGTTGAAGTTATTTTTAAATTCACATTTTAAACTTAAAAATTTAGGAGAGTTAAAGTATTTCTATATAATTGTGCATCATTTTAAATTGTGTTTTCTATATCATGTATTCAAAGGATAAAATATTAGTAAAATCTTATAAATATAAATTAACTATATGATTCCAACATACATATTAAATAATATTATTGAATCATCATTAAGCTATTAATCTTAAGATTACTAATCAATTATTCTCTTCTACATAAATAAAAAAATTAAATGTGCAATTTACTATAAATCGCAATATTTAATTAGTCAAATATGAAAAGTAGCAAATCCATGCCTTCTAAAAGAAAAAGAAGGATAAAATGCAAGAATTTTGAGGATTTGCAGGGGTATAATGATTTTTGAAAGGCTTTTTCGTAAATCGCGACAAGTAATAAAGAATGAGTAGAGTATCGTCCTACAAGAATTGTATACTAAGTATTAAAATTGTGTTAACTTACATTATTTAGACGACAATAAAGAGAATTATTTTAAAAAAAAATCTAAATAAATAAAAGAGAATAAAAAGAAATCAAGCAAGACAATTCGATGAAAAGAAACCAATGATTAAAAGCAAGACAAAATTTTTTGTGTTAGAAAATATATGCCTTATTTTAAAGAAAATATATGCCTTTTTGCAAAGAAAGTGAGCAATAGCCGAAGCAAGATTTTTTGTGTTAGAAAAAAATGGTAAAAAGAGATGTATAGCAAGGTAGGGATGTCTTTAGGGTTTTATGCAAAGGATCTAATGTCTTATGGCTTATGTAGGATGACTTTAGATTTGGGTTGAACCTAGTGAATATGCAAACCCAATTGTTGAGGTTGCACATTAATGAACAAATAAATAAAAAATAGAGGATGTTTATCTACTATGATGTCAAAAAATTGGTGGTGTCAAAAAATTTGTAGACATAACATTATTGGTGGTGTCTGATAGGACCGCGCGTACCATCCAACCCCGAATTAGTATGATATTGTCCGCTTTGGGCCAAGCCCTCACGGATTTGTTTTTGAGCACCTCCCAAAAGGCCTCATACTAATGGGTTGGGTTTGAACCATTATATTTTGGTTCCACTTCTCCTCTTTATCCGATGTGGGACTTGGGAGGATATCCCAACAAACCTCCCCTCCAATCAAGGACCACACAAATCGTGACCTCCCCTCCAGGGATAATCTGCCCACCATCTTGTACCGCCGCTACAACTTTGCGGGACACGCCGCCCGACCTCCTCTTATCGGGAAGACTTTCGACACAAGGCACCACTTGCAGATCTTCTTCTAGTCTTGGTCCTGTTGTTACAACGTCACACCGAGATTTTCTCACATCTGCGCAGTTCACACCCGCTCCGAACCAGGGCTTTGATACCACTTTGATAGGACCGCGCGTACCATCCAACCCCGAATTAGTATGATATTGTCCGCTTTGGGCCAAGCCCTCACGGATTTGTTTTTGGGCACCTCCCAAAAGGCCTCATACTAATGGGTTGGGTTTGAACCATTATATTTTGGTTCCACTTCTCCTCTTTATCCGATGTGGGACTTGGGAGGATATCCCAACAGTGTCCTGGACTTTAGCCTTGACATTTAAACCAAGGATTAAAAGCAAGTCATATATTTTCTAACACAAAAAATTTTGACACCACCAATGATGTCAAGGCTAAAATCCAGGGCAAGGGAAGTATCTCTCTAAATAAATCGCAATTGATTTTCATAGAAAAGCAGTTGGAGGATGACCGCACTCTCGCTAACTACAACATCTAAAAGAAATCCACTCTTCACCTGGTATTTTGTGTTTACACCGGGGCTAAAAAGAGAAAGAATAATATGAATTTAAAGATACAAAACAAAATCACACTATTCCTTTGAGGCCTTTCATTATCTCTTTATATCATAAATTTGTTTCTATTTGTTAAAATATCAAAAATTATTAATTTGTTTCTTTATTTAAAAAATTAGATTATATTGATCCTTAATTGAAATTTATGGATCAAATTGATTTTGCCTTTTTTGCCCTTGAATTTATTTTCAGAGCCAAATTGATTTTATTTCTTTAAACTATAAACTGTAAATTAATTGGGTATAAGCTTGTTTATAACTCAAATAAACCAAACCTAAGTCAAGCTCAGTTTTTAGCTTAGTATATTGTTGATAAACTGAACTAGATCTCAACAAAACTTAACTTGACTCGACTCATTTACAACGTTGAAAGGGAAAAAGGCAAGCGTCCTATTTAATGATTCTATTGTATATTGATTCATATAAATTCTTATTTCTTTTTGTTACTTGACTCTAATTGTAAATGAGAGAAGCCTCGGTGAGAGAGCTAGGCTGGTGTTAAAGTGACATCATTTTTTATTTTTATAGACAGTACATGAGCGTAGATTAAAATAGCACAAATTTAGTTTAGGGACCTCTCTTAATTATTTTTTATTTTAAGCTCTAATTCTGATTCCTAGTCACAAGAAAAATCCTAGTTGCTCCCTCTCTTTTTTATCCTTCTTCTCCATTAAAATCTTTTCCTTTTTCTCCACCAAGAACCAAGTACGTAGATATAAAGGAGGGGATGATTCTTGTCTCTTATGATAGCTCCGTCCCTTTTTTTTTCTTTTTTTTTTTTTTGCAAATTTTTATATTTTTTATAAATTTAATTCTAGATCTATGTTTATTTGGCACAGGTCAATTTAGTTAATGTTTTTATTTATTTATTTATTATTTTTCAATGGTATATCTCAATTTTATACGGAGTTTATAATTTCTCCATTTTATATTTGATTTATTTTTTTACATATGATTTATTTTTATTTGGTCAAGTCTCCTCACAGTCCAGCATGTCCCTCTATTGGATGTAGTGATACAATTTTTTTTTTTATGTTCATCATAATCAACTAGTTCGTAGATAAACATGTCATGTGCAGATTATTCAGAGAATTTATCTAACCAAAGCTTTAGAAGTCTATCGATTTTTTCATGTTCACCTTTCAGTTTTTATTTTGGATTTCTTATTAGTTTAATGAACTCTGTTGTGTTATTTTAATTATTTAGATTAGCGAATTTTGTTGTGCTATTTTAGTAATGAAAGTTTTATTTTATGTTTGGTCTTTAGGTATAAAACTAATTAATCTTTTTTCTTATCAGCAATTTTTTTTTCTTTTGTTATTAATTTTCGAAAAAAACTTAATATAACTAAATATCTAAGTTTGGACAGTCAGGCCTCTTTAATATATTCAGTTTAGCTTGGAAATGCTAAGTTAAGAAACTGTTTTTTTAATTAGTAAGGATCGAGAATGTAACTACTCTTTAATTTTATTTTCGTGCATTAGGCTCAATAAACATATTACTATATATATCCCCATTGAAGTAGCTTGATCATAAAAAATATTTATAGAGTTGATTATCATAATTTAAGTTATAAATTTAATTTTTTGCAATATGATTATTTGGATCAGCCCTCTACCTCTAAAAGTAAGTGAAGACTAATCGAATTTATCATGGACAGTTAAACATGGAAGCATATCTAAACACAGTGGAAGTATTAAAAAAAAAAAAAAAAAAAAAAAAAGCGCGATAATATTAGAATCTTAGCAGCATGCTCTCCTTGATCATCGGGAGCTTAATCATGTCTATGCCTCGTAGAAGTAGAATTAGAATAATAATTAATGGGTCCATAGCTAATTAACCTGTGACACTGTTAATGACACAAATCCCAGTGACAATATGACATTGTAATTTCCTCGTATGGACAAAAAAAGGCCTACAAAGCAAAGCCTGTCCATTTCTTGTCTTTTCTCAAAACAAAACCAAAGATTTTGCCCTTGAATGCTCATTATTTTAAAATTGCAGTTCCCGGCCATATGCCCCTTTTACTTTTTTTTTTTTCCTTTTTGGTCCACCTCAATTGTCATTATCATCTTTATTTAAAATAAAATTCATTTATATTTTTGTATTTGAAAGCAATCCAAAATTCATTTCATTTTATTTTTTAAAATATTTTTGGCATAATAATAAGGTGAATAGGACAAAGAACAACTTTGTCATAATGCTTTGGATTATTTAAGTTGTGAAATTTATTTAAAAATTTCACTTGTTCTGATAGATTTTGATTTAATTATATTTAAATCCATAAAATTAAATTCGTAGAATTTAAATCCTTACATTTTTCGCACTAAATATAAAAATTTAAATTAACAAATTTCACAAACTTTTCCGAAATTCATCCATTCCAAGTAAGGGTTAATTGTTTTGAAACTTACAATACAAAATCAAAAATTTAAATTAAAAAAGTACAGTGAAATGAGAAGGATATAAGTCTAAATTTTGAGTTCAAATGCAAGATTTGAAAAGAATGCTTTTTTTTTTTTCAGAGAATTATTTTCCTGCTCTCTAACATAATTAACTTCACCATTAACAAAATTATAAACTTACATAAAAGAAAAATAAATATCTTTATTAATTATAATTTAAATTTTATTATTCAATTACAAATATTTTTAAGAAATATTAGTTTCTATGTTTTTAACTAAATAGAAATGCTTAACCAAATGCCATCTATCAAAAACAATTCACAAAATCATACTAACACTAAACTTAAAAAGTAAAATGGGTACCATCTCAATTTACAAATCCAAAGCAAGCAAGTAATCTATCATGTGAAGGTTGCTTACTTGAAAACGTAACTTAAAAACCATTTTTACGTGCAAGTAGAAGTATGATATAATTAAAAATAGTAAAGTAATTTAGAACAATGCCAGCAAATAAGACAGATAACCTCTTCATCAACACTAATTAATACTTCTAATTAAAAGAGGGAAACAGGTAAAGAGTGTAAATTAGGTATTGTTTGACCATTATATCTACTTTTATCGTGTTTGTGCAGGTTATTTTACCGATTTATAATTTATAATTTATAAATAATATGTATTTTTAATATATGAATCATATTTAGTATATATGATAAGATTTATTTTTCTCGTGGATAGCTTTATTAAATTTTTGTATTATATAAAAATTATAATTGAGATACACAATATTGGAAAATTGGAATTGTTACTATTTTACCACGGTAAAAATTACCTCCACTAATTGAGATACACAGTAAAATAGTTTGATTAGATTCGAATAAAATATTGATTTTCTTTAGAGTTAGATGGTAAGATTTTTACGACAAGGAAGCCAAATAGGTAATGCATATGCGTGTAGTGTAAACAAAGTTTTTTCTCCACAAGTAATCCTTTCTTTACCATGTAGGTCAAAATCATAAAACAGAGAAAGGTTCCCTCTTACTTTCCGGAGAGTTTGTTTTCTCACAAATATTCAAAAATTATTTTCCTAAAAATATAGTTTGAATGTATTTTATTGGTACATTAAATTTCCAAAAAATAAAAATGTATTTGTTCGTTTAGTAAAATAATTACGGCTTGAATACAAATATATTAAGTATTTAAGTTTACTAACTATAATAAGTAAGTATTTAATTAGATGATTAAATAGTTTTGATTATACAATAAACACTTCACAACTGTTTGAAAAAATAGAATATAAGTAGTTTGCAAAGAAATAAAAAACAAAATGAACCCTTGTAGAAAAATTGGAAAACAAAATTTTTTGGAAGCTAATATGGATATTTTTGAAAAATATATAAAATTCATGGGGAAAATTTTAGGCACCAGATATGAATTATTTTGAAAGTACATGCAAAATTCTATGAAAAATTGAATTTTAAAAAATTAGGGGGTCAACTCAAAGTAGGGGTGTCAAAATGAGTTGAATGTCGGATTTGACTCGAACCTACCTAACACTTGACATAAACACGATTCATTTAATAATCGTGTCAAATATTTAATATAAACACGATATGAAAATTAAATGACTCATACAAATACAATATTTATAATTTGTTTAATTAAATGAATCATATATGAGTAAAAAAAATTCAATCAATTCAATTAAATGGACCGTTTATAGATTTGAAAACCTGATACACAAGACACGTATAACTCGCATATATATATATGTGAAATTACTTTTTTACCTTCAGTTAAATGAGTAGACGGTTTAGAGGAGTTACGCCAGTCAACCTGTGATTCGATCCGTTTAAACTCGTGCAATATACAATTCATCTATTTGTAATAGGCCGAATAAATAAATTACTTTCCAAACTTTCACTAAAAAGTCTCATGGCCCTTTTATTTTCAAGATGACTCTGTGGCCCCCTGGATTTTGCATTTTGTAATTTATACACGCTTCGATACGTCAGAAAATGAAAACTAAAAAATATGTCCGGTGAAGCGAGTCAGGTGACCTGATAGCATAATACGTGACACTTTATATGCCATAATAGAGTTAATTTTTACGAAAATTAAAAAAAAAAAAAATAGAAGGATCTATTCAATATCTATATGGTTTAGGTAAATAATTTTTTAAGAAAACAACCCAGATATTCTGTGTCAAAAATTTTAATTTGTTTAAGAAAAAGTAATCTGAAAGTCATGAATTTACTAAAGGAAAATGGCGAAAATAAAATAATAATAATTGTTGATTGTCGTTGAAAAGATGAATTCGAACTAAGAATGATAACAATCTGGCTAAAGAAAATGAATCTACACAAAACTTAATCTGTGAATCATCATCCTATATACAAGCACTCATCCAAACATCCACTCCACTCCATATCTTCTCTTCTTTTCCTTTCCTTCAATTTCAACACCAGACAAAAAAAGAAGAATTAATTGAGTGATAAAAATAGAGTCAGTTCCTCTCTTACTGCCAAAACCCATATTTTCTGAAAATTTTCACTTTTTAGTTCAAATTGCCATTAACAATCCCTATTAAACTCAATTACCTTTCTTTCCGTCTTTGGACTAATGATAAATCAACACCTAACGATTCATGAACCCGCAAGATATTCCTTTGACTCTCGGTTCTTCTCAATCGATCAAACAATAATGAAAAAAAGAACAAAATGAAAATCGACAAACCAACAGGATTAGGGATTTACTTGTCTGCGTATTTAGGAAGGAAGTTTCAGGAAAAAGAACGAAAAGAAATTGAAAATTTTATGGAAAGCTAAACTGACTAACTAAGGTGAGATGGTATTCAACATGACAACATAATTGCCATGTATTGCCATTAATCCACATCATCATGTGTGCGATTCACTTCATTCTTTTTATTCTATCCAAGCGTATATAAATTATAAAATGTAAAATTCAGAGGCCACAAGGTCATCTTGAAAATATAGAAGGTCACAAGATTTTTTTTGTGAAAGTTCGGAAAATTATTTATGTATTCCGCCATTTGTAATATAAACTTTTGGACTCAAGCCTGAGGTGCTTAATTTCTTAGTTAGGCAAATTGTGTTTCATATCACCATTATTTGATACACCTAACTCAAGATGGATTCGTCTTTGGATATGATATCATCACTCTTAATTCTTCAGACTATTGGTGCAACAATTACTCCAACTTCTCTTAGACGTAGAGAAAGTGCCTGTACTCATCCTCAAAATTTGTATAAAATTAATTAATTAAACGATCTAACTAAACTTCAACTTTCAATATCTGAAAGCTAATTAATTCACTTAAGTTCAAAATTAATTTTGTGTTACTAACTCAAATTGAAAATTCATTAATTCGTGTAGATAAATTAACGGTTGAATACACAAATTTATTCTTGAAATTTACAATTTTTAATCTTAAGGAGCAATAAATTTTGTGAATAACTTATCATGAACTTTTAAAATTATAATGTTTATATTTTTTTAACTATTTGATAGATAATTAATTGATCTATTTTATAAATTAAGGCACTCAATAAAATAAAGGATATTATACTAAATATCAGTTTTTTAAACTTATTTTTAAAAAATGTCAGTTTAACTTTGAGGTTTAAATTATTGTCATTTATGATATATTTTTACTATTGTGCCTTTTTTATTGGTGGTATTCATTTGTTAATATTTTAGTGTTTTAATATGTTAGTGTTTTATTTTGTATTAATTTCCTATCTTCACTGTTGTTTCCTTTTCTTTTAGTATGTTAATATCTTTCTGCTGTCGTTTTTTTCAGCTCTCATTATTTTCTTATCGTTATTTCTCCTTTGCTGTTGTTCATTATTTTCTTATTACTTTTTCTCTTTTTGCTGTCGTTCTTCTCATTATTGGTGTTATTCCATGGTTTCGATTTGATACATAAGGCATGTTGATTTCTGTTTTTAATTATTGAAAATATCTCTATCAATTTTTTATATAATCAGTAAATATTCCAGAGACAATGTAGAACTTACGATTTTGTTTTGATTGATACTGATACAGTGTGTGTGTATATATATATCATATTTACTTGGTTTGATTCAATGTGTTAATTGGTGTATATATATCTATTTTGTATTTAATTGATTTTACAGTATTTACTTATACAATGTGTATATATATGTAACGTATTTACTAATACAGTATATATATACACCCTATATATGTGTATATCATATTTACCATCGCCAGTCGTCAGTTGCCGTCACCGGTTATCATTGTCCTAGTTGAATCACATAAACTGTATAGAGATTACTCTTATAGATTCTGTGTTTCCTTTTTTTTTCTTTTTGTGATTTTATAGATTTTGCATTTCCTTTTTTTAGTGTTCTCTTTTTCAGCAATTCCCTTTTTTTCCAGCATTTTCTTTTTTTTTTTTTTCAATGTTTCCCATTTCTTTTGCAATGTCAATTTTGGTAGTATTGAAATTTTTTAACTGAATTTGTTATTATCTTAATAAATATTCTTTTCTGATATTGTTAAAATTGAAACCTCATATATGACATTTGTTAAATTGCCAAATAAAATAATTTGTAAATTGAAGTTGAATTTGCAAATTTTAGTAATATTATATATCTCTCTAAACTAACACCAATAAGTTTAAAGATTTTTTTTGCTTTTACATGTACAACATTAATTTGATGTTTAGTTCGTATAATTATTAAAATAATAATTTTTATATTTTTCTAACTATTTGTAGATACTTAATTGATCTATTTTATAAGTTGAAATATTTAATAAAATTATTTATAAATTTAAGTGTTAATAGATATAATTTTTACAAATTAAATTGTTTTATACATCAAAATAAAAATTGAAAAGGTCATAAAATTAAAAAAAATAAAATTTAGGATTTAAATTCTGCTTATATATTAATGAAAAATGATAGTAAAAATAACACATATACATATATATAATGACGGAGCCCCTTACCAAAAATATTTTTAAAAAATTATCCATAAAAATATTGAAATTTTTTATTTTAACTCTTAATTTCTCTTAGTTTTAATTTCTAGCTATATATATATATTTTATATATTTATTTATGGCAAGTGAATTTACAACTTAATAATAAATGGCAAGTGAATTTACAATTTTACAATAGATCTCATTTGAATCTTCTCTTATATTCGGAAAAATAAAACTTAACGATTATAATAAGGAGTAATGTTTTAATTACGTCGTGGCCACTGGCCAGTTACCAAATCAAACGATGAAGACAAGCCTACGACCTGCCATAAAAAGCGAATGCTGAAGGTCGACGTGGCAATCCCACACCTAAACAGGTGTACTAAAGTGACTGTCGCATGGGTCTCCTAGCCATAAGCCATCCATATCACGTTACCACTTGCCCGCGCAGTCGCTTAGCTCTCGTCAGTCTATCTGTATATTTTGAATGTTCAAAAAATATAACCCTCTCTTCCTCTCTCTCCCTTCTCTCCCTCCCGTTCACGGTTCTAACGGACTCTTATTTCTCTCTCCGTTCTCCTCCACTCCTCCGCCCGGATCTCTCTCTTACTCTTTTTTCTCTTTTTTTCTCTCTCTAGAAAGTTTGCCAATCTGCAGGCTAAGATCTGGAGACACAATCCGTGAGTGAGTGTGAAAGTCTGTGTTTCTGTTTTTTTTTTTTTTTTTCTCTCCTTCTGGCCTTTGAGATTAAGCTGAGATTTTGGGGTTTTGAGGTCTATGATTTTCTTGGATCCTTCCTCTCTCTTTCTCGCCTGCTTCTTTCCGGGATTTCCGATCTAGGTTTCTTCCAGATTAAGTGAGCTTTCTCTTTTCTTAAATAAATCTGACAAACGTTTTTAATGACTGAAAAAAATGGAGACATTTCGCCAAAGGAATTCCAGTATTGAAGCATTAACTGATGATCGCAGCTCCAGTCGTAGACCCAGAGAAGGTGATACTCTCTCTTCATTTTTTTTTAAGTTTCTTGTTTGGTTGCCTAGAAAACGTCGGAAAATGAAAGAAAATCTTTAATGTTTTTTGGTTGTTTTGTTATTTTTTTTTCTTTCAAATTTAAATTGACTTTGCTAAATGTCCCTGTGGGCCGAGATAGATAAGTGTAACTCGAATCAGTTTTCACAAAATCTAGTTTAAAAACGCTTTTTGCTCATTTTTTGTGCATTTTCTTAGTATCCAAACAGGGCCTTTTCTCTCTATTCGATCTTTAAATGACTGGACTAATGCAGAAGAAATCAGTAGTTTCAAAAAACTAAGCTAAATAGCTGAAATTATCTCTGATTTTTCTGAAATAACAAAAATTTAATATATATTGCTTGTTTTCATTTTCCCTTATTTTCTTTGCAACGGAGCGGAGGAGATTTTTATATTATTTTATATACATTGCTTTTTTCCTCCAATTTTGCTTACTGTTCTTGCTATGTAGAGGTCAACGACAAGGTTAAGTTTTAGGTTTGCTTCTGCTTTAATTAAAGTAGGTTTTGAAATTGCTTTGTAACTTTTCTATAGTGGTATTGCCATAATTTTGTTATCTTTTTTGTTTTAGTCTTTTCTTAAATAATTATTACAGATTCTAGGGCTATAATGTGATTTAATAGCAAAGCTTGGACACCGTTCTCTTTCATTTGCAGTGTGTTTCATTTCCATTTTGAAACTTGTATGTGTATGAAATTTTCTTCTCGTCTTTTCTATGCTGTTTCTCTAAAAAAATGTTTCTGGTTATCTGTTGATCTGAACTCGGATAAGTCCTACATTTTTTAAAAATGTTTTTAAGGTAGCTTCATCATCTAGAGAGACAGAGAAAAGTGTTTTTGATCTTTGGAAGTTCTTTGTTGTTTCCTGGACTAGATAAATGAACTTTGGTCCTTTTTCTAAAATGCTTTTAACATAGCCTTCTACATTTACTTTTATTTGAGAAACAACCATCCTAATAATGTGCTAGGGATTCATTTCCAGGAAACGGGCAGGTTCAAAAACAGAGAAACTTCCAAAAATTGACCTCTGATTCTAGGTCTCAGAACACTTCAGGAGAAGATTCGGTGCGCTGATCTACTTGTTTTTGTTGATTTTATATAATTTGATTTACTTCTTTTCACGAAATCAGTTGAAAGCAATCCTTTTAACATAATGAATTCTGATTTTCTTATGTTTCCTATCCCTTTTGTTTATCTATTTTGTTGTTTACTGACACTCACAACTGTATAAAAATCATTTGGCTTCTATAGTTCACAAGTGAATTGGGGTGGAGATCTTCAAATCAAGCAGCTGGAACACCAATAAAGAAATTATTAGCTGAAGAGATGTCAAGAGAAATTGAACCCAAGAAAAGGTCACTCAGTGTTATTGCTAGGTTGATGGGCCTTGATGGGCTGCCTACTCAGCAGCTTTCTCAAAAACAACAAAAAAGGTCATCGGAGAATGTACAGAGAATAGCATTGACAGAAAAGGGTCAAAGGAGTAGCACATCATGCAGTCGGCGCTCATCCAGAAAAAGCTCAAAGGAGGAGCAAGAATTTAAAGATGTATTTGAAGTTTCAGACACATCAAAAATGGAGAATAGTAGTCACTCATTGCAGGGGAGTGCAAACTCAAAGCTAACTGATGCTGAGATGGCATTCATTCAGCAGAAATTTATGGATGCCAGACGTCTGTCAGCCGATGAAAAATTTCATGATTTAAAGGAATTTCATGATGTCATTGATGATTTAGAATCCAACAAAGACCTTCTGTTGAAATTTCTTGAGCAACCAGATTCATTGTTCACAAAGCATCTACATGATCTGCAAACGACTACTTCCCAGTCCCATTGTCGTCACATATCAGATATGAAGCCATCACGTGCTCTAGAGTGTGGAGGCAGTGGCCTCGGCTGCAAAATAGAGAGAGAAACTCCATTGAAGAATCGTCGAAAGTACAATAATGATCCACTTAGCCATTCTTACAGTAAACATGCTGCTGATGATCCAGTCAAGTCATCGAAAATTCAATCAGAAGAGAAAGTTGGGTCTTCTGATCTTCCTACAAGGATTGTTGTGCTGAAACCAAACTTCGGTAAAGTGCAAAATGCCTCTAGAGCTATTTCATCACCTCGTTCTTCCCATGATTTTCTTTCAGATAGTAAGAAGCACACTGAATTTCCTGGCATCAAGAATAGGGAGGTGGAGTTATGTGGAAAGAAAAGGTTTTCTGATGATGCAGGACTCCCACGACACAAGTCTAGAGAATCTAGAGAGATTGCAAAGGAGATCACTAGGCAAATGAGAAATAGTCTTGCGAGTGGTTCAATAAAGTTCCCAAACTCTGGAGTTAGAGGATATGCTGGGGATGAGAGTTCATCGAATAGGTCCGACAATGAATCAGCAAATGAATCAGATGCACCAACTGTCTTTTCTAGAAATTCTAGTGGTTGGAGCAACCGATACAGGCCTTCATCATCCCATTTTGCTGAATCATCTGTGAGTACGGAGGCCAGGAAGAGACTCTCAGAAAGGTGGAAAATGACTCATAGGTCTGCAGATATGGGAGTGGTTAATAGGAGCAGCACACTAGGTGAAATGCTTGCTTTGCCTGATAGGGAACCAAGGCTAGCTAATGCTGACGCCATGGTCCGTGAAAAAGGATTTAGTGGCAAATTTGATGGCCACGCTGGAAAAATAGACTGCACTGGACCTTTGGGAATTAGCAGTAGAGATGGCTGGAAGGAAGGATATGTTAGAAATCTTTCTAGATCAAGATCTGTTCCTGCTTCATTTACTACTGTAGGCAGTCCCAGAACAGGCATGCGCCATGAAACTCTTTGCAATGACAGATTTTTACTACCAAAAGAAGTGATGCAGCAGGAAAGGACCAAGACGATGAAGGGGAATTTTAATTGGAGAGAAGGCTCTTCTAGAAGTTCAAGATCTCGTATTAAAAGATCTCACTTCTCTGAGTGCAATTATTCTGATCCCAGTGACACTTCACCAGAAATTAGTTACAGCCACAATCAAGTGCAGAGCAATATCACAAACGATGATCTATTTAAACAATGTTATATGGCTTCTGAGACATCAGCTGCATTTGTGACAGATACAAGTTTAGTTCCTGAAAGTGCGGTTGATTTGGAAATTGACAATGTGGCCACGCCATCTAAACCTACTGTCCCAGAATTACCTGCTTATACGACAGTAAAGGGAAATTCTCCTTCAAGTGACCAAGAGGCATTAATTTCACAGGTATGATTTTATCTTTTCTGGATGATCAATGTGCTCTTCAGCGAATTTTGAGTGCAAACATTTTATGATCAGAACCCTAGTTGTTTCTGAATTCAATGTCCCGCTATGATGGAATTTCTGATATACCTTCAGTTTGTAAAATTGGTCTGATGCATGTTCTGTTTTAACCAGCAATCTTTTGCTTAGTACTTTTGCCAGGTTCTTTAACTGAAAATTTTACTTGACAGATTTTGAATGTTCACCAACAGTTTTAAAATTAAGTTCTTTCAATGATGAATAGCCCTGTGGATCTTGTCTTTTACTTGTTCAGCCAAAATTGCTCTTTTGTCATCAGAAAATTTATTAGTATGCTTTTTTCCAGTTGTTAGTTTCACAAATGGTAGTTAACATTTGCTCTACCATGAATTCTAAAATTGCTGCCTGCATGCTCAAGATCATCCTTTGATTTATTTACCTTTTGAGATATGGAACCATTTTATGGACAATACATTCTCTTGGTGCATTATAGTTCACATAAGTGAAGTGTATGGGCAATGGAGCATTCTGCTTTTTGCATTACCGGATCATATGACCTGTTAAGATTTACATTCAAGTGATGACAAAATCATATATTGTTCTTGTTAGCTTTCTTTTTTTTTTTTTTTTTTCTTTTTAATTTTTTATTTTAAATAATAAAAAAAAGAATTCTACTTTTTCTGGATTTCAAAAACCCCCAATGCAAGCTAAGAAAAGTTCTATTCAACATTTACCACTATCTGGAATTTGACATGTTTCTTTCAAGTGGTTTGCTTTTTGAAATGAGTAAAAAATCTGGCATATTTGTGAAGATGTCCTAATCATTCAATGGCATGAACCCCCTCATAGTTAATTAGATGATTGCATAGATTCCTTGGTTTTCTATTAATGATTGTTTTATCTCACATCTTTCTTTGCAATTCAGGAATCATCAAATGTGCCACCTGACAAGGAATCAGTCCCCATGCAACACTCTGTTACAGAGCTAGAATCTCCAGCAAGCTCTAAGGAGACCGAACAGCCAAGTCCTGTTTCAGTTCTTGAAACTCCTTTCCCTGATGATCTGTCCTCTAGTTCTGAATGCTTTGAGAGTCTAAGTGCTGACCTACACGGTAATCTGATAAACTTTCTTATTTTGTTTTTACTTCTAATTTGTGACTGGGTTTCTCTTGAATTTTTTAATCATTGCATTTTAGGGCCAGTTTTATAATCAGAAGACTTTTGTTTTCAGAGAAGTTGTGTAAAGGACAAATATTACATCATTAGAGTGGAAATGTCATCAGTCTTTAAATGCATTTATATAATCCGTTGATGGCTGGTAGTCACAATTATCAACCGCTAATCACCTTCGGTAATGGCCACTATTACTAGTCACCAGCCACTGTTAACTACCACCACTAGTCACTAACAACTAGCACAATTTATCATTTTTATGTGTCTTTTTCTTATATTTGAAAGTAAAATTTTTGAAATATGAAATTTTTATATTTCTAAATATTTTGTCTCAAAACGTTATAAATTTAGTATTTTTAAATAATTTTTTGTATTACAAACAAACAACACAAAGTAAGTTGTTAGGAAAAAAATTTTCAAGGGGAACTTTTTCTTTGGAAAATATTTTCCGAAGGTAAGTATTTTCTAGAAATAAATGGAGCCTTAGAGTCACTTCAACTAGTAAAACCTATATTGAAGTTAAAATTAACAAAGAATGAAAGATAATTTTGTAATTAGGTTGCTTCATTTATTTGAGATGTGAAGAATATGTATGTTTTGCCCTTTTCTTGTGGCTTCTCCACTTCTCATAAATGTGTATAATGCAACTGATTGTGAAGTGAAAATGTACTTGAATTTTGAAGGTGTTAAAAAATAAATTATAAACAAATGATTTGGACGATGAATTTTTACATTTCATCACATTAATATTTCCTTGTTTAATTTTTTCCTATGCCATAGGACTTCGGATGCAGCTTCAGCTACTGAAGTTGGAGTCAGCATATGCAGAGGGACCAATGCTCATCTCAAGTGACGAAGATGTTGACGAAGACTCACTTACTTTTTCTGAAGCAAAAATTGAAGAGAGCAGGGAGTTTTCATATGTAGTTGATGTATTACAAGAGTCTGGTATTAATGATGCTGACCCTGATGCTTTCATGGCATCATGGCATTCTTCAGAGTGTCCGATGAATCCTCTGGTATTTGAAGAAGTAGAGAAGAAGAACTGCAACCTCTCTTCATGGCCAAGGTCTGAAAGAAAGTTGCTATTTGACCGTATAAACTCAGCTCTTCTCGTGATTAACCAACAATTTGCCGATCCACATCCATGGGTAAGGCTTTCAACAGCAATCATTCCTAAGTGGAGTAAAAATGGACTTAGGGATAGCATCCACAAATTGCTTGCAAGCCAAGAAACGCAAGCAAACAATAATGCGGCCGAGATGGCATTGGTAATGGATTCCGAATGGCTTGATCTGAGAGACGGCATTGATGTAGTTGGTAGGGATATTGAGAAACTGCTGATAGAGGAGTTAGTTAAAGAGATATAGTAGCAGTTTAGAGATTTTGCTCATTTAGGAAGCTATCGAATATACGGAAATGAAGCAATGAAATGAAAAGTTTCGTTTCGTTTCGTTTAGGGAACGATGAAGAATAAATTGATAGAATTGTATAACTGATAACAAAATCCAGAATGCTCGTTTTATGATGCAAGTATTACTGCTTCAAGGAAGAATCAGCTTTGGATAGCAAAGCACAAAGGATATGTTTATGCTTCAGAGTTGGTTTGGCTTCCTTCCTTTTATGTCTACAGGTAAACAAATGATTATGGAAAGACAGGTTAAGCTGTTTTTTCAGAAGATATGAGTATATAATTATTATTAGATATATGAAAAAATATATATATATATATATAGTATTTTTCAAGCAATTTATCTTTTTTACTGCTAAAGGAATTTGATTTTTCAATATTTGTTTTATGTACATTGTCAGGAGAGGATGTGTCGCAATAAAACTTTTCAATATTTTCTTGATCCTAATAAAAATGACCAAAACAAAAAAAAAGTTATTTCTATTTTATTTCATACAGCATACAGGTTTTTTTGAAAATATGAGTTATAATAATATATATATTTTTTTGAAATGGAAGTCATAATAAAAATTTGAAGATACATTTATTCCACTCAAATATAATTTAGTATATTTTAAATAATATTTATCTATTATTAAACTTGAAAATTTAGCACATCATAAATATTGTTTATGAAAAATAATTTCTGAGGGTCAATTTGGCTTTTCTTTTTTATTTTTATTTATTTTATAACACATTGGTCTTATTTTTTAAGGAATGTTTCAGTCGTGTCCTTAAAATTGAAAACTCAAATCAATTAGTTTTTGAAAATTAAATTAGATTTGATTTTTGGTAAATAATCAAATAGAATTGAAATCTAAAAATTGCTATTTTGGATTCGTTTTTTCTTCTTATTGCAACAACTCGGTTGATTAATGCTTTGAATGAGAATGACGCACCTTAAATTATCACAACACGTTGGCAAGCTCTATTAAAAAAGTAACAAGAGTGGATTTATTATATTTGGATTAAAAAAAATTTGATACGACTATGTAACTATATGCATTGGAAATAGAAAGCAAATAAATAAATAAATAAATAAATAAATATATAAATTCAATCTAAACTTTTATTTTTTTAATTTTGTGGAATTTTTTACTTTTATTTTAACCTATCAAATATTTTAATTTAAAAAATTATACCTATCATACACTTAACTTGCAAAATTAAATATCTACTAAATGGTTGAAATTTATTTTAAAAGTTGTATTAACCACAGATTAAAAAAATATTTTGCATATAAAACGGAAAATCCTAGAAGCTATTGTTATTAGTGTGAAAAAATATGAAACATTATAAAATTCATAATTTTAAGAACACAACAAATCTCCCTCAAAGTTGAAAATGTCATAGGATTGAAACAATAACGTTTAGAGTGCAAATTATGTATTTCATCCAAAAAAATAAGGTGGGAAATCGGTTTGGAAATTCACTAAAATATTAATAGCTATAGATAGGGCTGTACGTGGACCAGGTTGCATCGAATTTATTAATTTAAAATACCTAACCCGCAAGTTATGAACAGATTAGATTGAGTACGGATTTAATATGAACCCGCAGATCAAATAAATGATAAATAATAAAAGTTTTTTTCAAATAAAATACAACTATTTGAAGGAATTATCAAAAAAATGAAGTATACTCATTAATATAATTATGCGATAATTTTCATAAACCATAAGTATAATCCAACAACATGGAAAATTAAATTTCTATTAAAAAAGACAACCCACAAAATTAAAAATATCTAGTAGCATAATTATACATATTAAAAATATCTAGTAGCATAATTATACAATATGTGTTAGACTATAATATATTCCAATAGCAACATTTCAAACAAAGATTCTACTAAAGAAAAAGAGCAACAATTTAAAAAGCAAACTCTACTAAAATATGTAAATAATTTAGCATTTATGTCCAAAATTGTAAATAAAATTAAATCAACTTAACTAATTTATAAATATATATTATATTATTTACATGTTGAGTCGAGTCTATTGGATTGAGTTGAACTAGGTTCGATCATTGAGGTTTAGAATGGATGTTGTGGAACCCTAGCTATACGAGAGTATTTAAATAATTTATAATGAGCACACGAAAAAGAGTCAATGATTCTGGTTTTTAATTATTATTTATCCCCTATGTTTCACCTAATATATTAGTTAGATGCATATTAGTTTTTTATAAGTTTTAAAAATATATTATTTATGTTAATAAATAGTTTTAAATGTTAATTATAAAAGAAAAATCAGAAAATACTTCTACATAAACAACCAAATTGTTCATATTCTTCAAAACCTTAGAAAGCCATATATTTATGTTATCTAGTTAAAATTACTTTAATTCGCGAACCAGGTGTGATTTTATTGATTTTTATACTAACACGAGAAGTGCGATGTCTTAAATTTAAATTTTTAAGAGTGTTCACCGACATTAATTTCAATGTGATCAATAACATATCAGAATAAAATTTATTTGATAATTAACTAATATATTTCAAAATAACATGCATGTCTGACTACTAAGATTCAATATATTCACAAATAAACATTAGGCTTTTACTACAGTACAGAATTAACAAATTTTGTATTGATAAAGAACTCCATTTGAGTTGCATATCATTATCTCAATTTACTATAACATTGGTTACCTATTAAATAGGTCTTCTTTTACATTTTTTTAAATAATTTCTTTTTATCTTTAAAAGCACACATATAAATCTATATTTATTCTTCATTCATATATATACACCGTTGCGATTTGTATAAATATTAAAAATTAGATCATGAAATACCTTAGAATTATATAATCTCCAATGAAAATATGCAAAATCAATTTCACTTTAAAGATAGATAATTAAAACATTAGATTTAAAAATCATAGAATCTTATGGTATATATATATATATATATATATATATATTGAAATTTTAGAATTATGCAACTTTTCATAAATCCAAAGTAAATTTGGCATTATAAAAAATAAAAGAAAGTAAAATTAATTGTTGTTAAATTTTAATAAATTTATTTTAAAGTATGAATTAAGATCTTGAAGTTTGAATTGTTTTTACTGTTTAAAAGGTTTAAATGAAATTTTAGATGTAAAAATTAATATTTAAATAATTTAAATCTAATACATGGTAGAAAAAAAATGTATATGGTTATTGAAACTTTTAATTTGTTTTATAATTTTATTCTTCTTATCTTATTAAAAATAATTGACAGAGTAAATGTCTTTTTGAATTCAATAATAATAATAAAAAACAAATGTAAGTTAATTTTTATTTCTAAAAAAATGAATACAACCGTAAAAGGTCATTTTAATTTTTTTAAATCTACAACTTATATTTAATTGTTTTAATCTAATGGTGAATAAACATTTCTGTATAAATAGAAAAAATCTCAATTCTCTATAGTAGTTTCAGCCTAAACATTAATCGCTGAAATGCTGACAATAAAACGAATGTGTTGTTATAAAAAAATTCGATAAGATTAAAAATGATCACATTTCATATAAAAAAGGGTGCAAGTAGCATATACTGGGCATACAATAAACATATTCTATAAAATATATAAATAGCAGATACCGGACATGAAATGAAAGAATGACGTCTGAGGTTATACACATTCCCTGTGAATTTTCAATCTGCCTTGATGTGTAGATACCATATTTTTTATGGTAAAAGATAATAAAAAGAGAAGAGGAAGATAAAAAATTATGTCCAGAAGACTTAATACTACTTGGCATTAATATGAATAGAACATAATGAAAATAAAAGATTAATTTAGGATTAAGGGTTTGTTGTTGTGGTGGTCAAATGATAATTTTTCTTTAATTCCCAGTTCCCACAGTATAAATAGGCACAGACACAGCCAAATAAGGTCTCTACTGTTTTTTATTTACTTACCAGCGTCTAATTATAAGCAATGATTCTGTTCCAGCTACTCGTGCTAATTATAATAATAAAATTAATAAATAAAAAAAAAGAAAAGTCTGCATTTACACTAATTTTTAATTAAACATCTAAACTGAAACCTAATTAACTATTCTGATGACATAAAATAAATGATTATTTGTTGAGTTGTGAGTTACTTGAGAGGAGCAGCGCCTGTCCAAAATTGTGCATTTTTCACCTTCGAAACACTGGCCAGGACAGACAATGGCGTCACATCTCCAACAATTGTCACCTTCTTTGCTGCGAAATCAATGCTGTACGACCTCACACCTGTTCATTTCATTTTCCCACCAAATTATTATCATTTATTTTTCAATTTTACTTTTAAAAATTAAATTCTGCTCGCAGAATCAATATACTAAAAATATACCATTTTTATGAGTATTTATTTTATCCATGACATCAAATCTTCAATCTCACTTAATAAAAAATTATTGATTCATTCATACCTATGTTCGTTAATTATCTCTAATTAGTTTCAATATATCTAAAAAGAAATTGTATACGCATAATACCTCACACGAAGAATTCACTTTTTAATTTATATACTGTAAGTAAATACTCAACTACTCAGTTAAATTTCCCATAAAATATATGAATTAAAATAAATGCAATCTCAAAATAAATAAATAAAGTGAAAAAACAAAAGAGATAAAGTACTCAAGGCATACCTTCCATTCTAGACAGATGTTTCCTCACTTTTCCTTCACACCCTCTGCAGTGTAGTGACACTCTCAAAACCACAACCTTCAACAACAACAATAACCCAATTCATCTAATTACTTATTAATTAATCAATATTTAAATTATTAAACCAAAGCTTAATTAAAATAAACCTGGTTGGAGGAAGGCTTCTCTTTCTCAGTGGAGTCATTAATATTATTAGAAGTTGAAACTGATTTTGAACTGTTTGATTCTTGTTGATGAACTGATGATGCTAAAACAGGATCATAATCCGATAACCCATCAAACAATTCTTTATCGCTTAAAAGATATCGAGAAGATGTAGGAGGAGTGATAAAATCACTGCGATTAACCCAGCTCTTTGTTACCGCTACAACTTCTTTATCTTTACCGCCGTTACTATTACTATTACCATCATCACCAACTGCTAGCTTTGTAACGTTCTTGTCCTTTTTCTGGCTTGTTTTTCTGTGACTGACACTCTTCTTGCTTAGATCAGTATTTGTCGTTTTGCCTTTGGCTGCAGCGTCTTTTTTAGTACTCTTGTGAAGGAGATGGTAAGGCTGGGGATTGATCGGTGGTGATTGAGATGTACAAGGAGCTAAAGGGAGACCTCTAGGCGCTCTTTTTTGGTCTCTGATTATTGGATTGTGGCGGTCGATGGCTCGGCCGCCAACTGCAGCGGCGGTGGAGGAGGAAGGTTGGTCCATGCTCATGCTTATGGCTGTTGAAGCTTGAGAAGCACAGAAGATGTCTATTGTTTTCATTTCGGATTGTGATAAGAGAGAGAGAGTGTGTTAGTGGTAGAGAATCTGCATCTTGTAGAGAGAGGTGGTTTGTTGTGGCTTTATGCTTGAAGTGCAAATTGAATAGAGAACGGAAGTTCCAAAATTTAAGAAGTTATTTTATCTAATTTTGATTTGCCTACAAAGATTTCTTTTAAAATTGTTATTGTTCTATTTGTTTTCAAACAGAAAAAAATAATTTAATTAGTTTGATGTATAGTTGGATATATTGTGCAGGGTATAGATAAATCATTTCTCTAAACTAATTATTATTTTGAAAAAAATAAAGGAATAAAAATAATTTGATCAAATTAGAAAATATTTTATTTATATGAGAAATTAAAAAATATTTTATTTATAATTTAGCTATTTTAATTATTTTTTTAATTCCCATAAAAAACTTTAAAAGATAGATAAAAGTTATGGGGAAAAGTGAATACTAGCAAAGTGGCTGAAGTTTCCACAATCAGTTTCTCATTTATGTTTAGAATGAAAAAAAAAAAAACATAATTTAACCTTTTAATTTTATTTTATTTAAATAAAAAAATTTTATAACTTTCCGAACTTTGAAAACGATTTTGTGATTCATTGAGTTTCAATTTATTCTTATAACTAGCAATATCCCCGTACTATACACAGTTAAAAAAAAAGAAGTAAAGTAAGATTAAAAGAATATATAGATAATTTATAGATTTTTGAATAAAATTTCTTTTATTAAGCTATTAAAAATATTATAAAGATATATTAATAGTAAAGAAAAATATAGCCGTGATTTTTAATTATTAGAGTAAAAATTAGTAGATAGACATATATTCAAGAGTATGGATTAAAAATATTAAAATTTATAGAGATAAATAAAAAAAGAAGTAAAATGAAAGGTAGTAAAATTCATTAATTTGATTTATTTTAAAATTAATATAAAAAATAATTAACTCAGTATAAAATTCATGAATAAATAATTTATTTTAAATAATTAAAAGTTATATAAATTATCAACTTATCATGTTATTAATTCTCTGACACTATAATTAATCAATTATATTTAATATAATTTAATTTAATAAAAAAATAGTTCTTAATTTTTAATATAAAATAATAATTGCCTATATTATTGAAATTCATAAATTATGTAATTTATTTATATCATTAAAATTTTATATAAATTATTACTTAATATGCTATTAATTCTCTAACGTTATATTAATCAATTACATCTATGATAGTTTAATTCAATCAATAAACAATTATAAATTAATTTAATTTTAAATAAATATAAAGATATACAATTAAGGCATTACATATGTCATGAATTTAGAATTTTACATGGCAATATCAAGAAAAATATCCCTGTTATATATATATACATATTGATTTTGATTCACCTTTCAATGTGTAACGTTTGAGATTATTAAAAAAAAAAAAGGTCAAAGTGAAATTTAAGAGTTTATAAGATTATTTCGTGAAAGTTCACTAGTGAAATTATCTATTCCGCCCTTTTAGAATAAGAAAAGAAAATGTTATTTGTTTAGTGAGTCTATACTCCATGTAATGTTGGCATAATTATTGGTCATGTTTTTTTTTTTTCAAAATGTAATATTTTTATTTATTTATTTATTATTAAAGGATAGAAATTCACACTTACATTTATTGTTAGCTTACATATATATTTACTATTAAATTATGTCTCGATATGCTCAATCCATAAATTTTTTTTATCATGTATTTTTTATTCTTTTGGTCTCTAATGATATGATGGTACATTTCTTTTATTGAGAATAAAACTCCAAAAGGAGATCTTTACGAGATGCAACTAACTTTTGATAATAGTTTTAAATTTTAATGAATGAAATGATATGAACCAGCTCCTTTTATTTTCTTTTATATATGTATATATCAACCTGAGTACCATTCCCAAAAAAAAAAAAAAAAAAAAAAAAAAAAAACTGAGTAATTTAACTTCTGGCAGACCTAATTTTATTGCAAATTTCTTTTAGCAAAATATTTAATTAATCATATATTCTCTCTATTTAATTTTTTAAAATAGAAAATTTAATTAAAGAAGTATGTACACATATTATTTGTTGGCAACATGGGATTTGGAGCCAACTAAAAGGTGGTATTGGATAAAAATGGAGGTCACGAGGCATAATTGAATTTGTCCATATAATTTATTATAATTAAAAGAAATGAGAGTACTTAGTGAGTGTAAATTAATGCACCAGCTGTTGGCCTGGTGGACATGGCCTACAGATTTTAATGTTTAATTAATATCTACTACTCAGGAAGTTGTCTACCAATTCAATTTTCAAGCTCTGAGACAAAAAAGATTAGGGTTAGATCGATGAGAATGAGACACAGCAACGGTAAAAATACCCACTGCCCCAAATTTATTGAACGCCAGTGATATGTTTTTTATGCTATATTAGGGTTTGGAAAGTGACATATTCTACTTTTTTTTTTAAAAAAAAATTTCAATTCAATTTACAAATTACTAGTATGGAGGATTTTCCTAAGTAATCATAGTTTAATTTGGAACTTGATCTCCCACTGAATATGATATACTTCCTTGCAAAATTTTCTAATTTTGGAGTAAGGAATACAAATCACTTAAGGCATTTGAAGAGTTCTTTTTATGTCAAAATAAACACAATTCTGGAATCTCTTTTGGCTGACCGGAGGAATCGTTTCTCCTGGTTTAAATATTGCAAGATCCACAAATTTTCATGCTTAGGACTCGAATTCGAAACCTTTGATTAAAAGAAAGAGAGTCTCAACCACTTCAATCCAACCAGCATTAGTACTTTTATTTTTTGATTATATTAAAAAAATAAATGTAATACGCTGTATAAAAACGCATGAGAATCACACACAAGCAGCAGTGGCACAAAGTCAGAGAGGCCCAGCACTTAGAACAAAGATAAAGAGAAAAATCCATTGCAGAGAAGAATCAATTATTTTCATTAAGAATAAGATTCTAAAGGAACATATGCTTCCAGAGAGTAAATCCATTCGAATTTTCCTTTTCCTTTTCCTTTCTTTTTCCTGTGCATGGAAGAGACAGAAAGTCACTTTCCTTCCTTCTCTAACTCAAATTCTCCTTCACACAACTCAACTCAACTCAACAAGAATCAGATGCTTCCATTTCCCTTTATTTCTTTTCTTTATCATATTGTTGTTTCTTGCCCAACCTTCTCTCTCTTCTTTATCTGGTGCCGTTTTTTACGTGAAAAATAATTGACGGCCATCTTTTTCTTTTTGGGTAATTAACTTATGAATGAGATTCATTTTAAAATTCTAAGAATTTAAATTATACTCTCTCCGTCCAATTTTATTTGTATGGCTTGACAAAACACGCATATTAAAAATTTAGTCAATAAAAATTATTTTCTTTTCTTTACCTTTAATAACTCATTCAGATATCAATAAAAGTTTTTCATTTAATTAACAATTATAAAATTTATTATGAGAAAAATAATTGTTTATATATACAAATTTAGAAACCTTGCAAACATTTTGAGATATATAAAAAAAAAAAAGCAAACAAAATAGAACAGAGAGGGTATAAATTAAAAATCTCAATCATTAGAATATAGTAAAAAATTTATAATTTTATAAATAAAATTTCAGAGCTTAAAAATAAGCATATGATCAATTCACTTTAAATTTTTCATAAATGTTAAAATAATTGAATTTTCATAAAAGTAAAATCAAAATAAATGGAATATAATTGAAGTAAATGTAAAAAGTTGAAACCAAACTTTACAAATTGAAATTTTTAAAAAATATATAATCATAGAGTATATTACTCTTTTTAGTCCTCACAGAGATATCACTTTTTGCCCCCACACTTTAAGAAAATACATAAAATGTTATATTAAGTGTTAATAAGAGATAAAAAAGAAAAATTATTTATTCTAAAATTTTTTTGACCATGAAGAATCAGATATTATTAATTATTTAGTGAATTTTTTCATCAAAATCAATTCAAATTAAATAGAAAAAAATCAGTAAAAATTGAAATTGAATGAAACTAAAAATATGTAAAATATAACATTAGTAAATTATTTTGGGTTTGAAACGAATAAGGTCACGTTTGGGTGAATGGTCACTGACCAAGTGTCCTTATAGTATGACTGCTATGCCCATTTGTCTATCAAAAAGCAAAGCACTTACAGAAAATGGCACAGCACATCAGTGCAATGCGTCCGCAAAGTTGTTTTTAAAAAGCCTCTCACTCGCTTCTCCAACCTCAACTGCAATTCCTAACCATCTTTATATTTTTTTTAACTGCAAAGTTTTCTATTTTTTTCTTTATTTTTAGCAATTTTTTAACCTTAGAAATTTTGATTAGTACACGAATTTCACCAATATAAAAAAAAAATCTCTCTTCAAATTTCTGAAAAGCTTAGTTTGTGGGGGAATAAGAAAATATTAGCGGTCTTTTTCTCTTTTTCCCACCGCTTAAAGAAGTCAGATCAGATGGATAGTCCCATGATCTTCCCTTTACTTTCTCAGCATTTTAATTTTTTTGCATATTTATAATTAGACCGTAAACGAATTGAAATGAGCTGAATTTTAAAAGTTAAAGTTTGATTCAATAATTTCTATTTCAAACTTGATTTAAGTTTTAATATCGAAGCTTGAACTCGACTTATTTTCCATTTATATACTAGCTGAGAAAAAGAAATAGTATTTGATATTACATACTAACATAGTGTTTTACCATATAAATACATGAAAGATATTTAATTTAAATTTTTAAAACATCATTCGATCAATGTCATATTGTTTTTTTTTTTTTTTTTTGTGAATATTTATTTGATATATTTTCTTGAGGTACCAACGAATTGAAAAATATAATAATAAATATTTTTCACAAATTATTAATTTTTTAAAGATGAATTTGATATATTATGATATAAAAGTCTAAGATAATTAAATAATTTTTAGAATGTTTAGAAAAATCTCATGTTGTCTCTTTATAGTAACAAATTGTTAATTTCAATATCAAATAGATTTACTTTCATCAATGAAATTTGTGTTATTGGTATTCTGATCATTTAAAAATTTAAGGTCTTTGTATGTAATAATATAAACGGATAACTCTTACCACCACCAGTCATTACATTTATAAACAAAACTTGAGTTTGTTTTTCATTGAAATGTTGAAAATGGCAAAGTGCTTTATATATTTGCCCCACACCTCCATTTCTGATTAAACCTTAATCATAAGATACGCAATTCTATTTGGCATTTGCCATAAATTTGCGAATTAAAATATCACATAATAAATGCATTTAACACCATTAGTTACAGAAATTATTTAGTGCTCTGTTCTAATATGTTCTTGAAATTCGTTTGAATCCTCTGTTTATTGGGCAAAATTTGATTTAGAGAATTTTTCTAATTACCAAAAAACTACTACCTCTGTTCCATAATATTTGTCACATTTGAAATTTAACGTTCCTTAAGAAAACCATTAAATTTGTCTAAATTACAATAAATTATTGAATAAATTGACTATATAACCCTTAATTTAATACTAATTTTCTATGAAAATCATTAAATTGAAGTAATAATTATTAATCCTATACAAAGGGTAAACATGGAAAAAATGAATTTATTACTTCTTGAAACCACATATGTAACAAGTATTTAAACAAACTGTTTTCTAAAATATGATAAGTATTATGAAACAAAGATAGTAAATGATAATTTAACAAATAATTTAAACAAAATAATTCATATTTTATAAAAACCTGAGAAGTTTTAGGCATTAGTTGAAATCTATTTCATTGCAAAAACTCAATAAGAGCATACTTTAAAATGAATGGGAATTTTAAAATGTCAACAGTTCTAGATGATCTTACTATAAATTATCAAGTAATTCTTCCAAAGGAAAAGTAGATTACTTTGATTCTCAGCCAGCTTTAGAAGATCTTACAACTGGTGGCAATGCTACTGAATTGAGGTCTCCAGGATAAGGAGTCCAAAGTCCTAATCCACCTCTACTCTCTTTCATGCTGCTACCATTTCCCCGAAACTCGCTTAAACTTTTTACCCACTCGACCTTCGAAGAATGCTCTCTAGTGTGTGGATGTAACACAAACAGTGAGTTGTATTCGCAATTTGGAAACATAAAGAACTTGAATGCACCTTGTAACCTGTACACAACGTAGCCGAAACTCAATTGGTCTCTTGGAGTGAACAGATTGACCTCATTGAACCACAAGCAGCTGAATAAGTTATTTATCGCTGTATGTTCCCGTATGATAACAGCTCCCTCCGGTACATCTACACCAAATTAATCCAAGCTATTATGTATGGATGATGTAACTATAATTTCACAATATCATTATATACAGGTTTCATGAATATCACTATGAGGTTACATCATTTCTTAAAGAATAATGAAATACTTAATGCACCCAACATTATATTCCTTGATAGAGAACTTAGATGCTGCATGTTTTGTGCGACAACACATTTGTCACCTGAAATGAAATGGATGTGTTAGGTATATATGATAATAATGGGCTGAATATATGAATTCACCCCTAAACTTTACAACTTTTAACTTTGTGGCACCCTGAACTTTACAGATGACCTATTATGCACTTGAACTTATAAAATAATGTTACACATCTTTCGACACTAATTTTTTAGGGTTTTTGACTTTTATCTACAAAATATCAAATTGATGTGTAGTTAGTATGACTTTTAGAACAATAATTTTCATAAATTTTAACGAGTGTTTAATTGATCAAATTTTACTCGTTGATGCGTTCAATAAAATAAATTTGAAAATTAAAGTGTTTAATGGATGTAATTTTGTACGTTAACGGTGTTTAATAAGTCAAAGTAAAAAATTGAGGATGTCACAAGGTTAAAGTAACAAAGTTCGGAGGGTGAATTTATGTATTCAGCGGATAATAATGTAACACCTAAAGCCTAAACCAAACCCCAATGACATAATTATTCATAGTTTTCAAAGGTTTAAGGCACACAAAACATAGTACATGGGCCCAGGCCATGTACTTGGGATTATAAGGTGTGTTTTTACTAAAATGTGCATCCACCACCACTTATATGAGGTCTTGAATATTTAAGACAGTAATAATTCGTGAATAAAACATCTGGAAATTTGACATAGACTAGTTCAAGATCAATCAAGTACAAACTAAAGTGCAAAGGAAACACATGCACCTAAGGTCAAAAGCTAATCCCAAATTCTAAACTCAAGCTATATCAATTTAATAAATGCAAATAAATAAATAAAAAAAAAAAAAAAAAAAGTAACCACCATTATGCATGGCTCAATGCAACATAAGAGATCTTGGTTCCAGATTCTATTCTCCTAGTTATTCCTAGAAAAATGAGTAATTTATCATTGCAGTCAAGTAGAAAGATCATAATTTACTTCTTTTCCTTCATTAGCGCTTAGCATTTCAATTATCCATTGTCCTCTTTTTTGTCGATAAAAGTCATGTCCTCATCTCTGACATAATAGATTAGCCCAAAAACTAGAAGCACTTATTTTTGTTCCTGACTAGACATTCAAGCCCCACAAATAGTGCATATTCACCTAAGAGTTGATTTTATGCAATTGTATTCATTGGCACCTTATGTCCTATGGTTAAACTGAATCACAAAGGTAAAAAAAGCCCTAATATAGAGGAAAATCATCGAATTAGAAGCAGAATTAAATAAAAAATACACAATATTCTAAGGCCCAAGCTAATGTCCCAAAAGACATATGAATACACCTAGATGAATTCCTTCCAAGACAAGGCCTAGCCCAAGATCACCCACATAGCATGATCTAAGGTCTGGATGCACACAGCCCTAGCACACCTTTGATGATTGATTTTGTTTTATTCAGAAAAATTTACTTAATTTACAACATATTCCATGCCATTGTTCTCCTCTTAAAGATTATTTCAACACAAGTGGAGTGGTTAAGCATAACACCATCTCACATTTCCTGACTTCACTTTTGCCCATACCAAATGCTGTTAGAATCGTACGATTCACGTACCGAATCTAAGGCAAATCGATACGAATCTTAAGGATGAATCGGAATGCACCCTGAGTCGAAAGCGAGTCGTACGAATCGGTAGCGAATTGCAACAAATCAACAATTCACGAAAAGTATAAAAAAAATAAAACCAAAATATGAGCCCAACGCATGCAAACCTCTTCCTAGTAGGAGTAGAAGATTATACTTCACATATATTAGGAAATTTAAACGACACAACGTCAGAAAGACAGAAACAACAATACCTATTGGCTTGATTTACAAGAACAAGAACAAGAACAAGAACATGGTATTAGTTTATTTTTTATTTTCAAATTGTAATTTGATAGTTTGATATTTTGAACTTAGGAACAACACAATTTATTAAGTTTATTCAGTATATGATTGATATTTGAATTTTCAATTGAATATTTAATATCTTTTGATAAAATTATGCGGAATTAGAATTTAATTGATTCCCAAAAGGTTATAGCAAATCTTACGATTTGATTCGATTCTCCATTCAAAAAATGAGGCTTCCGATTCACTGATTCTCGATTTGACAACACTAAATAGATCTTCAATCACAAATCAAGCTACCACTCAAAATTTGTGTTTTGAAGCAACATATAGGGAAAAAAAATTTCCTATTCCAAATGCTTAGTTTTAGAGAGAACTGTTGTTTCCCTCTTTTCATTTCAAATTCACTTAATGACCAAGATTGCCTACTGTGTACTTGTGTGCTTGATAAGGTATATTTTCTCAAGCACCAATCCAGGCTCATATGCAAGAAATAGAACTAAAAAAAATTTTTTTCTTACCACTAACAACACCTTTCTTCACACTCCAAGGCTCCATTCCCTCATAACGGTATATTCTCATATGGAGATCAATGAGTGGCCGGGCATATCGTTTCCTCCGCTTGTTTGCATCTGCCTCCTCATAAATACTGCGGTGATGTTTGTGCTGAGCAATGGCAAATGTATTCTTCCCACGCCACAAGTATCTACAAATCAAAGATAGTTCATTTTATCTAGCTATTTTAACAGGCATGCTTGTGTGTTGTGTATGTAGCAATAATACTTAATAGGTAAGACTTGGCAGTAATCTAATACCTTGAAAAGGTCATCTCAAGTAACATATATTTGACTTCCATGATATAGTACAGCGTATCACATAATGGGTGTACTTCAAATATTTTTTTGACCATTATTTAATTTAAAATTATGTCAACGTAAAATAAATTCTGAATAACCACCGATGCACCACATGGTAGAGAACATGTCTTTTCTTCTTTCAATTTTCTCTTATGCTCATGATTTCAAAAGAAGAAAAGATCAGAAAATTTGGATGCAAAACCAAAAAGCATACTTTATTTTATTGATAATTAATTGGGGGGGGGGGGGGGGGGGGGGGAAAGAGGAATACTCCAATAACTGAGCCCTATAAGATAATCATATACTCAATGATAGAAAACATTCAAAACATTGCCAGACCTCTTGTTCTTCTCTAAAGAATATACTAAAATAAATAATCTATAATAATTTAATCAGGCGGTAATACCTTTCAAGAATTAGTAAAGGATCAACTATCAACTCCATTTTCCCATCAATCCAGATGCTGTATTGTGCCTGTGGAAATAACCTGTGGGTTAAAATCTTGGGAACTTTACCATTCCGTCTAGGCTCGTCGAAAGGTGGATGCTTCAGCAGGATAACACGCCATATGCCAACCCAACGTCCCCCATTATTGTCCTCCCTCACAGTAGAATTCTGTTCTATGAAAGCAAGAGATGCCTCATCCACCACCATAAGAAAGCAGAATAATTTCTTAGAGCGGTCACTTATATTTGAAGGCTGATGGGGTACATCGTATCCATCAAAAATTCCAGATGCAATCACGAACTTACACTTCCTGACATGTTTGGTGTCCATGGGTTCCATTTCAGCACCACCATTACGCATAAATCCACAATGGACCTGAAAGGTAGAATGGATGATGATACATTATGAAACCTAGTTAAATTTATAAGATCAGGAAAAGCCACAAATTTAAACTTCCATCAAATGAAAAATATCTTAAATGGAAGAAAACCCAGTTCTTTTGATTTTTGGTGGTAATGCATGCCATAGTTTGAGAATGACAATGTCTTTAAGGAGTTGAGACTAATGCATAGTTGGCTTGCATGTACTTAGATTTTACCTTCATGGAAGAATTTAGTTTGAAACTCTCATTTCTTTGCACCCAGCTTTGATGTCCTCCAAATAATGGGGATTGAGATCCATTCTTCACAGGCTCATCCTCCATAATATATGATAGATTTTTTACAGTCTTGTCAGGAGTTCTTCCTTCTGGGATAACTATTTTGTCAGGATCATTGGCAACAGGGATTGGACAACCTAAAAGACAGTAACAAACCTAGTATCACTTATAACACCTGTATAGAGATAACAGTTCAAAGAAGAGGTTTTGCTAGTCTTACGGTGTTGCTGTGCAACAAATCCCCATGCATGTAAAATGACATACACCTTGCTTTCTTTGTTACAGATGGCTGCATGTCCAATAGATTCCATAACGTCAATTCACTGAAATTGAATATCTACAATTTAATAAAGAAATTCCAATTCTAAATTTTCACTGAAGCATATGTAGCATGAATTGATAATTAGTAAATAAATGAAGATATTGCATACAATTATAGAGCTTCCATTAAATTTCCTAACAAGTTACCACTCTAGCTAGACAACTTCACTCTCATATCCCAAAAAAGATATTAAACATCTTGCAGAATCAAATATTTCTAATTGTTTTATTCTTCTAGGCAATTTGGTAGCTCTTACTGGTTCCCCAAATATTTAATCCTTTCCAGTTAGTTTCATTGAATCCAATATGCCACCAAGGCTTTATACTCATAAGAACCTAAGTTAAAAAGAAAGGAGCTCTAACCTGTAGACGCCTTCTACAAATTAATTAGCTATCATCTCAACTAGCAACTCCACTTTTGAGCATCAGTGGATGTACCTAGACCGTAACAGACTAATTTAAGTATTCCATCCCAATAGGGGTGATAATATTCTTTATTGTTTCTTAATTATGCTTCCAACAAAAGTGATACTAAAATTGGACGTGGAAAAAGGTGAAAGCAACCAGAAAAATTTACACAGAGGCTTCAATTATGAATGCACAACACACGCACACACGTGCTCACATATATGAGTATATTTGTGTGAAAGTGTGTTAGTTACAAACTGCCTGTTTGGCTGCTAATATCATAGTGGCAAAATCAAGTGGAGCAAGTTTTCTAAAACGCAGCTTTGCCAGCTCTTCTAGGTCCAAGTAAATAAGATCTGTAGTGAACTAAGCAAGGATTGAGTTGTTCAAGTTTACAAAACCAGTAGAAAAAGATAACAAAGGGGCAATTCAAACTCAAACAAAGTAAATACACAAGAAAAGAACGACTGCAGGATTCACATATTTAGAAAATTACCTGAAAAGAATACATAAGAAGATTGACAAGACCAAATGTGAAATAATAGTACAAGAAGAATGAGCAACATCCACAGAATGCCAGCTACAAAAATCAATCGAATAAACCCCTTCTTCCAAATTATTCTCATTGGATAATCACTGGGCAGCTTCCCGTCTGCATCACCAATAAAACAATTAGGAACGGATTCTATAAGCAAACCCAAACCCAGATCAACCCAAAACCCTCCAAAAAAGAAATGTATGTCTGTGTGTGTACTTATAAATCTCAAAAGAGAAAATAGATAAAGCAGAATGGTGTTATTTACCTTTAGAATATGATGCTTGATTACTCCAATCACCTTTCTTGTTTGACCGAAAGGAGATGGACTGTTGATGAATCTTGCCCTTCATGGTTAGCTTAATCTTCAACTTCTCTTCACTTGACAATAAAGTCACAAATCACTAACAGCTAGAACTGATAAGTACATATGAAGCTAGGGAGAAGGAGCATACTGCTGTTAAGGGTAGAATAATTGGTGCATTTTCAAAAAGGCTAAGCAACTCAAAAACAGTGCATGGCACAAAGGGCTCTTGAAACCTAGAAGACAGGCTTGTATCTTTGAGAGGTTGGCGCAAAAGAAATAAAATTTGCTAGAAATTTCAAAAGTCACGCCATACAATCTTGAGACACCTAATCTTCAGTAAAATATTTGGTTCTTCTAGATTGAAGAATCAAGTGATCCATGTAAAATCTCTTTTATAATAATTACTGCTAGAACTAAAAACAACAACTAAGCCTTAGTCCCAAACTAGTTAGGGTCAGCAACATGAATCTTTTGTTTCCAATATTCACTTTGATCAAATCAATATCAGCACAAAGCATAGTGTTAATACCACTGGTGGTACACGAACTTAGAGGGCATGCACTTTGTGGTTTATAAACTTTAATTCATCACTTAAAATACCCAAACTTATAAAAGCGTAATACTAAAATGACTTTAGCCGAAATGATTGATTTCAGGTGACCAAAGTGCTAGCTGGACACCACATTGACTTTATTTATCATTAAAACTTTGTACACATAAACAGGCACCCTTTCTCTCTCCTGATACGTTGGCTTTATTTTATTCTTCAACTGACGATCCAACTTAGATAGTATTCGTATTGCCAAAAAAAACTCTATCCCTCTGCAAAGACCACCATCACCACCGCCATTGCCGTGTTGGGATTCTAACTGATCCCGAGTGCAGCCCGCGGAAAAAATACCGGTGGTAAAAGTAAAATTACTATTACCACATATACCTCCAATAATTTCGTATTGGATATTGACGATCGAATCCACCAGAAATAATAACCACGGTAAAAATTAAATAATTACCGTAAATGTCAGATGAAAAATAAGAACACCAAGATTTATGTAGTTCACCCTTCAACTGTTATGAGCTACGTCTACGGGATAAAACTTCGAATAATTCTTCCACTAAAAATAGTAGGTACAAAAGAGATTACAAAAATAGTGGCACTCTAAGTGTTTTTCAAAAACATCCCAAAAATAATTTCCTCACTATTTTCTCTCTTTCCCGATTTGAGGAACTAACTTGTCATCAATTTTTGATCTCTGCTCCTTCGGAACATGTATGAATGCCTTGCAGCCAAATACCCTCAGATGAGAGTATGAAATATTTCTACCTGTCCAGACCTTCTCCGGGATATCAAAATCCAGAGGTGCTGAAGGTAGTCAGTTGATTAGGTAGACAGCAGTATTGACAGCTTCTCCCCAAAATGGCTTAGGTAAGTTGGCCATTTTGAGCATGGATCTGATTCTCTCAATAATGGAGCGATTCATCCGTTCAGCAACGCCGTTGTGTTGAGGCGTACCAGGAACTGTCTGTTCATGCCTGATACCATGCTAACTACAATAATCTCTAAACTCCTTAGAGATATACTCACCACCATTATCCGTGCGCAAACACTTCAATGCCACTCTGGTCTCCCTTTCCACCATAGCATGAAATTGCTGAAAGTGCTTGAATACTTGGTCTTTTGTGCGCAACAAATATATCCATGTTTTTCGTGAGAAATCATCAATGAAGGTAAGAAAATACCTACTTCCTCCAAGTGATTCTACCTCCATGGAACCACATACGTCAGAGTGTACCAACTCCAAGATGTTGTCTCTCCTAGAGCTTTTCAAAAATGAGACCCGATGTTGCTTCCCAAATAAACAAAAATCATAAGGGTTTATTTTACCTTTGGCTAATGGTATGAGGGACTTCTTAGCCAATATATTCAACCCTTTCTCACTAACGTGCGCCAGTCGCCTATGCCACAAATTTGGTGAAGCATCATCTGCAACTGTATTTAGTTGACCCGCACATATTATTGCGTGCGTCTTATACAGCGAGCAACATAATTTTCCTCTCGCCACCATCAAAGACCCTTTGGTGAGTTTCCAATTACCATCACCTGTATCATAGTGATAGCCTTCCTTGTCCAGTACACTCACAGACAACAGGTTCAACCGAAGATCAGGAATATGTCTCACATTTTTAAGTGTTAATGTGCACCCAACACTTGTCTTTTTGCAGATATCACCGATTCCCACCACTTGCGAGACACTATTATTTCCCATTTTAATAGTGCCAAAGTCTCCTGCTTTATAAGTGAAAAAGTATTCCCTTTTTGGAACACAGTGGTATGAAGCACCGGAGTCTACTATCCGCTCGGTATCTGCATATCCAACATGACAAATCTGCATCATGAGTGACTAAAGTCACCTCACCATCTTCTGCTGAGACTATAGCAGATGTATTTCTGTCATTCTCTTGTCTTCGGTTTGCATGCTCCTGTTTAAGTAAATGACAATTTCTTTTGAGATGATCCTCCTTACCACAATGGTAACATTTTCTCATCTCTCCGGACTTGGATCTACCACTTGACTTTACATGCCCTCGACCTCTACTCTTGCTTCGGCCCCTATTCTCTGTGACAAGGGCTTGTGAACTAGTACTGGCAACATCTCTTCTTCGTAGTTCTTCATTAAGTAGTCTATTCTTTACCATAGACATCGTTACCACACCATTTGGAGCTGAGTTACTCAATGATACCACAAATGTATCCCAGCTATCCGATAGAGATCCCAACAGTAGGCACGCTTGCATCTCGTCTTCTAAGGACATACCGCTAACTGCTAACTCAATTACGAGTCCTTCAAAATCGTTCAGGTGTTGTGTAATTGATTGTCCCTCTGACAGCTTCAAGTTCATGATTGTTGTGGGGTCCCTCCAGCATGTGGGACCCACACACATTTGAAAAGAAAAAAAAAAAAGAAAGGGCACGTTTTTTTTTTTTTTTTTCAAAGGTTGGCATGCCATTTGACAAAACGGATGCACGGCTCTCTCAAATCATCTCTCGTAACCTCTCCTATAAATAGAGGTAGCGAATCCCTCTTCAATGTACAAAAATAAATAGAATAAAATATACAAAAAGTGTACAAATTTTAGGAAAGAGTTCCTAAAATTGGGAAAGAGAGAAAATAGTGAGGAAATTATTTTAGGGTGTTTTTGGAAAACACTTAGAGTGCCACTATTTTTGTAATCTCTTTTGTACCTACTATTTTTAGTGGAAGAATTATTCGAAGTTTTTGTCTCGTGGACGTAGCCCATAAGAGTTGAAAGGTGAACCACGTACATCTCGGTGTTCTTATTTTTCATCTGGCATTTACGGTAATTATTTAATTTTTACCGTGGTTATTATTTCTGGTGGATTCGATCGTTAATATCCAATACGAAATTATTGGAGGTATATGTGGTAATAGTAATTTTATTCTACTTTTACCACCGTTATTTTTTCCGCGGGCCTCACTCGGGATCAGTTAGAATCCCAACAACTGGTATCAGAGCTCAAGTTACAGCAATCTCAGCCCAATTTCCGGGAGAGTACGGGTTGTTGCTTCTCCGACCCATGGCCCGATGTGTGAGGGAGAGATTGTTGGGTTATCCCACATCGGTTGTGGAAGGGGCTGGTGATCAAGTTATAAGTGTGAGGGAAAGCCTCACCTCTTGAGCTAGCTTTTATGGTTGAGAAGGCCCAAGATCACCTATCATGCTGCTACCTCTCCTCTCTCTATAACAGATACCCACCAACTAGTCCCCTCCCTAGAAAATCCAAAATCAAGCACTATCATAACTAAAATTAAACTTAAAATCTAAATCAATATATATTATTGCAGTCCTCTAATTTCAGAGGAAAAATTAACTCAATTCAACAGATAACACACAATTTGTTAACGATAATCAGTTCATTACCCTCTGTTAAACATGAAGAATATGGATAGTGAGAAGAAAACAAGAACCAAAGCAGGGAATGCAGAAATTGAATACGAAAATAGAGAAATTTAACACAAAAGCTAACATGCAAATGGGCAACTACACTACAATATCAATTCAGAGAATTAAAATAAAATAAAATAAAATAATACACATAGATTCTTTTAGATGGGAATTAAACACATCTAACTATAGATGGATGGGTTTGGCTGCCTAAAACTGCAAACGGCAAATAACTAAACATATCTAACCTCAATCAAACAACTCTCTCAAAATTCATGCTCAAATACCAATTTTCTGGTCTGCAACAAGATACCTTTCTAATATCTGAAACTAATTTGATGTTGCTCTATCTCAATCAAAAAACTTGAGTGATGCCCAATCTCTTACCGATCATAAAACTTGAGTTACGGATACACCAGAAGAGGCCATATGGGTTCCTTTTGCAAAATGTGAAGAGAGAAATTATACCCAATTACCTGACTAGCCCTTTCTTCTCAAAGCTTGTGCTATTTATTTTGTATATAAGCAATTGAATATTTTGTGAAAATGAGGGATTCTGAGTTTGAGCTAGATGAGACTACCATAGTCCTCATGCTTGCAATCCGCTGAAATGGGAATTTGAGTTTAGGTAGAGGGATTTAGACAGGAGTGAGAGAGGTAGTAGTTAGGTTTGCATTCGGCAGAGAGATTTTGAGGGATCCTGTATTTCGATTAAACTGGTATAGATCATCTATGGCGAGACAGAGTGAATTCTTGGGATTAGGGCAAAAGAGAGAAAAATGAGGGTAAAAGTTGGAGGAGTCAGATATGGAGCTGAAGGAGAGAGAGAAAATTGGGTTTTGTTATTTTTTTAAACATAACTAGCGCCAATGTGGCATCCAGCTGGCACTCCGGTCGCCTGAAATCAATTATTTCGGCAAAAAATCATTTTTAGTGTTACACTTTTATAAGTTTGGATATTTTTAAGTGACCAATTAAAGCTTGTAAACCATATGCATAAGTTCACATACCACTAGTCAAATTAAACCCAAAGTATTAAGTAATTTATTACTGCTAGAATTAATAAATCTAAAACTGCAAACCAAGATAGAGGGGTAAACAGTATAGAGAAGACAAAATCCATATTTGAAACAAAAGAATATTAGAATCAGATCCACTGTTTAGCTTCTCAAGTCTAATTACTAGGAACTTCAGGTTCTTCTTATTCAGCTAAATTTTGCCACACTTCAATCATAACTCAGATTCACACAGCAACATCAATTAGCTTTAACTCAAAAGCCCCAAAAGATAATAACACTGATTGGTTCCTTATTGAATATAAAACTGCTTACTCACCTACCTTCGAAAGTTTAAAGAAAAAAAAAAAAAAAAGGAGCTCACACACAGCAAAAGATACAACAAAATTAGAAAGAAAAAGAAAACCCTAAAATAGCATGCATCTCCTTTTTATCAATACCATGAGCTATAATGCTTGACATTAAACATGATAAAAGTGACAAATTGATGAATTCCTCAACGTAGAAACCTTACGAAAAAAAGAGATTAACTGGGCACCAACTCTCTGGTCATAATTTGACTCATAACCAACAAGCTGCAATTGGACTCCCTACACTACCCAACTTGCAAGAACTTGAAGCAACTAATTCATAGTTTGTTTTCTAGATCTTGAAAAGGGTAACTAATGTATTCTCCGTCCATTATAAACATAATAATGCTGATTTTTTATCCATTGATCACAACCACGTATTCCCTGTTTGAAATGAATCTCAGGCTGACTAAGATAAAGATGGAACTCGAATGTTAATTCCAGAAGAAAAAAAAAAGAAAAGAAAAAGAGAGAGAGAGAGAGAGAGAGAGAGAGAGAGAGAGAGAGAACTTTGACTTTTCATTTTTGAATTTTTAATATTTTCCTTTTTTTTTTGAAAGAAGTGCCCAGTTTAATCAATGGTTAACAGATTTTTATTATCCAACTCATTCATGTCCTGCAATCCACAAGGTCAGAGGTAAAAAGACCCATCCCAAACTTATACCAGAGAAATGAGGAAGCGATCTCAAGAACACCACCCAATTTATATTTTCAATCCAAAATGCAATTTGATTCAAATGAATTTCACATTCTATCCATTCTTAAATTCAAATTCATGAGCCTAATCATTAGGACAAATTTTATCGATTAAACTCCATATATATTATTTGAAATCCTCTTGTCCTTAATTGAGATAAGGCAACAGATTTCAGATGCATATATAATAGAAGCTGTAGTTATTCACCTCAATATAACTTACTGGATTTATCAAATAAAGTTTACAGACCAATAAATTATAATGTGCATGAAAAAAACTTAAAGCTAAATTTCAGCAAATAGCATCATCTATTAATCTGATTAATATGCCAAAATGAAATCCATGTACATGAATAAAAAAAAGAAACATAGGCATAGCAGAAATATCATAAAGTAATCCAGGTGGTGCAGATGAAACCACACAAAGAACTTTACATATGTATTATGAAGTGTGATCCAGAACCAAAGTAAACTTTCCAGTCAATATATGACTCTGCAAAAAGGTATTGCAGCACAACCAAGAAGGACTATCCAAAGACTAGAAAGGATCCTCAACCCAATAAGAGCAGAAGAACTCCTGGATCGAACAAGAATGTTGACTGCCATTCTAAGAAAATAAAATTAAACAATAGAGTCACTGCATTTCTATTTGATTTTATTAAATAACCTCATGATTTGATCTCAATTGCAAATATTTGAATGTAATCACCAATGGACGGAAAATTAAGTCACAAGCTAATGTTTTGTTCCAAAAATCAATAGCAAAAAGATATGCACCAGTGGGAGTTAACTATCAAGGTGACCAAAGCAGACACAGACATATGCATTATTACATAATTCACATGGACATTACACTGAATGTAACGACGAATGCCCATACCTTTAAAACTTGAAACCACAAATTTCAACTTTTTACAACACATAATCACAGTATTAAAACCGTAAAGGGTGGTAGCAATTTGAAATTTTCACTCTTAAATCTGCTGTCAAGTTTAAGCACCTTATCCAAATATATAATCAAGGCAGCAAACCTCAAGACCAAACAGACATTAAATGTGATTTGGAGTTTCAAAATTCTGATTCCAAATATCAACCTGGACACAGATCTGCTACTCTCTAAGCACAAGATTTAGAACTTAAAAAAGCAATCTCTTACTCATGAAGCATGCACACAAATTTTGTCCCCAGCAAACTAAATCACCAAAAGGCATAAAAATTAGACTAGACCTGAACGCCCTATTAACAACTAAATCAGAGATATCATATAGTGTCATGTAAATAAAAAAATTGCACATTCTTTGTTCTAAAACTAAAATCAATCCTAAAAGGCTAAGCCACATTTCAATCCAGTCAGCTCTCTTTATCCTCAAAATCAAACTACTAGTAAAGAAACATTACATTTACACCAATCTGAAAAATCTTTTCACGAAACAAACTGGGAACACACCCAATGTGTTATAGAAAGCAATAGCCAAACGATAAGTCCCTATTTCTCATAATTGCAAATTGAAATTATCAAATAGCAAAATCATTTAACAATAACATGACCCTATTATGCTAGTAATATTAAAGATCATGACATAAAGAAAAAATGAAATATCATAAAGTACATATTTCAAATCCAGAATATCAAGATCGCCATTTTTAACACGGGAAGGTCATAAATCTGAAACTAAAAACTAGATTGCTCGAACATACAGATAATACTTTCAGTTTGAGTATTACCGAGGAAAGAAACCAGATTAGCTGTTCTATTGCCAGTAACTCTCCAATGTGATGCCAAAATACTCCGCTCAGTTCACAGCCACACTTAGTAACCAACTCCACAACTAGTTCAGGTCACACAAACCCCATCGAGTAACCACGGGCCTAATGGCGCCTGAAAATCATCAAATTAGAGCTCCAGGAAATCACTTTATGGGTCTTGGATCAGAAATTTCGTGGCCGTCAAATGTGATAAGGTATTGATGGAGAAGGTCGATTTTGTGATAAGGCTTTATGGAGGAAAGAGAAATTGGGGTCTTTTCTTGGCTGGGGGCTTTTTGTTTCTGGTTTCTTTGTTTAAGGAGTTCGGGTTTCTCCTTCCTATGGTGTTGCAGGTTGCTCGTGGTTTTTCAATTCTTTCCTCTTTCTTCGTTTCTTTTTCCCTCGAAAGAAGAAGAAAATCATGAAGACGAAGGTGTGAAATTGCAGGAACTAAAAAAAAAAGGGCACAATCGACCAACTAACTTCGAAACAGGGCGTGCAACGTGTTTGTCTCTCAATTTAATTTATTTATTTTTAAAAAATTTAATGTTGATGCTAGAAAATCAGGCTTAATTTCTATTTTCATGTCTGAGCCTTTTTTTTTTAGGCCCTATTATTTTACTGTTCTTAGACTTTAATTTGGCACCAAACGTTGACGTGGACAACTAAAATAAAAGCTATTTTTTAGCGGAATGTATACATTTTAAACTTTATAATTACAATTTTATACCACGTTGAATTTTATAAATGACCTATTTGTATTGTTAAACGTATAAAATTTAATAACATTTTCCATCTTGTAGTAAAGTAATAAGTTTAGAATTTATGGTTTTTATATGCAAAATATTAATTTGATATATTGTTAGCATAACTTTTAATAATAATTTTACATTTTTCAACCATTTAATAGGTGTTCAATTGACTTAATTGTGCAAGTTAAAGTGTTTAATAAAATGATTTTGTAAATCAAAATGTTTAATAGATAATTTTATAGATTTTCGTGTTTAATGAATCAAAATAAAAGTTGAGGATATCATAAAGTTAAACTAACCAAATTCAGGAGTAAATTTATGTAGAGGTGAGCAAACTACTGGTTCAGTTTAAACCAAACCAAGATCGAAAAATATGAACTGAATTTTCTATGAATAGACAGAGCTGAACCCAAATTGTTATTTGAACTGAACGAACCGATCGATTTGATCAATTTTGATAAGTTTTACCATTTCGATTCGATTTTAAGCTCAACTGACGAACTTCTATAAAAACAACTCGTATAATAAATTCATTTCAAATCGAATAAATCATCAAATCTCTCTTGATTTAGCTGACCGAACCTAACTAAATCGGTCTAATTCGATCGATTAGTTTGCATAGCTCTAAATTTACGTATTCGGCCCCGTTTTTTAAGTCATGTTATGGAGTTGAAAACCATTTCAAGGTTAGCCTTTCTCATCTTCTTCTAATCTCCATCATTAGGGACGAAGCCAGACTGTAAACAGGAGGAGGCAAACCATTTAAAATATAAATGAAGGGGGGCAAAATTGTTGGAGTGTTTTTTCCTCCTGAGAGAAGGGGGCAATTGACCCCCTCTTCCAATGAGTAGCTTCTCCTAGACTTTTTCAAGAAAATTGGAGATATTCATTACTTCTTAGGTGTCAAAGCTCATCGATCTCCCTATCCATCATCATCGTTTACCTTCGCATTACTTTTCCTGTAGCCTCACCTCATACACACATCTATTGTCATTGCTATCATATCTAGTCCCTTTTTAGGTACAATAATGGTTCAAAGTAGCCTATTTTACCAAAAATACACTTTCAAGAAAATTATTTTTCAAAAAATATAATTAAATGTATTTAGTATGCAACTCAACTGCATTGAGAGTAAATTACTCTCAATCGTAAAGATGCAATTTGTGTGATTTGATGTAAAATATGGAGCGTAAAATAACAAGTGCATTGAGAGTAAATTACTCTCAATTGTAAAGATGCAACTTGTTTGGTTGATGTAAAATATGAAGTGTAAAATAACAAATGAAAATTTCTTGTGTTTTACAAAATACCATATTTAAGAAGAAGGTAAAAATTGTGGTGGATGTAAAATATTCTTTAGTTTACTCCCACAATTACTCCCCAATACGAGAGGAAAATAAGATAGCAAAGATGTAAGACTTTACTATTAATGATCAAATTACAGAATTAACTCCATCTCCATCCAATATATATATATATATATATATATATATATATATATATATGAAGGATAAAAATATAAATTTATAAAAATACAATTTCCTTTCATCTATTATTTGTCCTTTCAAACAAAGTAAAATAAATTTATTTTACTCCCTCCTACTTATTTTCCTTCCGCTCCTAATAAAAAGTGTAAAATAAGGATGTAAAGTGAATAACATTACTCCCTCATTTTACATTCTCCCTTGTTTTACATCATTCCTTCATCCAAACAAAGCAATAGTCAATAATATTAGATTAAATATATCTAATTTTCAAGAATTAGAATTGATAATGCAAACTACACACTAGCACTTTATGCACTTCGAATTCAAAAACCTGAATTTGCATTGCAGCCCATTTAAAGAAAAACAGATTGAGTAAATCTTTAAAAATACCTTGAAGTTTGCGTCTCGCTATAATTGCACCTTATTCTCAAGTTAACTCCTCGGGCACCCCAATTTGCAACTTTTGTATTAATTAAACCCCTAATTGATATATGTCCTTTAAAACTGATTAAAATAATATTTTGTGGGACCCACCGTTTGATGTAGAGTAAAAATTTCACCAGTGGAGTTAAACAAAACGTTGCATTTCGACTTAGAGGGTTTAGGTAACCCCAAATAATTTGAGCGGAACCCTAAATAGTGAAATGAACAACAGACGAGCCCTAAACCATGGAGCCCTTGTCAATTTGAACTAGACAAAACACAAACCTCAGTGTTTCCTAAATCATTGGTACTATTATACTCGATTATCTTCTTCAATTGATCTCCTTGGTGGCTCAAGTGGTATTTGGAGCGGAGAGGAGGTTACAGAAACTGAAATGGCAAGAGGGAAGAAGCAGACAAAAGATTAGTAAGTCCCACACTACAAACTAACTCTATAGTTGTTTTTTAGTGCATAATGATGCTTTGGGATGTGAAAATCTTTGATTTAAAATAGATAGTGGGTGTGATATTTTATGGTTATGTCGGATTGGGTATTGTGTGCAAAATGTGATGTTGGGAATATTTTAACATTGAAATGAACTATAAAAGCAAAGCATGTGTTAGTTTAAATATTAGGAAAAGGTACGCATATGTTGTGCTTTGTTAGTTCAAATATTAGGAAATAGTAAGCACAAGGTGAGCTTTTTAGCCATTAAACAAACTCACAGCTGTTAGTGGCATGAATACTTGTAGTTTATTACTATCTATGACAGTAGCAATAGGTGGTTGTGGGTAATAAATTCATGTCCTTGTGTTGTATTTGTGCTTTGCCTATTAAAGTACATTATGTCTTATTTCATTAATTGCATATGTGAAAAAGATTCCCATTTGAAATATGGGTTGGTGGTAAATTGAATAATAGGAAGAACATTAACTATATTGGAGGAAGAGTTTTAAAAGAGTGGGATATAGGGAAATTCAAAGTATAGACTACATTGTACCAAGGGAAAACGGGAGGTCTGTAAAGATTTGCAAGACTGATGAAAGACATTAGATCAATGTTTGAGAAAGGGCAAGAATTAAATCGGTTGAAGGTGTACATTGAGACAGATATTCAATTAGAGGAGAACAAGGACTTTAAAAATAAAAATTATGTTAGTGATGAGGAGCCTTATGCGTATGATCAGGTAGTGGATGAAGCTGGTATTGAGTGGCTAATGTAGGCCATGGAAAAGGGGACTTATAATAGATGGAGATGAGCCTTTTCCAGAAGAAGAGATATAAAAGAAATACAATACACAATGAGGTTGAAGAAGTAATAGTGCAGCAAGATGAGGTAGAAGAAGCACCTTCTCAACCAACTGAACATGAAGAAGTAGAAGAGGAAGGTGTTGTTATTGAAGAAGCTTAGAATAGTGCATCAGTTGATGACTTCTTCAATGTTAATATAGAAGGCCATGATGTTGAGTACCAAAATGTAGAAGAAGACAGTGATGTCAGTTTAGTAGCACTATCTGACAAGGATGATGAGGAATTCCTAATTGCAAAGGAGAATAAGAAGAAGCTGAAAAATGTTGTGGTTGATAATAAGCTAGGTTTTGTAGGGCTTTTCATTGAACTCTTCCAAAGGTTGATGATGTGATAAGTAATATTGCAGAGGTTTTTAATATTTACATTAGGATATGCAAGGATAATGCCTCTCATCATGATGTTAGAAGACATAAGGACAAGAATTATGGAGAGAAATTACTTTAATAGAGAAGCAGTACACAAGTGGAATGATGGAGTTGGATATAAGATAAGGGAGAAAATAGAGCTAAGGAAGCTTGAATTGCAAGATGCGTGCCAAGACCATCCAATGGCAATAATTTCCAAGTTCAAGTTAGGGGAAGTGCTTTTGTTGTGTCACTTGCAGACAGAGTGTGCTCATGTAGGGCATGACAACTATCAAGTGTGTCGTGCACTCATGCTATTGCTTGCATACACTACATGAGACATGTCTTATTGGATTATGTGGATGACTACCTCAAGAGGGGATATTATAAGATGACATATGGGAATGGCCTTACACCTTTGAATGACCAAGACATGTGACTTACTGAATGACATATGGGAATGGCCTTACACCTTTGAATGACCAAGACATTTGACCTACTGAATAGGACCCAATCTTGCCACCTGATTATGTGAAGAAACCAGGAAGACCCAAAACTGCAAGAATGAAATATGCTGAGGACGGACAACGTGGAACTTTAAGAATGAGAAGAAAAGGTCTCATGATGAGGTGCCAACATTGCTTGGAATGGGGTCGCAACAAAAGAGGGTGTCCCAAAATAGAGTAGCCACTTGCTCCTAGAGACCCTAAATCTGTAAGTCATTTACAATAGTCAGTTCATTTGTGTACTTCTTAATTGCTTCTGATTGTTTTTGTTTGATGGTTCTTGTTTTAGGGGAAGGTTGGAAGGCCAAGAAAAAAATCAAGAAAACTCAACTTCCACCTTAAATGGTACAAGTGCAGCAAGACCATCATCAACAACTGTGAGGAAGGATTTGGTATTGATATTGCGATAGAGACTGGAAACATTTATGTTAGGGTACTTTGTTGTTTTGTGTTTCAACTTCTTTGAAATTAAGAGGCACATGTGTTGTCTTGTGTTGATGTTAACATCCTGTCATTATTGCAGATGCATGGATCTAACAAGGCGAGGAATCTTAGTGGAAGATAAGCAACTGCAGATGTAGCAAGGAAGAAATGCAGTGTAGTCAGGAAAAAGAAAAAAAAAAACTCTGCCCCAAAATGCTCCACCTACAACCCAAGCACTAGAAGAACATTTGGAATATGGTGTCAACTCATGTCAGCCTCCTCTCCAACCACGCTAGGACAGTGATAATTCGACATGCAGCATTTTGATTCTGTTGAGGAAAAATATGCAGTTGACAACCAGTGAAATTTTTTGCACATGCTATCAACTTTGATGTTTGCATACAAGATATAGTATTGACCATGTTGTTTTTGGTTTTTGTGATGTTGCAATGAAACTGCAACTAAATTTTTAGCTGTTTTAACATACTTTCTTGGGTATACAATTGGATTTGTGGTACAACATGGGATAGATAAATTTGGTCTATACTGACACAAGTAATGGGTGTATCATTATCAATATTTAGTCATTATTGATAAAAGGCATCCATTCACATTTTGTATTTGTTGAGAGATTATATTGTAATTGTATTTCTTGTATCTTATCAATCGATTACATAGGTCTATATATAAGGAATTCCTATACTACCTAGCTATTTAGGAATACAAATCATAAACTAATTAGGAATTTAACTCCTAATAAAACTCTATTTACAACTAATCCTTAACAGTATTCAAATAATATTTTGGCAATATATTATGTATTTTTATGTTACCTTACGTGTTCAATATATTTATCATGATTAGAGCAGATTATTCCATTTTTAAATTCATTAATATTAAAGATTAGAATAGTCCAAATAAAGATTACTGGATACAATAAATTAATCAATGGCAATTAATAGAAACCAAAGTGATTTACTTTCATATCATAGTTTTTGTGGTTCACATGCCAAGGACTTGACAAAATCACACGTCAACAACCAAAATACCATACCACAAATTTTTACTAAACCCATATACAAAAGCCACCCATCTCTGAGATAGGATACACATACACCACAAATCAAAATTACAACAAAAAATTCGATATTCTATTATGTGATGCTAGTTTTTGCACTTGAACCTTCAATTGCTTCATACCCTCTTTTTTATTCAAGAGCTTCACCTCCATTCCCTTCAAATGCATTTCCATTTCATTCTTCTGCTTCTCTACCATGTTTAGCTCTTCTTCACTGCCTTTTTTAAACGACCATAAATTACATCGATCACATGGTTTGTCCTAGTAGGGTATTCTTCATCATGCCACATAAAAAAATTGCAACCTCCATTGTCCTACAACTCCATAACCATGAAAACATCGAACAATCTTATTCATTATATATGTATGGCATAAAAATTAGTAATTAATTTCTTTAATTTGCCTTCCAATTTGGGCACCCATAAAACCTCCTACCAGGATTCGATCTCCTCCACAAAGTTGACAAACGTGCTCATTGTCTGCACCCACATAATATAGTCGACTTGTTTGTTGTTAAATTTGTGGAGCTAGAGAGCGACATTGAAGAATTAGATCGGCAAATTGAAGAGAAGAGAGAAGCTGGGGGCTCGAGTTTACAGTTTAGATTCGGTGAAGAGGGGAATATTTTTTGGGTTAGGTTAAGTTCAAAATGATGCGTTTTTAACAATAACCTAGGTAGTTATTTAACTCAAGAGCAGACCATAAAACCCACAAAATATTATTTTAATCATTTTTAAAGGAGAGATTTCGATCGGGGTTCAAAATTATCACAAAAGTTGCAAATTATGATGCTTAAGGAGTTAACTGTCAAACAACCATTTTCTCTACCATAGGCATGCTTTGTCTGCCATAGTGCACGCCTCTTTTCTTTTTCCTCGATTTTCAACCATAGTGCATGCCTCCTTTCTTTTTCTCGTTTTTCAAGTTTCTTCAAGCTTTGTTCAAAGGTTTCCATGAAACCATAAACATCACTGGTTATGGATCTCGATCTATATCTTCTTTCCCTTGCTCGTGAGGAGGAGGAAGATCAGGTTGTGGCGGCTCCAGAAATAGCTCAGGCGGCAGTGGAAGATTTTTGTTTGGTTGGAATGTTTTTGACTTATAATGTGATAAACTTCCGAGCGATGACGACAACACTAGCAGATCTTTGGCACCCTTTAGGAGGTATTTCCATTTCTGATCTTGGTGCTAAACGCTACCTATTCTGTTTCTATAACCAAGTTGATCTAGATAGAGTTCTGGATGGAGCATCGTGGTTGTTCAATCGTCATTTATTAGTCTGGAGCATGTTTCAACGTGGAGAAGATCCGCTCAAGATTTCGTTATTTCAAACAAACCTCTGGGTACAGGTCATAGACGTTCCCCCTGGGTACATGAGGGACGATATGGCCAAACTACTAAGCAACTTTATTGGTGAATTTCTTGAATATGGGATTGGTAAAAATGTTTCGGGTTTGGATGACTTTATGCGCATCAGAGTAAGGATGGACATTCGTTTACCTCTAAAGCAAAAGAAGAAGATTGCGGATAACACGGGTAATGCGTTCTATGTGAAATTCAGGTATGAAAAAATCAGATCTACTATTTTCTACGTGGAAGAATCGGCCATGTGATCTCCGGTTGCATCATAAGAAAGAGGATTTGGTATATATGTGGGATGACAAGCTTAGGGTTCAGCCGTACTGGAGGAGCAATAACCGGAGCTGGTGGTTGCGTGACAATGACAACAATCTAAGTACTATGCCTGAATCTTAGTTTATGGGAGTAAATAGTGGAACTAGTAATATGCTCACATCTGAAGATTTTAGGCTTTCCTTATTTGGCCTAAAAACTACATTGGGTTCAGATTATGTGGGAGGTAATCTTATGGAGACAGACAGATTTTCATTGGGTCTGGAGAGCAGGGTGGGTCTTGGTGAAGAAGAAATATTGGCTAAAATGGATGAACATAAGAAACGACATCGTTGTAACTCAACCAACAGTGATGTAGTATCCATGCAGACAGAATTGATTTCCACCTCTAATGTCTCATCCCTATTACAAGAAACTATGATAGCGACTGATCCCGATAAGCGGGATAGCTGACAGCAATGAAAATTCTTAGCTGGAACTGCCGAGGGCTGGGCAACCCTCGGGCAGTTAGTGCGCTTAGAGATTTATCTCTAAGTTTTCAGCCGGATGTGATCTTCCTTATGGAGATGCTAGTGGTTAGTTCTCGAATGGATGAGTTGAAGGTTTCTTTGGGTTTTGATAATTGTTTTAGTGTGGATTATATCGGGAGAAGTGGTGGTCTTTCGTTGCTCTGGAACAAGAATGTTAATTTGGTAATAACTGGATTTTCTCAAAATTGTATTGATTGTAATTTGAGTACTAATAATAACCCTTGGCGCTTAACTGGCTTTTATGGGATTCCTGACCGTAACAAGCGTAGAACCTCTTGGAATCTGCTTCGAGCTTTAGCAGCTAGGAGCAATGGCCCTTGGATTTGTGTTGGGGATTATAACAATCTTTTGACAGAGGATGAAAAGTTAGGCGGTGGTCTGTATCCGCGTTTCTCACTCAATGGGTTTCAGGCAATTATTGAAGACTGTGACATCAGTGACTTGCCTGCATTGGGTTACAAATACACTTGGAGTATGAAGAGGAATAAAGAGATTCTGACTAGGAAGAGAGGGCTATGGCTAATTTTGCTTGGTCGGGTCTATTTCCAGAAGCTTTGACTAGAACTGTTGTTACTCCGGTATCGGACCATGTAGCTCTGCTAGTGGAAACGGAAGCTAGAAGTTATGGGAATAGAAGTAAGCCTTTCCGCTTTGATAATGGATGGCTAGCAGATGAAGAATTGCATGAAGTGGTAGAGTCGGCATGGCAAGCTAGTAGAGGGACCGTGATGGAGAAGAAAGTTTGTTGCATTCAAAGTCTAAAAAGGTAGGGTCGTGCTAGAAATAACGCTTATTGGAAAAAAAAGATTTGGTCGAAGAATTTGCTGGAAAATGGGAAGAATAGTATTGGGTTTTCTAATGAATCGGATATTAAGGTTGAATGGTCAAATCTGCAACTTCAGGAGGACTTGCGTAGGAAACAATGTGCAAAACAATTTTGGTACACACAAGGAGATAGGAACAGTAAATTTTTCCATTCAAAAATAAAAAATAGAAAGCGGAGTAATAGAATAAAGAAGCTGCAATATGAAGATGGGACGTTTGCTATAGATATTGATGGGATCCAAAATTTAGTTTTGGACTATTTTGGCAAATTGTTTCAGAAAGATGTGTCCAGCAGAGAGGAGCTTCTTAATCTAGTTCAGCCGAGGGTAACCCGTAACGACAATTCCTTTTTAACAGCCAGTCTAACGGATGAAGAAGTTAAAGAAGCAACCTTCCAAATGCATCCTGATCCCGGCCCGGACGGCCTTAATTCAGCTTTCTTTCAGAGATTCTGGCACGTGATTGGTCCAGATGTGTGCAATGGGTGTAGATTATGGCTTCAACAAGGTACCCTCCCTGACTCTTTGTGTGATACTCTGATAGTATTAATTCCCAAAACTGTTTCACCAGTTCAGTTATCACAGTTTAGACCCATCTCTTTATGTAATGTGTTATATAAAATTCTCTCTAAAGCCTTAGCCAATAGATTAAAGACTGTTTTGCCTAAGATTATTTCGGAGAGTCAGTCTGCTTTTGTATCGGGTCTTCTAATCACTGATAATATATGTGTGGCTTTTGAAATGTTGCATAATATGGGTCGGATTAAACATGGTAAGGGTTTCTGTGCATTGAAGGTTAACATTAGCAAAGCTTATGATAGAGTTAATTGGGATTTTTTAATTGATATGCTCCGAAGTCTCGGCTTTTGTGATGTGTGGGTGCGGTGGATGGAGATGTGTGTGACCAAGGTTAGCTACTCTTTCCTATTAAATGATAATGTTATTGGCCCTCTCCATCCTGAGAGAGGTCTTCGCCAAGGAGATCCTATTTCACCATACCTTTTTTTGATCTGTGCAGAGGGCCTATCACTATTATTTTCTGATGCGGAAAGAAGAGGGATGTTGAATGGCGGTAGTGCGGGGAGAGGTTGTCCTCGAATTTCTCATCTGTTATTTGCCGACGATTCTCTTTTTTTCCTTGAGGCTAGCAGGGAGGAAGCAAATTGTGTTAAAGAATTACTTACAATTTATGAAAAAGCATCAGGTCAAGCGGTGAATTTCAATAAGTCCACCATTATGTTTAGTGCAAATGTATCTCAATCCCAAAGGCAGGTTTCATCAGATATCCTTGATGTTTCTACGTGCCTACAAAGGGGTTTTTATTTGGGTTTGCCGTGTTTGGTGGGAAAGAATCGGAGAAATGTGTTTAATTTTGTCAAGGATAGACTTTGGAACAAACTTAATAATTGGTCTCATCGTTTCTTGTCTAGGGCAGGTAGGGAGGTACTTATCAAGTCTGTAGCTCAAGCTATTCCTTCTTATTGCATGAGTGTATTTCTGATACCAATGCGTATTTGTGATGACCTTCGAAAAATTATGAATAAATTTTGGTGGGGTTTGAAGGAGGGAGGTAGTAGAAGTCTCCATTGGTTGTCTTGGGATAGGATGTGTGGGAAAAAGATGGCAGGGGGTATGGGTTTTAAAGATCTCCATAGTTTTAATATGGCTATGCTTGGGAAACAAGGTTGGAGGTTGCTTACCCAAAACACTACTCTTTTTTATAAGATTTTCAAAGCTAAATATTTTCCTTACGGGAATTTTCTAGAGGCTCAACTAGGGAGAAGTCCTAGTTTTATTTGGAAGAGTATTGTGTCTACTCAAGGACTATTAAAATGTGGGTTTATATGGAGAGTAGGTAATGGTGAGGACATCAGGATAGCGAAAGACCCTTGGCTGCCGAGAGACGAGAATTTTTTTGTGAATAATGAATTTGGGTTTATCGATGAAAATTTGAGAGTATGTGAGCTTATTAAAAATGGACAAAGAGTGTGGGACATTGAGAAGCTTCTTTTGCTTTTCCACCCGAGGGATGTTGAATCGATTTTAAAAATCCCACTAAGCTTATTTAATAGGCAGGATCATATGACTTGGCATTTTGATAAAAAGGAGTATTATTCAGTCAAGAGTGGCTATGATGTGGCTTTGAGGGTAGTGGGCAGGGGGGTTGATCATCTGGGAGGAGTGTGGTGGAAATCCTTATGGAATTTAAATGTCCCCCAAAAGTTAAAGACTTTATGTGGAGATCTTTGAGGGGTATTCTTCCTTCTAAAGAAAGGCTGAGTAGGAGGGGAGTTACTATTGATGTGCGACGCTCTTTTTGTGGAGATGAAGAAGATATTGACCATGCCCTTGTGACGTGTCAAAGAGCCAAAGGAGTTTGGAGGGTGGCGGGCTTCCAAGAGTTCTTAACTAATCATAGTTTTGTTGATACTTTTATGCAGGTACTGGAAAGAGCAAACAAAGAAAAATGGGGTGTTTTCTCTATTCTAGCTTGGTCTATTTGGTCAGCAAGAAATCAAGGCATATGGAAACAAACTTTTATTCCTCCTAACGTGACCCATGCAAAGGCATGCAAGTTTTATGATGATTGGTTAATAGCACAATCACAAGTGGACCAACTAAATGGTCCTTGGTCACCTCCTAGTGTTCAAAACATCACTGCAGGTATTAACTCTTCATGGCATGTGCATGTGGATGGGGCCATTTTCCAAGACGTGGGACTTGCTGGTTATGGGTTTGTTTTTGAAGATGATGATGGTCATTTCCTTCAAGCAGTTTCAGGATACTATGATGGCAGTGGTGATCCTTCTATTATTGAAGCTGTTGCTCTTCGTGCTTGTCTAGTCCACATCCGTGACTTTTGATATGGTTATGGATTTATTTATCTAGACTCTCCTTTAGTTTTTCGTGCTTTAAAGTCTAAAGTATTAGATTTATCTTATTTCGGTATTGTTATGTTCGATTGTAAGTTCATTCTAGATACTAAACCTGATATTAAGATCATTTGGTTACGTAGGCAAGCGAATATTAACGCTCATACTCTTACTAGAGCGTCTTATCGTTTTGCTCGTACACAGATTTGGGATCGAATCCCTGATTGTCTTCGGAATTTTTTCCTTGAGTGAATGAATATTTTTCCTCTTTCAAAAAAAATAAAAATAAAATAAAAATAAAATAAAAAAAGGAGTTAATTTAAGAATACGATGCAATTATAATCGAACGCAAACTTCAAGGTATTTTTAAAGGTTTACTCAGAAAAGAGTTCAAGTTAACAAAACTAGGATTTTTTCATGTTGGCTTTTCTTCTTCTTCCTGTTTTTATTTCCCTATAAATGTTTCCTCTCCATATCTCTCTTAGATATGATATATTTTGCTACTTGTGGATTTTGGGTATTATCTAATATTAGTTTTTGGTGTGAAATTTGGATTTTGGATCTTGTTCAGAAAATGGCAGAAGGAACAAGAACTTGCTACAAGATGCAAAGATTGTAAAATCCTACTAAGATCAATGGATATGGATAAAAAAAAATGAGTTACCTAGTAGTCGTCGATCGCTAGGTCCTTGCTCGCCGATTTCTATTCACCGATTTTTATTGCGTTGTCTAGCATCTGGCAGCTATCAAGCGGTGGCCGGAGGTTTAAGGAAGAAGAGATCGCAACCTGCGATCGAGGAGAGAGATTTTTGGGGTTGTTTTGCTTCTTCTATCTCCTAATGTTTTGGTTAATATTCAGTTTGGCTTAAACCACGGTCAGGTTCAATTTACATGGAAACTTCTAGATTTCCATTGACTCCTAGTTTGATTTGATTTGGAGTGGTTCAATACTTGGTTATTTGGTTTATAATGGTTTCATTTTGTTTGATTGTTTTTTTGCCAGACCTATAAAAATACTCCTAACTTTTCAACTTGTAGTATAATTACTCTAAAATGACATTTGTACCCCGCATACCCAACTTTGAAACTTAAATATATTAGCACCCATAATGATATTAGGGTTAGGGAAAATAATAAGAAAATATTGCAACCACTAACAAACCTCGATTATGAGCTTTCAGCAACAGCTGAAACAAATAGTTCACAAATCTTGCAATTTAATATAACTTCTTGCACACCTAAAGAATATATGCTAGACAAAATTGTTTTGGAAATTACATCAAGAAACTAAAGGCGGTTTTGTGCTAGAGAACACATTCTGGAAAAAAAAAATTGTAAAAAAGATACATCTCCTATAGGCAAATTGCTATAATTTCCCCGTTAATGTATATTACGATCGAGCATCATGAAAAGAATCAAGATACAGATGAACTCTTCACACTATACAAACTGGTTTTGCCGGTCATTTCAATTAGTGTCCTTTCCTTCATCTTCATTCAAAATGCGATTTCGGAAATCATTCACCATGAGGGGCAACCCATCTCTCAATGAAATCTTTGGCTCCCAGTTCAGTAGCTCCTTTGCTTTGCTGATATCTGGTTTTCTCTTATGGGGATCATCAGCAGTATTTGGTTTAAATTCTATTGTGGCACTCGAGTCAATTGTATCTTTGACAACCTTCATAATAAAGGAAAAGAAACCGATGATAATGTAAACTTAAGAACAGACAAAGGAGAACACTGAAAAGAGAATCCATGTCTATCTATAGAATAGGCAAATTGATAAATTCAAAGAAAGGCAAACCTCAGCAAGTTCCAGCATGGTGAATTCCCCTGGGTTGCCAAGATTGAAAGGCCCTACATGCTCACTTTCCATTAATGCCACAAGTCCATCAACCTATTGTTGCAAATATTCGTCAATTTAAAGTAACAATAAGACAGACAACGACACTGATATCGGTTATATAACTTGTGAGATTTCGAGTATGCAATTAAAGCAAGTGCAACAGTTCACAGAGCAATTTAACTAGAATATCATGGAGAAAATTCACTAATGATCATATGCCATACCAAGTCAGAAACATATTGGAAACTCCTGGTTTGTTTACCATCACCATAAACAGTCAATGGTTGTTTGCGGATCGCCTGAAAAACATTCTCATAGTAGTTAGAAAAAACAAAATTCCATAAAATCATCTAATCAAAATTCCAGTTCATCACCACTGGTCAGTGCCAAATTATCAAATGGAAGATCATACCTGAGCTACAAAATTGCTGACAACACGCCCGTCATCCAAACACATGCGAGGCCCATATGTATTAAAAATGCGAGCAATACGGACCTGTAAAAAATAGAGCCACCATCAACCCACAGGTTATTGCATGGTGTAAACACTACAAGGTAACAAGATAAGAAAATTTTAATAAAATCACATTATTCCTATTAATATATAGGCCAGTTACATGACATTCATCTTGCACAAAAAAACATTTAATTGTGACAAAGCCACTTATCAGAGAAGTTTTGACTGGCAAACCGAACAAGCATGAGCAGGTCATCCCACCTTGGCAACTTTACACCTCGACATTTTTCTGTCATACAAAGTTGTATTAAGTGCATCTCGTTTATTTTATTAAGAAGTGAAACAATAAAGAGGAAAAAAGTAGCTCTACCATCATCTTTGTTGGCAAGCCAGTGGCAGGATCAGAAAATATTATGCCATGCAAGATAAAATAGATCTTAAATGATTAAAAAAAGGACGGTATTTGAATCACAAAAGCGACCGAACACAATTAGATTATTAACCAAAATAAAATAATTTAATAGAAAACAAAAGAAATTTGGCAGCTCTGAAAGAATGGATTTTCAACTTCTGATAAGAAAAGTGAATGCAGTGACTGTGTATGGGGAGCCTCAGGTAAGGACTTCTCTATTATTATTATCAATAACTTCATTTCAGCGTATCCCATGCGGAGCATGTCTTTCACTGTCCTTAGATTTATATATTTATATTACAAATTCATTCTTCCATGATTCCTCAATAATATAGAGTTGCTTTCTCCTTATCTCCCTTCCCATTTTTATCCAATCCAAAAATAAATAAATAAATAAGAAAATTATAATCTCTCTCTATACTTTCTATCCCTTGATTTAGTTTTCCCTCCCTTTCTCCCCCGCCCCAACACAGAAATTATTTCCCAAACAAAGTAAGACACAGCCTAACTCACTACTACATTACCCTCAAAAAAAGCCCAAGGGCATTTTTTTTTTTTAAAAAAAAAAAAGGAAGCCCAAAGACATGTTAATTATGTTACTAAGGGCAGTTTTAATTATTTTAAATGAGTTGATCAAGCATCATAACAGTAAAAGGAGTTAACAAGGTTGTGCCTAATATAGTAAGTCACATGATCAAGAATCGGTAACACTCAGAATAACATTATAAGTGGTGAAACAAAATTTCAATACTAAGTATAACTCTCCTTTCTTTCATAGTATTACTCTTTTCAGTTTTTGGGCTTTCGTGTACCTGCTTAATCATATGGAATCTACTATGAATTTTCAAAGTTAAGATGACAACCTTAGCAATAAATGAGACTCATTCAAGGGAAAGGAAGAGAAAGGGACCTTCCAACCCAAGATGGAGAAAAGCAAACGTAACAATAAGGTAAGCATCACAAATAGAATCACTGAACATCTAAATTTGCAAAGAGAAAGACTGAATGTTGTTAAATAAACACATGCCTTGTAAAAATATTTTCTGTTCATTTAATTTGTATTCCAAGACGACATTTGGCAAATTCATTAAGCACAAAATTATAGCTGTTCAATCTCTGAAGTCATTTGTTAACATGTCTGTGGATAAAGAAAGTAAATTGAACACAAATATTTTGCATTTCTAGTCAAATTATTAGATGGTTGCCCTCCGTATAACTAAAGAACAGGTTTCTTTAAATGCCAATGCTTCCAGGAAAATGAATTCACACATTCAAATCATTTATGATCTCAAAAAATGTGACTTTCAAGAGCATAAGTCATGCAAGTCCATGAATCATTTAATTGATCACACATACTTCACGCATGAAAGGAGATATTGCAATATAAGGAGGTACAATAAAGAATCATTAACCCTGAAGATATTTATAGAGTTCATTATCAGATATATGCACAAATCCACCTATCAGAAACACATAACCACAAAGCCCTCACGACATTTTGAACAAACGCACAATGGGCTGAGGATGCATGGCATTTCAGAAGTTGATGCATTTTCAGATAGATAAAACTGTTCAAGTTAACATCATGACAAGTTAACGCGCGCGCGCGCGCGCGCAGATACTGTTGTGTATCAAGATTAGTTACCTCAACATCTGCACCTCGGTGGTAATCCATAGTTAAGGTCTCTGCTGTCCGTTTCCCTTCATCATAGCAGCTCCTCTCACCTACCCAATTTCAAATATGAAAGGCAAGAAAACAAACGATAATCAGAAACTACTCCTCGTTGACCCTTCTATACTAACACAGCTAAATGTTGTAATTAGCAGCTAACCTATTGGATTTACATTTCCCCAATAAGTCTCCTTCTGTGGATGCTCAAGTGGGTCTCCATATACCTCACTCGTGCTAGTGAGCAGAAACCTCGCCCCTACCCTCTTTGCCAAACCCAACATATTAAGCGTACCCATCACATTTGTCTTGTAAACGAAAATTCACAGTCAAGGATATCAAACATAGCAATAAAATCTCATAATAATAACAATAATAAAATCACATACGAACCAAAAATCATAACAATACAAGAACAAAGAAATTTAGTGAAAGGATATGATAGTCTTGACAGGATTGTATTTATAATGAACAGGAGATGCAGGGCAAGCCAAATGATAGATCTGATCAACTTCCAAAAGTATAGGCTCGACGACGTCGTGTCGGATCAATTCAAATCTCGAATTCCCAAACAAATGCACCAAATTATCCTTTCTTCCAGTGAAAAAATTATCGATCACAATAACCTCATCGCCGCGCGAAATCAGCTTATCGACCAAATGGCTCCCCACGAATCCAGCACCACCAGTAACAACAATCCGCAATCTACGGCGACCGAGACCTGCCGGAACCCGACCAGAGAAGGAATGTTTCTGGAATAAGCTAGAGGAAGAACCGAGGCTGTTATGGGTAGAGGTCGAAAAGGATCTGGAGAAAGGGGAATGAGGCTCAGACGGGCCAAGGCGGGAAAGAGTAGGCTGGAGGATGAAGAAAGTGGAGCCAATTAGAATTCCAACGAGAATGAAGAGGAGGCGCTGTTCCTTGAAGAGATAGTTGATGGATCTAGGGAGAGATCTAGGGTGTTTCATTATTTTAGGTGAGTATGAAGAAGTTTGTGAAGTGGCGATCTCCTCGTCACGCCGGTGGTGGTTTCCGCTAATTTGTTTGTGTAACTGTTTCATTATGACGGTGGTTGTGGTGGCGGTGTTATCTAAGAATTTAGAGAGATGAATTTGAGCTCAGAGAGGAAGATGGGTTTAAGCATTTAGCATTTGCGTGAAGAACAAGTGATGTAGTAGTTGTTGAATTGAAATGGCAGAGCCATGGAGGAAACTAAACAGCAGCGGTTATTGTTATGGGTCCACTATTTAATCAAACTTAAGATGCATATGAAGAAGCAAAATCTGTTTACTGGACCGCTCGATAGATCCGCCATATCCTAAAATTTATTGATACACATAATAAGTCATAATTTCATAAAATCCAAAAAAATATATATATATATATTCAAATCCATCAAACTCAAAATGCTTCTATTTTATACGTCCAACAGCTACAGGATAATCCGACGTAGGCATGGCTACCGATTTAGTTCGAGTCAGAACCCAACCGAAACTAATTCGTATTGTACATAAATTAAAATTAAATTGAAACTGTCCATCAATTCGCGGCCTGATAAGATTCATATTAATGTTAACAATTGAACTTGGAACTGCGTGAAATTGGTGATATTGATTTAGTTGGAACCAAAAATTATTTTTAAAAATTTATAATCTCTTATTCTATTTTATACCTCTAATACACTTGACTTAAAAAAACTTAACTAAAAAAGTAATAAAAAAATGTGAAATACTTAGTCTAAAAATATATTGTTTAATATAAATGGCAGTTCAATGATGTTTTTTTTCTTCTAAATTTTTCTACTTACTCCGAATTACATTATTTGAAATATTATTCAAATTTTTCTAATAATTTATTTAATTAATAATATTTAAAGAAAATAAAATCATAATTTATTTGATTATTTTATATTTACTTTAAAATTAATGAATTTTATTTTCTTATATGAGTATAAGCATTCTAACAGTTATTTAAAATAAAATTTATTAATACATTTTCAAATTCACATTAACTTTTTTTTTTTTGAAAAAAGATGTAATCCAACAATCGAATTTCTAATTTTTTTAGAAAAAATAATACTTGAATCGACGGAACCAATCAAAACTATAAATTCATCAGAACTACGTTAGAATCGACTAGATCAAAATCGGATTTAAATTGGCGATTTAATGGTCAGTTAAGTTTAATATTTTAAAAAATTTAGACTACTGGTTTTTTGAACAGAAATAGATAAGTTCAATGAATCGCCATGCCTAATCCAACCATATTTCTAATCTAATAAGATGCCACTTTATACGATAAATAAAAACTTGATACAAGAATAAAATCCAAAAACAAGAAATTACAAAGAAAAATAAAAGGATAAAAGCAAAAAAAGAACATTTTATACAAAAAATTTTTAAAAGTGCTAAAGTTGATAGGAAATTTTTTTTGTCAAGCACAACAAAAAAAAAAAAAAAAACACTTTTTTTTTATCACTTGAGAAGAATCAAAGAAGATCGATGAGAAACATACAAATTATAATTTTATAAACCTCACTTAAATTTTTTTTTTTTTTTAATTTGACTCTTAGATTTTCATGTCTATGTTAATTACAACCTAAGATGTTCTTAAACTACGTAGTTTTAGAATGAAATAGGAGTTTTTTTTTTTTTTTCTTAAGTACAATACATCGACAATATTTTATTCAAGTTTAATATTTTATTATTAAAATGTATAATTAAAACTAAAAATAAAAGATAAAATTCAGTATATGGACTAGAATATAAAATTTTTTATTATGTCTCCATTTCATATTCCATATACCAATATTTTAAAACATACATTCAATTTTAAATTACATAATTTTATATTCCATTTCCGGTTGAAATTAAATTTGAAATTTCGATTTAGATTGATATACTCCAAATCAATTTACACTCCTGCTCTTGGCGAGTTCGATACAGTAAAATAAAAAAATAAATAAAAATTTCAATATTTTATTGAGTAATTTTTTTAAAAAAATTTTGGTTAGGGGAACGGGGTCACCCCTGGCTCCCCCTAGCTTTGTCAATGGGATGAAGTAATTAATTTTGATATGATATAAGGACTAACAATTTTTCCTTATTATTTTTAACAATAAATATCAAACAATGTTGAATTAATATTTCTAAATTCAATATTTGTTGAAGTGTTACATGATTATATATCACCCCTTTGGAAGAGCATCTACGTGGAATAAGTGCAGAGTTAATCAGTTTATTTGTAAATTTAGGAGTCATTGAGTTGTCGGGTCTGTTCAGCAATATTAGCTATTTTGGTAGCTGTTCGTTGCTTCGTTAGCTATCTTGTGAGTACTTTGTTTCTCTTGTAATAGTAATTTATTTTCCAATAATTTTTCCAGCACATGACTTCCCAAAAAATTATTTCATTTAAATGCAATCGCAAATAATTGTTGATATTGTTTACTAAAAAAGGGTATTATTAATTAATAATAATGAAAATGTTTTAATAATCAATTAATTAAAGTAATAATGAAAATGAAGCCTAAATTTAAAAAATCTTAATAATAATTTATATAACCACACGCACTCAAATAAATTAAAGCTTTCTGAAATATTTCATTGATTGCAGCAAGAAACATGAGTTTTGCTGGATACATCAAACTAAAACTTATCACTTAATAGGGCTAATTAAACTAAAACCAAACATTGAATCTCCAAAATCGCCGGTAAAAACGAAAAACAAGCTGTGATATTTATATCGCTACTAATGGACGTTGAAGAATGGCCTCTTTGTGGCGCTTGTTTCTGTGCTGCTGAGTGGAGAAGGAGCTGGAGCTGATCATGCATCTTGAGATAGAACAGTTATAGCAAGTTTTTGGCCACCAAGACAATGCTTTCCTACGCCACAATATACCATTTCCTTCCTGGTGTTGCTAAAATAATTGGGGCTTTTTCCAGAATCATGTTTTGTAAAAATCTAATTCCCCAAATGGTGTTTTTTTTTTTTTTTGGAAAATATTTACCAGAATCGTGTTTTGTTGACATTTCAAATTTTTTTGTTCCAGTCATAGTGTAATAGTGTTACACTATGACTGCAACAAAACCAATAAATTTTAATTTATTTTAACGCTAGCAGCTTTATAGATAAATATTCTCTCTTCTCTCTTTTTGAGTTGAATGTTACACTATAATGGAAACAATGTTACAATGTCAAACCAAATATATTCTAAGCTTTGGGAATGAACGTAAAGTAACCGTAAAGTAAGATTAAGATTCTCATGATAAAAAAACACATTGTTACCGTATAAGTGTAACAATTTAAAAAGTTAAGAAGAATTTTAGAATCGTCCCTGAAATAAAAAATAACACAAGAGAATACAAATGGGGCAGGGAATTATTGTAAGAATGGAATCATGCATGAAATCTCATGCGTAAATTATCTTTACAATTATTACAATATCAGTATAATAATAGGTATTCTATAAAATAACAAATTAAATTAAAATGAACTCATTTTCACTTTTTTTTATAAAATAAAAGTCCAATGAGATAGGTAATTAATTCTTAAAAAAATAAAGCAAAATAACAAATTAAATTAAAATGAATTTGACATATAAATACAAGTACTTACCCTCAAATAAGAGAATCACTCTTGCTTTTAATGCTGAGTCTAAAACAAAATAAATACACAATATAATAAGAAAAAAAAATATCTAAACATAATAGAATATTTACTCAACTAATAAATATGTAACAAAATATATTAACAAAAAAACAAATTTAAACATTACCAAAGCAAGAAGGAGAAGCACTCGCCTTTAAGTAAATGGGGAAGCAATGTTCTTTCCATACACATACAACTACCCACAACAGTTCACGGATTCTAACAGTGAAATAGTAAATATTCTCCCGCACTTACTGTACGTTTCTTTATTTTAATAATTTACACTTCTTACACTTTTTTACATATTTCTTTCTTTTCATAATTTACATTTCTTACGGCTCTTACACCTAACACAACAATATTTTCCTTCTCCATAAACATCTCTTTTATATTATTGCACTAACAATGACACAATAGCAAATTTTTCTGGTGTGTGAATCTCATCCATAAATTGTTACACTGTAAGTGTAGCAATTGAAACTTTACATTTCCGTGGAATCTCGCCGAAGAATATATTTCATTTTGACATTGTTTCACTTATAGTGTAAAGCTGCTAGACATCGTTAAAATAAATTAAAAAAATTTATGGTTTGTTGCAGTCATAGTGTAATAATGCATTTGTTATACTATAGCCGGAACAAAAGTCTTTGAATATCAACAAAATACCATTTTGGAAATTAGTTTTTCTCGTAACACCATTTTGGGAAAAAGCTCAAATAATTGTGTCATTCCCTGTAGTCATAGCCTTTTGCAATGGCGGCTTAGTACAGTTTTGAAATGCAGTTTCCTTCACTTTGAACACATTGTGGGCACCAAAAGGATATTGGAAAACTACAAAATTAAATCCAATCATATTAATAATTTTAGGGTATGTTTCGTAAAATTAGCTGTTTTAATAGCTATTAGTTGTTTTAATAGCGTTTAGCTATTAGCTGCTTGAGTAATTTTCATCAAACGCTAAAAGTTAAACGTTATATAGGTTAACTTTTTATAAAATGCAATTTTAACTTTTAAAAGCTAGTTCAAAACACTATGTTATCGAACATTATAAGAAATAACGTTTAGTATTTTCACCAATCGAAATGTTAAAAGCTACTTAAAAAGTTATTGTTCAACACAACATTAAGTTTTGTCTATTTAACCATTAGAAAACAAACTCAATCAAGTTGAAAATACTTGGCCTAATGTTAGTAATTAAATAATGTAACTATGGAAGAGTTAATATGTGAAATAGAAAATGGTTTACCAAATCTTTCTCCAACTTGAAAGATCTTGTCTTTATCCCAAGCCTGGTAATCAAATCCAGGTGTCCACCCATATTCATCCCCTACAATTAATGTGCTCCTCTGCTAAAGTTGTTATAGGAGCAATGGCACTAAAGAGCACAAAGATGATGAATGCCTCATTAGAAGCCATTTGATTATTGGAGCTAATTTGAGTTTAAAAGGCTCGAGTTGGAGACCTTTTTATAGTGTTTTTGAGTGATAGAAAAGGCCAAGGACGGCATGTTGTGGCCGAATGAGCATTTTAACAAAATTTGAAGATGATTACAATATTATGCATACACATCAGTCATTAAATTACAAAGACATGCATGCCTGACTGACTTGGTCTATGCATTTTATATGAACGTCGCAAGATGTGGGTGACTTGTATCCAGTTTTATACGGTAGAATGAATAAATCCACCCCTGAAGTTTGTCACTTTATCCTTATGGCACCTTCAATTTTTACTTTAATCTATCTAACACTTCAACTTATACATCTATTAAACACTTTAATTTTTAAAATTATTTTATTGAACACTTTAAATTACAAAATTAGATCAATTAAACACTTACTAAAAAGTAGAAATTTATGAAAATTATTGTTCAAAAATCATGCTAACTACATATCAAGTCAATATTTTACAAATAAAAGTCAAAAATCTTAAAAATTATTAATATTAATGTTGAAAGGTGTGTCATATTATCAAAATTTATAAATCAAGTGTACGATGGATCATTTATGAAGTTCAAGATGCCGCAAGATTAAAGTTATAAAGTTTGTGGGTAAATTTATACGTTCGGCCATATGAATATGACTACTGTTATTAGTGCTAAGAATCCTATTTTGACTAAATACCAAAATTTTCTATTTAATCTTTGATCTATTGATCGATCTCAAAATTGATTCCTAAATATGTCATTAGTTATATCAAAGCTTTTGAGCCACTCATTCTCTTAATTGGTTACATCAAAACTTTTGAGCCACTCATTCTCTTAATTGGTTACATCAAAAAATTTGAGCCACTCATTCTCATAATTCTGAATTAATAAAATTGTCGTTTAGTAGATATTGAGTCTTAGCAAAGCTATCAAATTTTTTCAGGCACGTCCCTTCTGTTGATTTCTACTTTTGAGTAAGAGACGAGATTCGATTCTGGACCTAGATTCGATCCTGGACCTAATTATCAGGTCGCATATATATTTACTTTGATAATTACTTTTGAGTATTGTAAGTGGAAAAGTATAACTTTCACATTTGATAGCATTGTTCAGGGAAAATGATAACTTTGAGCCATTATTAGGTCGTATATTATATTGGGAAGCGATTCCTTTTAGTTCATTCAATTAATGCATTCAATTAATAGTTGAAGTATATTTTAAATAAATAATTTATTTATTTATTTTGTTAAATGGACCGTGCACATTATTTTTTTCATTTTATACTTGTGTTTTTCATAATATATTTATCTCTAGTATATAAATAAAACTTAGTCCTTTTATATATACATACATACATATATTAGGGTCTTCAAACAACTAACACCTGCCCAATATAGATGAAAATAGTAAACAATAAATTAAAAGCATTATGCTTGTTTCATCTACTAATATGAAAATAAATAAATAAAGTTCGTCCTTTTAAAAATTTCCAATTTTATAGAAGGAAAAGACATTTTCAATTGAAAGCGTAATGATATTTTAAACTAATAAAATAATTTAAAATATAGTGAGAATCTAGTTTTTAATTGAAAAATTGAATTATATTTGTTCTCTATAGTCATTTTCGGAATTAATATTAATTTTAACAAAGTTAATAATGTAACTATTATTATTGAATACATACATCTGTAAAATAAGGAAACTAACCAAAAATTATAATAATATAATCTTTTGAACAAAATAATACAAGATAATAAAAATTTAATATCCTGTTCATATTTTAATAAATCAAAAGGCATAAAAAAAATAAAAAATCTTAAAAAAAAAATTGTTAGGGAGCAAAAACATTAAGACGTAAAAAACTGAATTATTCGCTTAAAAATAATAGGCTAGGACCAGTTTACTAATTTAGAGGCTAAAGGGATTTTGGCTCTTGCAAGTTGCAATTATAAAATTTATTGGTTTCTACACAAGCTGAGTAAACTAGAGGGAATCGGTTCCCAACATACTTAATGGAAGTCAAAATGGAGAGGATTTATCACTTCATTCACGTGCCTTGTATATGCTTATGTTGAAATGGATTAAAAAGGATTTCACTTCATTACACATGACCTGTCACTTATTAAAAAATGAACCCCTATTGTTGAGTCATCTTTTCGATGTTTAAAATCGGACATAGCCACTTAATTGAACATTTTCAAAAGTAAATGCACCTAATTATAAGTGTTTTCCAGCGAGTCATTAAAATAGAAAAAAATATAAAATTGAGATACCAAAATTATCATGTACCTATTTTTTATCTACCTTTCAACAAAATTTGGACCCATCGATAATTATTGATCTAAATTAAAGTTCAAAACGAAAAGTATAGACTTGAATGACCAACTTAGAAAACTCTATCTCTATGCACAAATTGAACCAACTTCCATCAACACCTTCATTGAGGATGTGATGAGAACCTTCAAAATTTTTGCAATTGCTACCTTGGGAATCCTATTATTAGTAATTACTAGTGCAGTAAAAGCAAATGTATTATAAAATGTTAAAGTTTTATTTTCCTTATCATCTAAAAAGAAAGATATATTTCTGAGCAGTGAGTACTAGTTTAGGATTTCTCTCTTTTTCTTTTCTCTCTGATTTATCTAACTCTAACTTTTGTTTGGAGTTACCGTTGTTAATCAGCGATAACCCTTTATTTTTCTTTTTTTTTTTCGCTCTTAATCTTTTATTCGTTTTTAATAAATTCAAATCTATTTTCTTCTAATAGATCTATTTTATTATTATTATTATTATTATTGTTGCTTTGTCTCTATATTCAGAGTTCTTTAGTTCCTCCTTTGTGAAGGTATGTTGTTAAAAAATATGATATTTAATTTTATTTGGTTGGAGAATTTAGATCTTATTCTACTGATGTATCTTCGACCAATGGAGTTTGGTAGTACGACATGTTCCTCCATTGATATTATAATGCATAGTGGCTTCAAAGTTATCTTCAAACGGAAAAATCTAATATTGTTTCTTTTAGTTTTAATTTATTATTTAAAAGAATATAAATCTTTCTTTTGTTGTTAAATGATCAACGAACTTTCTATTAATTATGATAGTAAATTCTATGTTTGGTCTAATTGAGTATTTATAATATTTGATTTTATTATTAATGAATTATATGTCTCAAAAACAAAAGAAAGATCTTACAAATGTGAAGGGTTTGAGATAAATTGTGTAAGAGTTTAGAACCCATGAAATGAAAATACGTCATATGGGCTTGGGCCAACTAATGCTAAAATGTTATTATTGATCAATTAAATATCTCGTTTGTCACCCTTATATATCATTTGTGGATCGAGTATTTAATCGATGTGAGATTCTTAACAAAAGAAATATAATATATAAAAGACGTTGCAAAGCATATTTTGAGTTGAACCAACCGAACAAAATATGAAGCTCGGTTTTGGATTTAAATGAATAATAAGAAATTTTTTTGTGTTTGATCCCAGTTTCATAAAGCTGAAAAAAAGACTGAAAATCAAATTGATCTGAAAAATACCTGCCAAAACTGAATCAATTTGGTTCGAAAAACTTTTGGTGTGATTTAATTTTTCATTTTAAAAAATATCTGTATGTATACACACACTAATTTACTTATAGCCCAAATACAATTTGGGCCAAAGATGCCTATCAACCAGACAAGCCCAGCCCAGACTGCAATTCAATGAAAATGACAACAAAATCAAAGCTTAAGCAATCTTCCATGGCAGCCTGTTAGCCTTCTCCAGCATCTAAATGCAAATGCATCATCAAGATAATACTAATTCTTTTCTTTCTTTTAGTTTGACAACTTGATAATTATATGGGTAAGGACTAGGGATAGATTTGCATTTCACCATCCAGAAAATTTTATTTCTTGAGTCAATATTAGATTAAAAAAGAAACATGATGATCAAATAAGCAATAAATTAAATTTAGTGGAATAAATTTAAACAAACATAGTATATAAAAAGAAATTGAAAAACGAGGGGTTATTTTCGTATATGGATCGGCTACGTAATTTCAATATTCCTGATAAATTTCTATTTTTGGAATTAAAATTTTTTAAATTTATGGTTCTAGAATAAGCTAAATTTTAAATTTTTTTTGCAAGCCATACTTTATCAAAGACGATTATTTATAAACTTTTAAAACAATTAAGAAAATAAAGTTCATATCTGTTTATTTATAGCTTGTTTACAGGCTCAATAGTGTAGCTCGCAAAACTCAGTTTTTAAAACTCAATCTCTATTTATTTATTAAGCAAACTTAAAATGACATTTTAGGTGAACCATGCCTCGTCACTTCAGCCATCCACCGAACACAATAGTTTGACAGAACAAAACAATTTATTAGACAAGCAACTGCACATTTTTCAAACATTATTTCAAATAAGATAGCTTCCACAAGCAAGCATCATTTTCCTGTACAATTTGTTTTTCAAATGATGTAATTGTCATTGTAAAAAATTCAAATTGGTACTCATCGTAGTACGGAGTTGAGGACAGTGATGGTTCCACGCACGCAATTTTTAACGGTAATAGTTATATGTTTGTTTGAATCTTAGAGACGAAAAGAAAGAGGAGCCGTGGCTTTATCATTTCTCATTCTCAATGCACGCAATATCTTGTGAAAAAGATGTTCTCAATAAATATTCTTGACACTTACAATTTCTGGTTTGGAAATTATGTGCAAGCTTTCTAGTTAGTCTAGCCTTAACTATCAAAATTCAATTAATTAGTTTTGGTCTAACAAGATTACTAATAGAGAAAGTGACCATTTTTAATTAACTAGTTGAAGACCCGCATTGCAGGAATTGCTTTATTAATATATATTATAATTTATGATTTATAATTTATTAATTATATTTAATTTTAATTCATATTATTTCATAATTTACATGTCATTCTGTAAAATATAAATCAAATTTTTTGAATAATCCAAAAGTTTAATTCTTTTCAAATGGATGTTTTAGCAATCTATTTTACCACATGATGAAGATAAACACTTAAAATTATTAACAGATTTGTTTGAGCATTTTGGAGTCATTGTTATAAACCGTATAGTAGATATCTAGATTTATATAAAATATAATTAGATATAATTAGATATTGTTAGGAAGATATAGATATTAATTAAAAAAAAAAAAAGATTAAAGTAGTAAATTATAAGTATGGATATATTAAATATATAGAAAAACAAAGAAAAAACCTTAATAAAAAATATATAAAAAATTGCATATATATATATATAATTTTGTATGTCTAAATTTAGAATTTCTATCAAAGAATTGAGTGATTGTCCATTTTTCTGTAAATCTTAGGTCAGAATCACTGTCATGATATTCAAATAGCGTTTGAGGGCGGCTACGCATAACAGTGCCTCTAGTTCCAGAGCAGGTCTTTTTTTTTTTTTTTTTTTTTTCTTTTTCATATGATGTGTTAGTATATGGTCCTTATTCCCTCTCAATCTTTCTCCCCCACAAAAGAATAATTTAATCATACTTTACACCGGAGTAATCATCCATGTATTCCCTGAATTGATGAAAAATTTTATAATTAAAGTGGACAATTGATGAAAAATTTTATAATTAAAGTGGACTCGAATTCGAGACCTTTTACTTTTTACATTCTCATAGAATACGAGAATGCTAAACAGATTGCATCCGAGTGCTACGAAAAATCTATTTTTACAGTGCTAAAAAAAAAAAAAAATAATAAAAGATCAATATTCCTCTCACAATACAGCCTCGAAATTAGAATTAATTTTCTACTTATTAGATTAATCTTTTGAATTGCAAATAAGAGTTAAATGTTGAAATAAAATGTTAAAACATTGAAAATAGGAGGACCTTATATTTGTCGTTTCAGAATGTGAGGAGGAAAAAACTTTGGTTCGATGCTAAGACCAAAACGGTACCACATGTCACATACCCCCTTTTCGATTCAGATTTCACATTCGAAACGAGACATTTCTGCGAGATAACAACAGCATATGGTCACAACAAATGACCCTCAACTTTGTGTAGACATTCCCTCTCCAATCCTATGCCATATATACAGGGGAAGCTGAAAGGCATTGAAAAGTATTTAGTGTGTGTGTGAACTTGAAAGTTATACTTAGGATCTAGATGTTTCTTTTTTCTTTTTTCAACTTTTCCAACATATGGGAACTCCACGAAATTTGATTTAGATATATATATGAGCTTGAAAGGTCAAGACTTGAAATTATAAAGTGAGAATTATTATTTAATTACTGAAATTTGTTTTAAATTCTTTCTCTCTTTCCTCTCTTTTTATAATTACTCTCTCTATATATTCTATATATTTTTATATATCGCACATGATACATGCACGGTGATTAAAAAAATAATTAAATCGCTTAAATTATAACAAAATACTCTTTAATTGACTAAATTAATATTTATCTCACATAATTACATTAATCTCAATGATTAATTTTTTATTAGTCTGCTGCTAAAAATGAGAGAGGGAGGTGATTAGATGAATTTTAAGAAGTTGTAGAAAATAGTTATTGTACTTAATAGAGATAAGGATAAAATTGGAAAAAAATATTTCTCAATCTATAAAAACAATATAAAAATTTTAACATAACAACTTCTAGAAGATGACACTTAATATTGGATGTATGAAAAACGTGCTTATATTATTACCTCGTTAAACTATTTACTGTTTTCATATGAAAAAAAATATCATTTTGGCAGTTAAATGTTATTAAAAAGATACAAACATTCATGGATAGATATGCAACCCACTTATAGTGATCAAATCAATCAAAACAAATAAAAAAATTTTCCGCTTTTTTTTTTTTTTTTCCTAGCAAATGGTAAGATATACACTCATTCCAAATAAAACATTATTTTTTATTAATTTTATATATAAGTGAGTCTATAAACTATTTTTAGGCAAATCAATCCCAGTATTTTCTTTTTGAAAATAATAATAATAATAATAATATTAAGAATTATGAATACTCACGTGGACTAGACGTGTAACTCTACTATTAGAAGCTAACAGAGTTCGCTCATCTTTTAATAAATCAAAAAAATTAATATTCTTTTGAACAATGAAACGAAAATTTAAAAATATATAATATTAGATCTTTTCGCTTGGAATTGATGTTTATAAAACATATAAATTTCAACTGTAGCAGTTAGTCTATCAATTGTTTTAGACAATAAAATAATAACTTTTCTAGATCTTCTATATCTGGATTTTTTTTTTTTTTAAGAATTTACAACATATGATGAATACATATGAATTTGCACCACTATACGTCAATAGCATCAATGGAGGATTAGGCTGCAATACCAGCCTCTTGATGGAAGATCTACACCTATAAATCAAGATCTAAAGTCTGCAACCAAATAAAATTAAATATCATATTGTTTCAATTAGTAATAAACTCTCAAAAAAAAGGAACTTCTCTCACAAAAAAGGGGAAAAAACTCTAAATATGGAGACAAAATAATAATAACAAAATCAAAAAGTAGACAGATATGTTGTAGAAAAAACAGATCTAGAGTTTATTAGAGTGAACAAAATATTAAAAGCAAAATGAGGTGAAGCGAAGAGAAAAATAGAAGATATGGGCTACCACTGATAAATAGCGATAGCTCTAAAATAAAACTAGGGTTAAAAAGTTAAAGATAAAAGAGAGAAAACTGGAGTTGGAAAAGGTAATTCAAATACTCATTATACTCATAAAACACCGGTAGGACAGCTAAAATCCAACCCTAAAACCTTTGTTCTCAATGAGAAGAAAAGGAGAGATTGTATCCGTTTGCATGCGGTTGAGAATAAAAGGCCATTTAGAGGTTACTAATGATAGTTTAAAAAATTCATTGTTGATAATGATCGTGAAATTATTTTCACATTCGTCTGTCTCTGCTGACATTTCAAATCACATCACTCGCCTAATCATGCTTTGAACAACATCCATCAAATTTCTACATCAATAGGAAGTTGTGGTTTGCCTTAAACCAAATTTATGGACTCTTTCATTTTCTGTGTAATTGCTAATTCCGTGATAAAGTGAGAGACGAACTAACGACCTCGTTAGCTTTTAATTTCAGTTGCTGAGTCGCTGATAAGTACATACATAATTAAGTTGAGCAGAGATTCAAGTTTGATTTGTAAAAATAATAAATAAAAAAGAAAAACAGAAAAACAAGTTCATATTCGATTTATCCTTTTTTTTTTGTTTTTAATTATTTGATACACAAAAATAGATCCAATTAATCTAGATTCGCGACAGACAGATCCATATAAGGGACAAAGGCAAAGATATAAAATGCTATTATTATTGAAAAAATATAAGTAAAACCATCGACCCGGTTTAATAAGTATTTTGCTTTATTATTATTAGCCCCAGAGCATCTCTATTTGCTTTGACAAAACTGTTTCCCATTCACTTCATAGCTCCTTTTCATTCACATGTCCAGTATTCATTGTGGAAGAAATACCTAACAACAAAAATTGCGTACCAGTAAAATTATGAAGGCAATAATGTTCTTCCCATAGCAGTTTTCATCAAGAGTATGGTTCTTGACTTCACAGCACATTTCTTGAATAATTGGAGTACAATTGTTTATTTTTTAGAATCAAATGAATCATTTAATTAGACTAAGACATCAAATCTTGCAAACAATAAGGTTAATAGAGGTTGGAATTTCCTCTCTATAAATAAGCTCTTCAATAACTCTGAACAGAGCCTCTTATTTATTTATTAGGAGATTTAAAAGATAAAATAATATAATCTCTTTGACTCACTAAAGAAATTAAACTCGATATCTCTTTCATCATCTAATTTTATAATATACTAAAAGAAGATAGAAGTTGCATCACACAATCTCATCCATTCATTATAATAATATATATTATAATGATATATCTTTCGATAAGATCTTATATAAGTTACTTTTTTCAACTTTATATGATACTTTTATTGCTCCAAAAAGGATATTTGAGCTGACCTACCCTAAATAAACGATAACATAAATTTCGTGTTAATGACTAACAAAATGTAGTAGTCGGTCAATGGAAGGGTAGATGGCCGCTCAAATTATCCCTAAAAGACCTAGCAAGTTAGCACCTTTATTTAGTGGCCATGATTAAAATGAAGCATCCGTTTATCATATTTAATATTGTGGGTTGGGATTGGGACTTGCTAAGAGCCAAATCAATCAAGAAACTGCGTTTACAAGACCGGCACTTATAGCATTTATGGTATACAAGTGGGATTACTAGAGCAAATGAGAGCAAGCCAAAAGGCACCTTTTTCACGGAAATCTGCTTTTGAGGGCACAAACTTGGTCCTGTTACTGTGAGCATAAAGACTTCAAGTCTGGAGCAAATGCAATTAATACGTATAATCTTTCTTTGTAAATTCCATAAATCCACCAGTTAATTGTGGCCAAATGCAATTAATCAAACTATATTTATATTTTTATGGTAATTTTATTTAATGGTGAAATAATATATTTATAATCTTTATTATTTAAGTACAAAATATTGATTTTTTTTTTTATTCTTACATAATGATGTTTCTCATTCTAATAAAATAATTGAGAGATTAATTGGCTAAATACATAAAATTCATCGTCGCAAAACCTCCGTGACATAGTCAACTTTTAGTTTGACATATTGAAATACTTTAAATTATAAAATTGTACGTAATAATTACTTTAAATTACAAAATTTTTCTATTGAATATTTCAACTTGTTATTTAAATTGATTTATAAACATTTTTATCGAAATAATTTAAAAATGTGAAAATTGTTATTTGAAAAGTTATGGTAACATAAATCAATTTAATATTTTGCATATAAAAGTCAAAAAATACATAAATTAGTATAATTTTAATGTATATTTGCTCTTCTTAAAAAACATGCATGCACTAATCCTCAATCTGTCATTTTTGCAGTTTAAATTTCTTATGTTATTACATGGTTGACAAATATTTTGTAGAAGCTCCTTCAACTTTTTATAAAACACGTTTTAAACTTCTTTCATCACCGCGTGATCTTTCAAATTGATTGAAATGTATTGTTTGAATTGTTAAAAATTCATAATTTAAGTTTAGACGACTTCACGTTAATTTAATTTAAAAATTCCCTATTATTTTTTTATTTCGTTGCAATTTTTTTTATCTTTTATTAAATAAGTTACAGATCTATGACTATTTGGTATAGATTTAAGTTATTGACGTTTTTACTATTTTTCGTGGTTTATCTCCATTTGTGTGGAATTTGTGATCTCTCCATCTTGTATGGAGGTTTTGTTTTGGTTTATTTGGACATGTATGCAATTTGTGTAAATCTTTTTAACATACATGATGATCTTTATATTTTGGAGTCTGGTAATGCGGTCTCTTCCTCCATTAGATTTAGTGTTTCAAATTCTTTCTGTTTGTCATAAGCAACTAGTTCATGAATATTAAGCCATGTACGGAAAATTCAAAGAGTTTGTCTAACCAACTATTTTGAAGATCTATTATTTTTTTCAAATTCACTTTCCACTTTTTATTAGAATTTTTTATTAGATCAGCGAATAATAATTATTTTAATTATAATAGTTTTGTTCTATGTCTAATCTTCAAGAGAGAGTTATCTCCTCCGTGTATTATTTGTATTGATTTGAAATTTTTAATGAAATCTTAATTTATTATATTCAAAAAAACTTATGCCTGTTGTTTAAATAAAAGATACTTTACACTTTAAGATTTTAAATTTCAAACTAAATATACGGATTCAAATACCACATTAAGATATTTTAACTTTGATTTGGATAATTGGTTTCGTTATAAATATAAGATATTTTTTTTAGAAGAAAAAATAAAGATATTCAAAGTACATAAAATTAAAATAATATCATAACCTAAATTTCTATCAATCCCTTATTGTATGATAGGCAAAATAGGTGCAACCTGTTTTATATATATAGTTGTGACTAGGGGTGGCTACAGTTTTAGAACCGAACTGAAAATTGACGGTTTCAGTTACGGTTTGGAATTGAACAGTTATAATTTTCGTTTCGGTTCCTTAACGGTTCTAAAACCGACGGTTTCAGTCGGTTCTCCGATCGATTTTCTGGCAAATCGCATAATTATAAAATAAAAAAGTAGAGAATATTTTTTCTTCAAATTTAGAATTTAAAAATTTGTAAAATAATTTCTAAAAAAAAAAAATACCCTTAAAACATTAAAAAATGATTGAACTTAATTTATTTTTTTTAAAAAGTCTTCAACTTAATTTATTTTTTGTTTAAAAGAGTTGGAACTTTTTTTTTTTTTAAAAAAAAAAGGGGCTTGAACTTTTTTTTTTTTTAAGAATTAAGTTTCCTACTTATCCTTTTGGAGTTTAGAGGAATAAAAGCTCACGTAGTTTCTACCTACCTTGTACCAATTTCACCCCTTTTACCTTATTCGCTTTTTCAAAAAAATGGAATGAGAGAATTGTAAATGGAATGAGGTATTTATAATAAATCCAAAAAATCAAATTTTCACAAATACCCTTGAAACTAGCCGTTATATAGCCGTTTATAGTTGTTAGGAGGTGTAAATTAGGTATTTCAAAAAAATATTTGAAAATAAAAGCTACTGAAACCGGTTGAAATCGTCGATTTTAGCCGTTTAACATAGATTCAAAATCTGGTTGGAACCACCGGTTCAAACCGTCGGTTCTAACTGGCTGAAAAAACTGGCAGTTTCGTATGGTTCCGGCCAGTTCTTGGAACCGCCAGTTCACAGTTCCAAAAATGGTGGAACCAGAACTGAACCGTAGGCTACCGGTTTCAATTTCTGTTCGGACCGATTCCTGCTCCCACCGGTTCGGAAACAACAGTTTCAGTTCCCAAAACCATAATATGGCCGAGTCTAGTCGTGCCCCCATAAAATGTACTGGTTGAATTGAATACAAATTATTTATTATTAGTTAGACTAGGGGCCGCCACGGTTCCGGTTATAGTTTAAAATCGAATGATTATGGTTTTGGTTATGAAATAATTTTTAGAAAAAACTTTAAGAAAAAATTTATAAAAAGGTTTGAAATTTTTATTTAAAAAAAAGGTTAAACTTAATTTATTTTTTCTAGAAAAATGCTTGAACTTTTTTTTTTTAAATTAAAAGGGGTATTTATAGTAAATCTAAAAAATAAAATTTCTATAAATCCCCTAAAACTAGCCGTTATATAGATTTTAGGAGGGTTAATTTGGAAATTTTACAAAAATATTTGAAAAAAATAAAAAAGTTGCTGTAACCGGATGGAATAGACGAACTGTCGGTTCTAACCGGTTGGAAAACCCGCATGTTCCGGCCAGTTTGTGGAACCACTATTCACAATTCTTCAAACATTGGAACCAAAATTGGACTGCAGACTCTTGGTTCGGACCTGTTCCAGTTCTTCATAGTTTCAATTTCGGTTCTTACCGGCTCTGAACCAGCGATTCCAATTCCGAAAACCGTAAAATGGCCACCTGATAAGTTAGACTATATTATTTTTATTTAATATATTGGTTATTAGTATTATTATTTTATCTTCAATATTAATGATTTTATTATAAAAACTGTATCAATTTGGTTAGCAACACAATTACTTGTTGATATATTACTTCATATGGATCAATGACAATGAATAAGAGTCATGGAGTTTAATAAGCAAAACTCAATGAGTTCATGGGCCAAATTATAAAATTAGCTCAATTGAGACAGACAAAAATTATTAAGTGCCTTCTGCTCAAACTATTTTTTCATTGCCTAAATAAAAGTTAAATATAAAAAGCAAATAAGAAAATTTTTTTATTCAAAAAGCAAATAAGAATTAATATGGCAAAATATAATAAATATAATACTCATACTATCATACATATAGTAGTGAAAAGGAAATTAAATTTTCTTTAAAATTAACATAGATTATTATAAGCAAATGAGAGAGTTAAAAAAACTTAAAAAGAAAAAAGAAAATCTATATATAGGAAAATAGATAGAGCTAAAAAAGAAATAAAAAAAATCAAATAAGAGATAAATACAAATCATGTTTAGATTATTACAAGCGTGTTGTCCAGTGTAATGTGTAGAATTTTTTTTCTCAAAAGAAATAGGTAATAGAGTAAAAAAAGTGAAAAAATAATATTTAATTTTTTTAAAGAAGTGATGGAATGGATAGTATAATATGCAAAAGCTATATTGAATAGATAGAATGTTTTAAAACAACAAATTATAAAAAAGTAGATATTTAATTATTCTATAGGTTATTTGAGGTATAGGGTTTAACAAAAATAGTTTTATTATCCTACACAATTAAAAAAGATATATCGAAGAGTAAATGTAATCAAAGAGATATCAAATGACAAAAGTGAAAAAAAAAAAAAAAACTATTACGGCATATCATTAAAAATTGATTGTATTATCTTTTTACACAATCAAAAAAGATAAAAGAGTATAAACATAATTAAAATAATGTCAAAATGTAAAATTGAGAACATTAAATGATATTAAAAAAGGTAGAGAAAACATTTTTCTATTTTATATTTTCTGTTTTCTTTAGAAAACAGTTCTTTTAGAAAATTAAAATTAGAAAACAAAAAATGAAAAATGTGACTTGGTAATAATATAAAATTCATATTTTAATTTAAGAACTTCACAAATATTATTCATAACTTTTATAATTAAAATAAAATACTATAAACTAACTTTAGGAATTTTTTATTTAAAATTTTTAAAATTTTTATTATCGATTATTTATAATAATAGTAATATCAATTTTTATTATCTTGTAATTTTTTTTAAATAAAGGATATAATATATATGTAATAATAAAATTAATTATATTGTAAAGCATAATATAATTTTTCCTGTTATTTAAAAATATTTTTATTTATTCAATAAAAATATTTTATAAAAAAATTTATTTATAGATATTATAAAGTCAATTATGAAAATTTCATTTTATAAAATGAAAACAAGTTTGAAAATATGTCTTTTGTTATATAAAAAAAAAAAATCGTGGAAAACAGCTTAAAGTTGTTTTCCAAATTTTAGTTAAATTTTGATACTGAAAAACTGTTTTCTAGTTTTCCCAGTAGAAAATTGACTGATTTAAACATAAAATTTAATTTTTCAATTTTTTTAAAAATTACTCTAATTTTCTACAAGTGAACACATCCTAATATTATAGAATAGTGTTTTTCCATTCCCTTTACATATGTACAATAATATGTAAATGAGAGAGTGTAAATAAAAAAAAGAGCAATTATATATCGACATGAAGCGAAAGAGAATATAGTTGCAAATGATGAGAGTTAGAAACCTATAATTGAGATTTTTTTTTTCTTTCTGAGAATTATAATTGAGATTTTTTTTCTTTTTGAGAATTATAATTGAGATTGTTAATTATTGGAAAAAAAATAAAATGTTTTATCATTGATGCTATAAAATTATTGTTGAGTTATTAATTATTCTCTCTATTATAAAATATAAGTCGTTTAAGGTTTCTATACAGGAATTAAAGAACCAATTAATTCTTCTAAATTATAACAAAATTAAGATAATTTGACCAACTATCATTTATCTCACATCATTATTCTTATATAATATCATTATATTGTACCTAATATAAATAAGAATAAAGTTGGAAAAATTTGAATTATTACTCTTTAAAATATTCAAAACGATTTATATTTTGAGACCAAATAATTACTATAAAACGACTTATATTTTGAGAAGAATAAAACATTATAAAAAAGAAATCAAAACATTTCACCATTAATATAAATATATATTAAAGTTATGACTAAGGTTATTAAAATAAATTATTGCGGGAATTAATTAGTAAAAAAAGAAAAATTTAATCATTTTAGAATGGAAATTTTTACAAACTAAGAGATAATTAAATAAAAAAATTGACACAAAAATAAAACAATAAAATGGTTTTATTGACCGCCTAAGGAAGTCAATACAACCGTCCAATTAAGCATTATAAAAGTTTTGAAGACAACTGTCACTTTTCTTAAGTGAAAATCAAAGTTGAATAACTTGTAAATATATATATATATATATATATATATATATAAAGTTATGAAAATTAATTTAAATAGTAAAATATAATATTTTAATTATTAAAATTTGAATAAATAGTGAAAAGTGGAAACATTTCAAGATAAGTATTTGATGAGAAATAATGATTAGAAGTTTATTAACAGTATATGAAAAGACAAATGAATATATCATTTTTCGTGATGTAATTCTTTTGATTTGCTAAGAAACGTCAAAAAGTATGTTGAATGGATGGTTGAAGATCATTTGATATGTGGACTTGGTCAATCTAACGGCGAATTCAAACAGCGCAAGGTTGGATAATAATAATAGTGACGGCGTTCTTAGGGAATGGAATAATAATACTAATCATAAAATAAGATTTGCTGTTGCTGACCGTCTCAAGAAGGGGCCGGTTGTAACTGTGACCCTATCAGAGTCCGACTCATTCCCTAATTAGCATAATATACGCTTTGACTTTTATATATTATATTAAAAAAATCTCATTTTAGATTTCTTTTCATTTTAATCTTAATAATTTACTTCCAACGTTAATAATTTAATATTATGAAACGTCGTTTTATTTTTTGAATCAAAATTACGTATATGATATAGGAGTTACAATATTTAGAATACATCTTGTTAAACTGATTCATGTATTTGATAATTGATTCGTACGTAATAGCTATGTTATAAGCGTTTGGTGAATATTTTAATCAACAGCTGATAGATTATGAAAGTACCAAATAACATATGATTCCAGGAGTTTTATTCGGTTTTGAAGTTTTTCCATATCAACTGATAGTTGATTTGTATTTATATTATATTTGGCTTCTATTACTTTATATAAATAATTATTAATAATATTATATTTTAAAATTAGTATTTTTTAATCATTAATTTTATTATAGTCATTTAAAAATAAAAATTTTTTATTAAATATTATATCAAAAAATTTTAATAAATATTTTTTTATTTATATAATACATTAAGTTAAAAACATATAGATTGGTATAAATTTGTAATAAATGCCATTTTTTTCCATCGATATAGCTTTTTTTCAGAATATTTATAGCATCCCTTTTATATATGCCCATTTATTCATCATTACAAAATTTGAATTTCTTTAATTTGTTCAGTACGTTCACTACTTATCGTAAAAATTAAATAAAAAAAAATACACATTGTAGACAATAATATATAAAAAAAATAAATATATTTTTAATAGTCATTTTACATTTTAACAACAATGCTACTAAATTTTTACCAAACACCAACATTAATCGATTAACCGCTATCAACCATCAGCTATAAACTATAAGCAACTACTATTCGCTACCAACTGGTCTAAACAGTTAATCCAAACGAACACTTAATAAAATGCTTAATTATTTTGCTAATTAAGCCTTAGACAGATAGTTAAGGCAGGGGAATTCAGATTTAAAGGTCCCAGATTTAATCCTCCACCTTCTCAAGTTTAAATTGTAGTTTCCAATTTTCACCTTTAATAGATTTTTTCTATCTTTAATAATTTATTTGATATAACCTAATTAAATTGCATTATTCCGGTGTTTCTTTAAAGGTTTGTTTGTCTTGTCTTATTCTAACGCGGTTTATTAAACATTTAACTTATTTCATTTCGATAATAAGAAATAAGTTTGTCTGTTTGAGCCAAACCGATAAATTGCTTATTTGAGTTTGTAACTCAAATAATGAGCTATATATAACTTATTAGACGAAAGATCAAAGTATCTCTATAATTCGAAAAAAAGATACTATGTATCACTTCTTAATCATTCAACAATGAACACTTAATAGCAATTTTTAATTATTTAGCTAAATAAAACAGTGTATTTAGATTCAATGTTCAGAATTCAACTTAAATTAACAACTCCTTAGTCGATAGATTTTCTAATGGTAAGATTTGAGCCTTACCTAGTTTTTATTTTTATTTCAATAAAATTTTAGAAAAGGTCACAATAAATAAATTTTTGGTAAAATTTTTTTTAGCATATATTGAAAATGAATAATCAATTTTAGCACATATATAGTTAAGAAAAAGTTTATAATAAATCTTAGCACATGTTGAAGGAGATTATAATTAACCAAATTTATGATATCCTTTTCTTTCCAATCTCTAATATTCTTTCTTTAACAAAAAGTTATATGATACATCAAAATATCAAAACTTGTTTTTTTTTTTTTTTTTTTTTGGAAGAATATTAGAAGAAGGAAGCATGTTTTAAATTTGCACTCTTTGGATCGCAAATCCCATACCATAATATGAACATTCTGACTTTCACCAAAGGTTAAATTCTTAGACTTACATAATTAAAAATTTAAATTCAAACGCTGATGAGATATTTTAAAATTGATTAATGCAGGAATGTCCGACACAGTCATTTTATTTGACTTTATGTGGTAAAAAAAAATTGGTAAACCGTTCTTCATGGTATACAGTCTTACGTCCATCTTTGCTTACCTTATATAATAAGCCAGTTGAGAATTAATTGTCGTTCTAGAAATGATAATTGATAAGAATTCGATTGCTTTTCCATAATAAGGGCTCTGAATCAATCTCATATAACTTTTTAATTCTGAATTTAATAAATTTTTTTGAATAAAGACTTTTAGTTAATTAGCCATCTAGAGAATGCTTGTAATATAGTCTAACCATTTGATAAAAGATGGACGTAATTTTTTTAATAATTTGAATTCCGAATTACCTAATTAAATATACTTCAGGCAACATTGGATAAATGAAAATAAACTCATGACTATTAAGGATTCAAAATCTAGAGTTACTACTATTAAGAGGATTTTAATTGAATATTATTTTCAATTCGAATGTGAAAATATGTATGCAAACTGACTTTTTTATGAGAAAAAAAAAAAACGTTTTACCAATTTTTTTTTGTTATTAAGAGTTGTAATGGTTCATAGTGTCATAGTCAGAGGTCAACAATTTTTGATTTCTAATCGAGAATTAAACCAAACCGATTTAATTTGATTGCATTCAGATAGTTATTTTAAAAATTCAATTACCAATCGGTTTGGGTATATAAAACCGTTTGGTTTTTAAATTTTTTTTTCAGTTACCATATATAATTAATCAAATTTATTTTAAGTCCAAAATAGCTAATTTGATTTGAAATAACTGAATTCAAACCAAACTACACCAATTTAATTCAGTTTGATTATACCATTTGGTTTCGGATTTAGGTATCATAAAAACATATTTAGATAAACTGAAATTGAGCTAATTCGGTTTGGTTCGATTTAATTGACGGAATGCTCATCCCTGGTCATAGTGCAAGTACTTTTTTTTTTCTAAACCTGGATTATATTAAGGAAAAAAAAAAAACAATTCTTGCTGACAAGTTGTCAGCAAAAAGTAATTACAGGAATAAACAATAATTTTTATTTTGTATTTACGCCACCAATTCAATTGGTAGTTAAGCCTTAACTTCAACTTTTCTTCCTTTCCTCATTTTCTTCCTTTCCTCTTCCACCTTCCTTTCAATTTTATGGTAGTTAAGCCTTAACTTCAACTTTTCTTCTATCCAAGTAAGTAAACCTTCTTTAAGTTCATGATTGAATCATTTGGTGTTATTATTTTAGAATTCATAAGAATTCTTATTTATAGGTGAAGGGAGTTCTAAGAGTGTAGAGAAAAGAAGCTAAAGAAGAACTCAAGCTTTTTGGAGTAAAGGTTTGATATCTCTTGTTACTTTCCATTTTCTTTGTATGAGAATTGTGTGGT